>NC_057797.1:203098017-203402894 GCF_018294505.1 Triticum aestivum
TAGACTGCAGCTAAGCCCCCGAGTGGGAGGATTGCTCTCCACTCGGTAGGATTTTTCAAACTGAGGCGAGTACTTGGACTGCAGCTAAGCCCCCGAGTGAGAGGCTTGCTCACCACTCGGTAGGATTTTTTAAACTTAGTCGAGTACTTGGACTGCAGCTAAGCCCCCGAGTGAGAGGCTTGCTCACCACTCGGTAGGATTTTTTAAACTTAGGCGAGTATTTGGACTGCCCTAAGCCCCCGAGTGGGAGGCTTGCTCACCGCTCGGTAGGTTTTTTCGAACTTAGGCGAAACGGATTCGCAGCTAAGCCTCCGAGTGAGATGCTTGCTCACCACTCGGTAGGATTTTTTCAAACTTAGGAAACGGATTCCCAACTAAGTCACCCACTGGGGGATTTCACACATAAACAAAAGTAACAACAATCATTGGGAAAATTATAACACTCTTGTCTTTGATAAATAAACTATAGAGGAATTTATTATTACATCTCATCCGAGCGAGTACTTAGGTATAAAAGGGGCGGAGCAGATCCGCGTTCCAAGCTCGTGGCTCGTCTTTCTGATGCTCGACATTGTAAAGATGGTATGCTCCATTGTGAAGAACTCTGGTGATAATGAAGGGGCCTTCCCAAGCAGAAGCGAGCTTGTGTGGCTTCTGTTGATCCACTCGAAGAACCAGGTCTCCCTCTTGAAAGGCTCGACCCTTCATGTTTTTAGCATGGAATCGACGCAAGTCTTGGTGATAAATGGTTGAACGGATCAAGGCCATCTCTCTTTCCTCCTCTAAGAGGTCGACTGAATCCTGTCGGGCCTGTTCTGCTTCCTCTTCAGAGAAGAGCTCGACTCGGAGTGCGTTGTGGAGCAGGTCACTTGGCAGAACAGCTTCGGCTCCATAGACCAAAAAGAAAGGAGTTCGTCCGGTCGACCGATTGGGAGTTGTCCTCAAACCCCAAAGTACTGATGGAAGTTCATCGACCTAGGCGCCTGCTGCGTGTTTGAGATCACGCATCAGTCGAGGTTTTAGTCCCTTGAGAATTAGGCCATTCGCTCTTTCTGCTTGTCCATTCGACTGTGGGTGAGCGACTGAAGCATAGTCGGCTCGTGTGCCTTGAGAAGCACAGAAAGCTCTAAACTCATCAGAATCGAAGTTCGACCCGTTGTCAGTGATGATGCTGTGTGGAACTCCATATCTGAATGTCAATTCTCTGATGAAACTGACAGCGGTGATGGCTTCAAGGTTCTTGATCGGTTTAGCTTCAATCCATTTGGTAAACTTGTCGACTGCCACCAGCACATGAGTGAAGCCGCTTCTACCAGTTCTCAGTGGTCCAATCATATCCAATCCCCAAACAGCAAAGGGCCAGACAAGGGGAATGGTCTTTAGAGCTGACGCTGGCTTGTGAGACATATCAGAGTAAAACTGGCAGCCTTCACATCTGTCGACTATATCTTTCGCCATCTCAGTTGCTCGTGGCCAATAAAACCCGGCTCGGTATGCTTTAGCCACTATGGCCCGAGAGGACGCATGGTGACCACAGGTCCCCAAGTGGATGTCATTGAGGATCATTCGACCTTCTTCTGGCGTTATGCATTTCTGATCGACTCCAGTTGCACTTTCTCTAAACAACTATCTCTTTATCACCGTAAAGGCTTTGGATCGACGGACGATCTGTCGAGCCTCTTCTTCATCCTCTGGGAGTTCCTTCCTCAGGATGTACGCGATGTAAGGTACTGTCCAGTCGGGTGTTATGACCAGAACCTCCGTGATTTGGTCGACCACAGCTGGGATCTCGACTTCAGTCGGATCTATGGTGCTCTTAGGTTGCGGAGGTTCTTCTGTAAATGGATCTTCTTGAACTGACGGTGTGTGAATGTGTTCTAGAAACACATTGCTGGGAATGGCTTCTCTCTTGGAACCTATCTTCACCAAATCATCGGTTGCTTGATTTTTCTGTCAGGGTATATGATGGAGCTCTAACCCCTCAAACTTCTTTTCCAACTTTCTCACTGCATTGCAATAGCCAGTCATGGTTGGGCTTCTGACGTCCCACTCTTTCATCACTTGATTGACCACCAAATCTGAGTCGCCATAGACCATGAGGCGACGGACGCCGGGTGAAATGGCCATGCGCAACCCATATAAGAGTGCTTCATATTTTGCTTCGTTATTGGAGGAATCAAAGTGAATCTGGAGTACATATCTGAGCTTGTCTCCTCGGGGGGATACCAGTACCACCCCGACACCGGAACCATTCAGCATCTTGGAACCGTCAAAGAACATGGTCCAGTGCTCCGAGTGAACTTGAGTCGGCAGTTGCTGTTCGATCCACTCGGCGAGGAAATCAGCTATTGCTTGGGACTTGATAGCTTTCTTTGCCTCAAACTTGATATCTAAGGGAAGGAGTTCAATCTCCCATTTTGCCACTCGACCAGTTGCATCTCTGTTGTGCAAAATTTCTGACAATGGAGCGTCGCTGACTGTAATAGAGTGGTCAGAGAAATAGTGTGCAACCTTCTTCGTGGTCATGTAAATCCCATAAACAAGCTTCTGATAGTGCGGATATCTCTGTTTCGACGGAGTCAGAACTTCAGAAACATAATAAACTGGGCGCTGAACTTTATATGCTTTTCCCTCTTCTTCCCGCTCGACCGTAAGTACTGTACTGATGACTTGTCCAGTGGCTACTATATAAAGCAGTAAAGGCTCTTTGCTAAATGGTGTAGCAAGCACCGGCTAGGTGGAAAGCAGGGCTTTTAGCTCTGCAAATGTTGCATCAGCTTCGGGAGTCCACTCAAACTTATCTGACTTCTTCATCAGTCGGTAGAGAGGCAGTGCGTTCTCACTGAGTCTGGAAATGAATCGACTTAGGGCAGCCAAACAACCAGTAAGCTTCTGGACATCATGCACACGCATGGGGCGTTTCATTCGGAGTATGGCAGCAACTTTCTCGGGTTTAGCGTTGATCCCTCGTTCGGAAACGAGAAAACTAAGTAACTTTCCTCTTGGAACTCTGAATGTGCACTTTGATGGATTAAGCTTGATATCATACCTTCTGAGGTTGGCAAAGGTTTTAGCAAGGTCAGCCAGTAGGTCGGAACCTTTACATGACTTGACCACAATGTCCTCCATGTACGCTTCCACATTCTGACTGATTTGAGTGAGTAAACACTTCTGGATCATCCGCATGAAAGTGGCTCTAGCATTCTTCAGACCGAATGGCATAGTGACATAACAGAAGCACCCGAATGGGGTGATGAAAGTTGTCCTAATTTCATCGGGTCCATACAACGGATCTGATGATACCCGGAAAAGGCGTCCAAAAAGGACAAATGCTCACAACCCGCAGTCGAGTTGACTATTTGATCGATGCGGGGGAGAGGAAAGTGATCCTTCGGGCAGGCCCGATTGATATGCTTGAAGTCGATGCACATGCGAAGTGAATCGTCCTTCTTAGGGACCAAGACAACATTAGCTAACCACTCAGAGTGGTAAATCTCTCGAATAAACTCAGCTGCCAGGAGCCGAGCCACTTCTTCACCGATTGCTTTTCTCTTCTGTACGATGGACCGTCGAAGATGTTCCTTGACCGCTTTGGGTCGACTCACAAATGATGCTTAGCCAGTCCCCTGGGAACACTTGGCATGTCAGAAGGTTTCCATGCAAAGATGTCCCAGTTCTCACGGAGGAACTGGATGAGCGCTTCTTCCTATTTGGAGTCGAGTGTTGTTGAAATGCGGGTCGGAGCAGCATTGGTATCAGTCGGGTGGATATGAATCGGTTTCGTCTCACCGGACGACTGAAATGCTGAATCCGTTGCAGGCTTCTTAGCTCGTAGCAAATCACTCGGATCTGCATTTTTCTGATACTCCTGCAATTCCACTACTGCCATCTGCGCATCGGTGATCCTCGAGCCCTTCTGGAAGCACTCTTCTGCCTTCTTTTGATTGCCAGTGATAGTGATCACACCTTTGGGACCAGGCATCTTCAATTTGAGGTACACATACCATGGTCGAGCCTTGAAACGTGCATAAGCCGGCCTACCCAAAATAGCGTGATAAGCACTCTGGAAATCCACAACTTCAAATGTAAACTTTTCTTTGCGGTAATTCTTGGAATCACCGAAAACCACGTCAAGAGCAATCTGGCCGAGTGATTCAGCCTTCTTGCCTGGAATGACTCCATGGAAACTCATACTGCTTTCACTAAGTCTGGACATCGGAATGCCCATCCCTTTCAGCGTCTCTGCATACAGAATATTCAGGCCACACTACAAGAAACCTATTAATCCATGACGGATTTCCGGTGACGTCTTCAGAAACTGTCATGGACGTCCTGCTACAGGCCTAGAAGCCCGCTAAAGCCCGTGTAACTGTTCCCGGTATAAAAAGCTAACCCTAGAACCCTCCTCCTCAGCCCACTTCTCTCTGCCCCTCCGTCACATCCCCTCTCCATTCTCCTAGCCGCCACCCACCACCTCTTTTCCTACCTCCTCCCACAGATTGTCGCCGGCCCTCCCACTCCCCTCCTCTCACCTTGCATCTCCGGCAACTGCCAGATCCGCCGCACCCGCACCCATCCATCCCTCTGGCAACCTCTCTCTCTCTCTCGTGAGAACACTCACGCCGTGGCCAGCGCCGCAGATTCCGGAGACGTCCGCCACCGCGCACCACACTCACGGGCTGGTCTACGGCCTGTCCAACCTCTGGTCCGTCTGGATCCGCCACTCCTGGTCTCCGGCGCTCGCCCGCAAACCCAATCCTGTGGATAGGGCTTCGGCTGCGGCTTCACATCCATCGTTGGTGCGTCTCCGACGGCGCCTCTCCGTCGCACACCGTGCAACTTCGCGCCCTATTTGCCTCGTGGATGGTGCGCCCTAGCTCGATGCGCTCACGGCCATTGGGCTAGACCGCGGCGACCATCGTGTTAGAGGCAGAACAGCATGGTCGCCAAGGTCAAGGACCAGGGCAGCTGCGCTACATGTGCACGACGGCAGATACGCAGGGTGAGTTTCATTCCCTTCTGTGCCTTACTTGTCATTCTCAATTTCCTATGGCTGATGTTCTATACGGACACTAGATCTAAATTAGATCATGTGGCTTCTGATTTTTTTCACTCATGTTTACTGCTAGTTTAACACAAAACGTTCCCCCATTTCTATGGTAACATGCATTGTTAATTGATGTGCCCAAAAACTTCTCGTGAGTGGATAGTATTTGACTCATCTTTCCCTATCTTCTGACTTTAGCGACTGAACTAATGAAACATCCCATCATATTTCAAGTAGCTGCCAGCCTGTAGTCAAAAAGAAGGCTGCTCTATGCCTCCTATGACTTTATAGCTTGTACCCAGATGTTGTGAATATTGATGGACTATAGTCGGAAACGTAATTAGCTGCATGTCTCTTTTTGTGATTTTTTATCATAAATGTTTGAATCTCTGTATTGCAGTATGCAAATGTGATGTAAATTATGAAGCATCTACCTGGGGTTTTGCCAAGAAAAATTATAATGCTAAGACGCATTTCACAAGCCACAAATGCATATTACATAATCTTTGATGTGAATACTAAGTAAGAAACAAAATCATATAATTTTCTAAACTAAAAGCTGGTGGAGCTGAGTTGCTGTTGTTGGAACATTATGATTTCTTTTTATTTTGTGTGACGAAACAGAACATGTAGTCTAGGTGGTAGTTTTACTCAACGCTTGTGTGGCCCTGACATAACACATTATTGTAATTATCTTGTTTATTAAACTGAATTATGTCACATCCATCATCGAGTTTGCTGTGTTGTTCAAAGAAATGTGTATACCTGCTGTTCAACTTGGATGCAATTTTTCTGCACATTCATTTATTTTAAAAATAAATTTGGTTATTATTTCAGGTTAAGGCAAGTAGAGCTCTTCAATACGTCTTTACCATTAAGGATCCTAGTGCAAGGCGAGCTTTGTTTGAGGTACTACTCTTTTTACTACTGTACTATACTACACAGTCAACATAGACAAATAGTTCATGGATTATAATGTTTCTTGTCATTCTGCAGGTTTTATAGAGTATTTTGATGTTCACTGATGTTGTTAAAAACACGAGCAAGAATAATGCCTCACTTGTTGTTCTTGTTGAAGCTCTTGCTCTGGTGGGTTTGTACTATCTTCTTTGTTATTTTGTACAGACTCTTTTTTGTGGAAAGAATACACTGGAAAGTTGCTATGAGTTACTTTATTCTAGCTAGATTGATTTAGTGGTTTGACTAAAGTACACCAATTATTGAACAAATAAGATTTCCTTTTAGTGTAACAAATTATTTTTAAAACATAGGCTGATTTATTGATTTCTATCCCATCTTATTGATCAATCAATGAGACTGCATGGCAAGGTAGCAAAGGGAATATAAGAAATGCATTTGTTTTTCCTTGTGTAGTTTTGATCTTTTATTGCAAGTCAAATAAACTTGCAGCATATGATTTAAAAATTGTGCCAACAAGTTATCACTAGATCTACTATGCCAATAATTTTTATTTCCTGAATCTCATGATCAATAGGGTAGATGTTGCTGGCTGGTTTGTTCCTTTGGTCAGGTTCAGTCATGCTGCCAAGAGCAACCAAATGTCTAATGTTTGTTCCAACTTTGGAGAGATCATATTTGTATTTCATGTTGCCTATCACATCCGCTTCGACATGACAGCTGTAATCAAGAGGGTTGACAGAAAGAAACTGAATAAGAACTTCTATGTTTTGTTGACGCAAATTGGATTGTGCTGGTTCCTGACCTTGCATTGTTTTGTATTTTGTCAATTGATGTTGTAATTTATCATTTCATGGAGGATTCTGTAAACTGCTATGTTGTATATCTGGTGGCTATAGCTCCATTAATACTACACGTCTGTGCATTGTATGACAAATATCTTGTGGTGGGCCAAGTTGGCATTATGTTCCGTGTAATCCGTTACGATAAAAAAAATGTACATGCTCAAAATTGGACCAAAAGAAATGGGATAATTGGATGGACTAAATTTAAATTATACCAAAACCATGATGGTTTCCATGACGAAATATAGGATCCACGTAGGCAGCCACGTCAGTGCAAGCGGTCAATCCATAATCCTACGTGGCGCTTGTCCATGACGGTTTGTTCTGTCATGAAGGCTCGGGCCTAGTTTGGGCTGGGCGGGCTTGGGTGCAGACCCGTGACGGTCAAGATCTGTCATGGATGGTACAGTGTCAAATTATGACGCGATATACATGACGGATTTCTGTCCGTGACGGATTGTTACTGTCATGGATGAACATATTTCTTGTAGTGCCACTGCCACCATCCATCAAAACTTTAGTCAGTCGAGTGCCTTCGACAACTGGATCAACCACCAAAGCTTGCCTCCCAGGGGTGTCTATGTGCATCGGGTGATCGGACTGGTCGAATGTGATGGCAGTCTGAGACCATTTCAAATAACTGGGCGTCGCCGGAGCGACCATATTCACTTCTCTGTTGATAACTTTCAGTCGACTCTTGCTCTCAACATCAGCAAAAATCATCAGAGTGGAATTGACATGAGGGTAACCATCATCACTCTCCTCCTTGTCCTCAACCTTGTCTGACTCTTTTTCCTTGCCTTTGGGTTGTTTTTCTCGAAACTGCTGGATTAGGAGTCGACACTATCGAGTGGTATGCTTTGGGTAAATGATTTTACCCTCTTCATCTTTCTTTGTGTGGATGTGGCATGGCAAATCCAGCACATCATTTCCATCTTGATATTTTATTTTCTTAGGGTTCCATGGACCCTTGGGCTTCCCTTTGGATTTTCCTTGAGTCACGGCTAAGGTTTCTCCAGGAGCAGCTGGCTTGGCTTTGCGATTCTGCTTCCGGCTGGAGTTTCCTCCTCTGGTTTAATGGGCGACTGATTTGTACTTGCCACTCCGGAGCCGATCTTCCTCTTAACCATTAGCATACTTGGTGGCAATCTCCATCATTCGACTCAGAGAGATGTCTCCGGTCCGACCGAACTTCAGATTCAACTCTCTGTACTTGACACCTTCCTTGAAGGCACAAACTGCTTAGTGATGAGACACGTTCTCCACTGTGTGATGCAACGTGATCCATCTTTGGATATAATCCCTCAAAGTTTCATTCGTCTTCTGCACACAAGATTGCAGCTCTGTCAACCCTGCTAGTCTTTTACATGTTCCTTCAAACATTCTGACAAACACTCGGGCAAGATCTTTCCAAGTGTAAATGCTACTGGGTGCTAATTGATTCAGCCATGCTCTGGCCGAGCCCTCCAACATCAGAGGCAGGTGTTTCATGGCTACTTCATCATTGCCGCCGCCAATCTGAACAGCCACTCGGTAGTCCTCAAGCCAAGTATCAGGCTTGGACTCACCAGTGAACTTACTGACTCCAGTCACCAACCTGAAGTTGGGAGGAATCACCGCGGCCCTGATGGCTCTGCTGAAACACTCTGGACCTAAGACGTGCACTCGGCTGCTGGTGGGTACATCTCTGTCATGACCTTCTCGGTGAGCTCTATTCCTGTCGACCAAACCCTGAATGAGAATGGATCTCGCATCAAAGCCTGGTTCTCTGGGGTCGACTGGAATCCTTCGCCCAACACTGTGAGGGCGTCTGTCATCCTGCTATCGAGGGACGTATGACCCACTCCTTGGGGGAGGGGTGGGCACTCGACGATGATCATCACGATCGAGTCGGTGATCATACTGCTCACGGTTCCTGTACTGATCACACCGGTCTCCACGTCCCTCACGCCTCGGGGGCGATCTTGGGCTGTGAGCCGACTGGACTGTATCTACAACAACGAACTTGCTATGGATCCTATTCCGCGACTGTGACACAGCTGTATTCTGCTCTCCCGCCACCCGGAGTAAAGCTCTGATCTGCATTAGACCTCTGCCAGCTTCTGACTGGGAGGGCTGAATTGACTCTGCTATTCGAGTTGCAGCTGTAAGATTCTGGATCGGAGTTCGATATACCTGAGTCGGAGGTGGAAAGAGTTGATGTCGACTGGATTCTGGAAACCGTTGACGCGCATGCTCGTCGAGTACTCGCTGGAGGTTCTCAAGTCGAGTGCGCTCATCTAGGTTGGCCAAGCGTGCGTCCTCCAAGGCCCGGGCCTCGGGGGTTTCTCCAACAATAGGAGTGTGAAGCGCATCCATGTTCCGGCGGCGAAGTTCTTCCCTCTGCTGCGAAGAGAGGGGATCGGGGAGGTACTCCTCATGGGCTTGCGTAGGATCGCCTCCGCCGTCGCCACCGTCGATGCGGGGGAAGCCGGGAGGACTGCGAGGTCCATCGACCATTAGGACCTCCGCCGCGGGATCACTGCTGTCGCACTCGGATGCAGTCTCTGCGGAGCCAGTCGACAGGTGGAACATGCCGTAGAGAGATTCGTCGGGCCAATCGGGTGGCCGATTGGTGAGCCACCGCGTGCCTCACCCACCGCTGAAGCCTCGACCTACCGGAACGCTTGCGCCAGCGGGCGACAGGGAGGGATGACGCTACAGGAGCCGACCGATAGTGGGTCGACGGCTGCTGAGGGAGTCCTGGATTAGGTGGTGTCCGGATGACTGGACTATATCCTTTGGCCGGACTCCTGGACTATGAAGATACGAGATTGAAGACTTCGTCCCGTGTCCGGAAGGGACTTTCCTTGGCGTGGAAGGCAAGCTTGGCGATGCGGATATTTAGATCTCCTACCATTGTAACCGACTTTGTGTAACCCTAACCCTCTTTGGTGTCTATATAAACCAGAAGGTTTTAGTCCGTAGGACAACATACAACAATCATACCATAGGCTAGCTTCTAGGGTTTAGCCTCTTTGATCTCGTGGTAGATCTACTCTTGTACTACCCATATCTTCAATATTAATCAAGCAGGACGTAGGGTTTTACCTCCATCAAGAGGGCCCGAACCTGGGTAAAACATTGTGTCCCTTGTCTCCTGTTACCATCTGCCTAGACGCACAGTTCGGGACCCCCTACCCGAGATCTGCCGGTTTTGACACCGACATTGGTGCTTTCATTGAGAGTTCCTCTGTGTCGTCGCTTTTAGGCCCGATGGCTCCTTCGATCATCAATAGCGATGCAGTCCAGGGTGAGACTTTTATCCCCGGACAGATCTTCGTCTTCGGCGGCTTCGCACTACGGGCCAATTCACTTGGCCATCTGGAGCAGATCGAAAGCTACGCCCCTGGCCATCAGGTCAGGTTTGGAAGTTTAAACTACACGGCTGACGTCCGTGGGGACTTGATCTTCGACGGATTCGAGCCTCAGCCGAGCGCGCCGCACTGTCACGATAGGCATGATCTAGCTGTGCCGCCGAACAGTGCCCTGGAGGCCGCACACACATCGGTTTCGACCCTCTATTTGGAACCAACTGCGCCGATCGAGGATGGGTGGCTGGACACTGCCTTAGGGGCTGCAACCTCTACGGCGATTGAGCCGAACACCAGCTTCGTCCTCTGCGAAGCCCGCGACACCAAAGCGCCGGACTCTGCCCTAGACTCCGAGCCCTCCATGCCCCTGCCAATCGAATCTGATTGGGCGCCGATCATGGAGTTCACCGCCGTGGACATCTTTTAGCACTCGCCCTTTGGCGATATTATGAAGTCACTAAAGTCTCTCTCTTTAACAGGAGAGCCCTGGCCGGACTACGGTCAGCAAGGTTGGGATACGGACGATGAAGAAATTCAAAGCCCACCCACCACCCATTTGGTAGCCACTGTCGGTAATTTAAATGACGTGTTCAACTTCGACCCCAAAGACATCGACGGTATGGACGACGAAGCAGGAGACGCACATGAACCAATACCTATAGGGCATTGGACAGCCACATCGTCTCATGATGTGTACATGGTGGATACACCTAAAGAAAGCGACAACGAGGAACACGGGGAGGCAACGAGGGATCGATCTCTCGAAAAGAAATCAAAGCGGCGGCGTAAACGCCGCTCCAAGCCCCGCCTCGATAAAAACAACAGCCATACAGACCCAGCCATAGAGCAGGGTGAGCCGGTGGACGATGATCACGCCTTAGAGCAACCGTCCGAACAGGGCAGCTCGGATAAAGAAACCGAACAACCCGTCCCCGGCGAAAACGGCATTCCGGACAACCATACGCCGGATAAGCTCATGGAGCAGAAGAACCTCCGCAAAAGGCTCATCACAACCGCACGCAGCCTGAAAAAACAGAAGCGGAAGCTAAAAATTGCGGAAGATGCACTCAGAATGAGATGGAGCAAAGTACTCAATACCGCAGACAAATACGGCGGCAGCCGCCATATTAAAATCTATCCGAAGCGAAAACTACTGCCTGAATTCAACGAAGAGGCCTTAGAGCCCCCGCATTCAAAAAATAAGAAAGCCACCCGGTTGGATAGACGACCCCATGGCCAGCATAAAGCGGCAAGCGGCGCCGCACTCAAGCCGGCACGCGTCCCACTCAAGGATTCGCATCAGAAAGATGGCCCAACTAGATCTATTTATGGGCCACGAAAGCAAGCTCTCACAAGCAATGCAACAAAACCAGTATCTGAACATCACGGCACACCCAAATACAGGGGTGCCGCACACCCCCTATGTTTCACCGATGAGGTCCTGGATTACGAATTTCCAGCGGGATTCAAACCCGTAAACATAGAGGCATACGACGGAACAACAGACCCTGGAGTCTGGATCGAGGATTATATCCTCCACATACATATGGCTAGAGGAGATGACCTCCACGCCATAAAATACTTACCCCTCAAGCTTAAAGGGCCAGCCCGGCATTGTCTTAAAAGCCTTCCTGAAAACACAATTGGAAGTTGGGAAGATCTCGAGGACGCTTTCCGAGCAAATTTTCAAGGGACCTATGTCCGCCCTCCGAATGCAGACGATCTCAGTCACATAACTCAACATCCCGAAGAGTCAGCTCGGCAATTCTGGAACAGATTTCTTACTAAAAAGAATCAGATAGTCGACTGTCCGGACGCCGAAGCCTTGGCAGCTTTTAGGCATAATGTTCGAGACGAATGGCTAGCCAGACACCTCGGCCAGGAAAAGCCAAGAACAATGGCCGCATTAACAAGCCTCATAACCCGCTTTTGCGCAGGAGAGGACAGCTGGTTGGCAAGATGTAGCACCAGCAACCCAAGCACATCCGAAACTAGGGATGGCAACGGAAAACCGCGACGCAACAAGGATCGTCGCCGGACTAAGGAAAACAGTCCGAAGAGCACGGCAGTCAATGCCGGATTCAAAAGCTCACGGCAGAATCAGAAAAAGCCGCCCCTCCAGGATAACAGGGACGAGCTATCCAACCTAAACAAAATCTTGGACAGGATATGTCAAATACACAGTACTCCCGGGAAGCCTGCTAACCATACCCACAGAGATTGCTGGGTCTTCAAACAATCCGGCAGACTCAACACTGAACACAAGGGGCTCGACACACCAAGTGAAAATGATGACGAACCCCAAAAGCAGAGCACCAGGAAACAAAAGAATTTTCCACAAGAAGTAAAAACAGTAAACTTACTTCACATAACAAAACATGCAGCGCCCACAAAGGTACGCACCATACAGCCTATCCCAAAGGAGTCTCGCCACTAGTTGTCAAAACCAATCATCATCGATCATCTGGATTACTCTAGAAGTATTAGGAGCGCAGGCTGGACTGCCTTGGTACTCGATCCAATAATTGGCGGACTCCAGTTTACAAATGTCCTGATGGACGGCGGCAGTAGTCTAAACCTGATATATCAGGACACAATCTGCCACATGGGGATAGACCCAACAAGAATTCGCCACATCAAAACCTCCTTTCAGGGGGTAGCGCCAGGTCTGGATACCCATTGCATGGGTTTTCTCCGGCTTGAAGTTATATTCGGCTCCCCCAATAACTTCCGCCACGAAAAGCTAACTTTCCACATTGTCCCATTCTCAAGTCGCTATCAAGCACTGCTGGGACGTGAAGCTTTCGCCCGCTTTAACGCAATACCGCATTATGCATCTCTTACGCTTAAGATGCCCAGTCCACGAGGCATCATCTCCTTAAAGGGGAAGCATTGAGCGCGCCCCCCGTGCGGAAGATTGTGTGGCCGCCTTAATAGCCCCACAATAAAACAGCTCCACCAGCCAAAACATTCGGGCAGGTCATTAAGACCACGGACACGGCTAGACGAGTCCGGCACAAAAATATCATTGATAAAGGCTTAATAGCCATATACCCCTCCTCTTGGTGCTCCGCACACATAACATAAGAGACAATCAAGCTCAATTTTTACCCGATTCAATTTATACTTCGTTTATTTAGTATAACTTCTGTTCGGCACGACCTTTTTTCAACTAAGTTCCCCTCTTTTACAGATGAACATCATGCTGCGCCCGTCTAGGATACGGCACAACGGAGACACAGGCGCAGACGTGCAGCAGGGACCCATTACAAGGTTTCTCTTCAGATTAAGACCATGCGTCAAACTTTTTTACTGTCTCTTGTTGATACACATCCCCTGGTTCTCTCTGGTATAACCAAGGAGGAGGCTGGCGTCTTGGCATGTGGCCACGTTAGAAATTTTGCGCGTACCTGGACACTAGGGGCTTATAACTAAGGGCGTGGTCTCGCCCGCCCTCATAAAGACCAAATACCTTAGGGAGTGTTCGGCGTCGCGAGTTTGGCCTTATATGCATCAGCTCTGAATCATGTCTTTGGTCAAATGTTGGGTTGCCCGGCTCGTGTGTTCGGCTGCCTTACGTTCCGCTCTATCGGCTAAGGCGGCACCAGGCGAACTACTGCGATTGTGCCCCGGTTCGGCCAGGCGAGCACCTCAGTAGAGAAAGCCGAAAACTGACTGTCATGATATAGCGTGAGACTGGTCAACCACTCAATGACTCACCGGAATCTATAGGATTCCTCCGCATTAACGAAGGGCCGTTTCCCGGCCAGGCACGTACGCACCCCGAATTCGGGCGAGCGCAGTCGCCACCAGGGGCTATCTAAGTAGCCTCACTGTCAAGCTCCTATGGCTAAGTGAAAGTGTTAAAGCATTATAGTCTGATTGCCTAGTTCGCTGCGCTATCACCTCCTTTCTAGGACCAAGACGTTGGATTAAGTGTGAAAATGCGCCTTCTGCGAACACCCCCACATTATTTGCGTGGGGGCTGAAGCCGAAAACTGCCATCTTTCAAATTTTATATATTTTAAATGGCCGCACAGGAGGTGTTACAATACTTGCAGGCACAAGTATAAAAAGTTCCTACAAATTATCAAAACATTGTTTTACAATCGCATATGCTACCCGAACATAGCATCCTTCGAGCACTGCGTCTCTATTACACGAGCGCCTTGCAGAACTTCCTGAAAATAGTGCTCGGCAGGTACTCGGCTTTCATCCAAATCTCGGGATGCAACAGCGGTGGTCTCCTTTTCCGCCCAGTATGTCTTCACACGGGCAAGAGCCATCCGCGCACCCTCTATGCATGCTGACCTCTTAATTGCATTAATACGTGGCACTGCACCAAGGAATTGCTGCACCAAGCTGAAATAACTCTTCGGCTCTGATCTCTCCGGCCACATGTGACTCATGACACACTTCATGGCAAGTCCGGACAACCTATTGAGTTCGGCCCATTCGGCCAGACGATCGGCCACTGCTAGTGGACGCTCTGGATTGTGGAACTGCGACCAGAAAAGCTTTTCCACTTCGCGATCTTCTTGATCTCGAAAGTGTTCGGTCGCATCAGCAGCACTCGCTGCCAAATCCAGATAGGTGTCCGCCGTACTCCACAGCCGGTCTAACGGAGCATGCTTAGGATAACAAAACTTCCTCCGCAGCATAAAGGGCTTTCCAGCTATGATTTCTCCAGCCTGACGCAGCTCCTCCTTCACAGCTCTCATCGCAGAGCGAGCATCCTTGGCATCGGCAACGACCTTCTCCAAGTCCGTCTGTCCCGCCCGCTCTTCTTTTTCAAGAAGCTTGTAACGGTCAGCAGCTCTCTTTAGCTTCTTGGCCATCTCAGCCATCTCTTTCTTGCTTCGGCAGTGAGCAGCCTGTTCGGCTCTCAGCTCTTCAAGGGCCTTCTCGGCAGCCGCATCACTTTTTTTGGCTTGTTCCTTGGCTCGGGCAAGTTCCGCCTGAAGACTCTCAACAGCGGCCGCACCATCTGCATCAAGCACACACATTGTAAGATACTGGCATAAAGCTCCTCTTACTAGGTGCCGCCCGAGGAATTACATACCTTGTGCCTTGTCAAGCCGCTTGTTGACAAGCGCAATGTCGGCATCTGCCACGTCAAGTTGCCGCTTTAGCTCAGCAAACTCATCAGTCCGGCTAGCCACCGGACACTTCGCCGCCTATGTATAAAGGAGGCATATTAGACCTGGGACTATGATCCTCTATGTGCCATCACTTTTGACAACGCACAGAGTCTCAGGGGCTACTATCTACACAGGGCGCATCTTATTCACGCGCAACTGTCAAAAAGTGTACACTATTTCACGTACCTCAAAACCTGTCAGTAAACTTCTGACGGCCTCGTGCAATCCACTTTCCGCGGACAAAATCCTTTCAATCACCGTGCCCATCAATGCATGGTGCTCCTCTGAGATAGATGCTCGCCCTAGCAGATTCTTCAGCTCCTCCGGCCGAGCACCGGACGGTGCCGGACTCGTCCTATGGCCTCTTTCGAAGGCCGGACGTGGAGAACCTTGGGGGCCATATGGCTACCTTCCGCCCTTGCCGGATTCGGACGACGAGACCTCAGGATCGCCCGCCTCGTTAGGCGGTATGGCAAGGGGAGGCGTCCCGCTCTCCATCATCTCCGGAAGAAGGTACCCCGAAGACGAGCTCTGCTGAGAAGGGCTGAGGTCCGAGCTACAAGGTAAAATTTTGGTTAATCTTCTCAGATATAAAGCAAGGATTTCTCTTATCTCCCAAAAAGAAAATCTTTCTCTAGTTACGGCTCGCTGGAGGGTTGGTCCCCTTGAGGGCACAATTCGGCCGAGGTACCCCCGGCGTAGGACCCTCTGACGAGGATTTTCCCCCCGCTTTGAGGCCATGGTCTCCGGGTCTTCAGAGGCGGTCCTCTTCTTACACTGAGGAGAGGAACTTTCGGTTCCTCCCATCCGAACAGCCTCCTTCGAGGAGGCCGTAGTTTCCTTGTCCCCTCACTCGCTCTCCTCCAAAGGCACAATCTTCAACATCCTGACCAGCACGGGATCTGGCCTGGTTTCGGGGAGGGGAGCCGGACACCTGATCAGCTTTGCTTTCGCTATCCACTCCTGTTTAAAAGGACAGCTCTTTTAGGGGCAAGTTTATGACAAATATATGGATAGCAAGTCCGGGCACAAGGCTACTTACTTGAGTATCCGGGCGATTGCAGCTCAGACCTGCGTCCTCGGTCAAATCCAGACACATTGTTCGTGATCTGAAGAACAGCTTATACATCTCCGCGAGTGTTGCGCCCATAAAATGTTAGAGAGCTCGCGATCCCTCCGGATTAAACTCCCACAGGCGAAGGGAGCGACGTTTGCCGGGCAGGGTTCAGCGGATCAGCATGACTTGCGTCACTTTGACTAGACTGAGATCTCTTTCTAAGAGATCCCTGATGCGGCCCTGCAACGAAGGCACGTCTTGGGATGGCCCCCAGTCTAGGCCTTTATTGACCCACGATCCTAGCTGCTTTGGGGGACCCGAGCGAAAGGCAGGCGGCGCCACCCACTTGGTGCCCCTGGGAGCGGTGATATAGAACCACTCTCGTTGCCATAAGCCGAGCTCCTCTTGAAAAGGGCCCTCGGGCCATGGAGCATCAGCATTCTTGCTTACAACAGCACCCCCGCACTCTGCGTGCCGTCCCTCAATCATCTTCGGCTCTACTTTAAAGGTCTTGAGCCATAATCCGAAGTGAGGAGTAACACGGAGGAATGCTTCACACATGACGATGAATGAGGAAATATGGAGGATGGACTCCGGAGCTAAGTCGTGAAATTCCAGCCCATAATAGAACATTAGCCCCCTCACAAAGGGATCCATTGGGAAGCCCAACCCCCGAAGGAAGTGAGACACGAACACCATGCTCTCACCGGGCTGGGGACTGGGAATAGCCTGCCCTTGAGCAGGCAGCCTATGTGAAATTTCGCTAGTCAAGAACTTGGCCTCTCTCAACTTTAGCACGTCCTCCTCCGTGACGGAGGAGGGGATCCATCGGCCTTGAAGGTCGGAACCGGACATTGTGAAGGTCCGAAGGGCCTGAAATTTGGAGCCTAGGGTGTTGTAACTCGAGGCGACGGGCGAACTCGTTTGAGATTGGAAGAAAGTAGTAAGGCCTTGGTCTCTTTATAGGAGGTTGAGCACCAAGAGCCCTTCCCGTAACCGTTTGGGACTCGCCTTTAATCGAGAAAACATGCTAACAGGCACGATTGGGTTACCCACGTCCGTATTGATGAGAATCCCGTAAATAAAGGGGACACGATCTGTGCTTTGAAAAGACGTTCCAAGGAAACCGCCTCGCAATATGCGCTGAGGTGGGGAAGTAAAAAACGATTTGAACAAAGGCTTGGCCATGGTGTGATGTCACACTACGGAATACGTCAGCAGATTAGATTTGTGTAAATATTATTCTCTCTATGGCAATATGTGGAAACTTATTTTGCAGAGCCGGACACTATCCTAAGTGTTTACAATCTTTTATGAAGTACTTGGAGGAGGAACCCGCCTTGCAATGCCGTAGACAATCTGCGCGCCAGACTCGTCGTCATTGAAGCCTGGTTCAGGGGCTACTGAGGGAGTCCTGGATTAGGGGGTGTCCGGATGAACGGACTATATCCTTTGGCCGGACTCCTGGACTATGAAGATACGAGATTGAAGACTTCGTCCCGTGTCCGGAAGGGACTTTCCTTGGCGTGGAAGGCAAGCTTGGCGATGCGGATATTTAGATCTCCTACCATTGTAACCGACTTTGTGTAACCCTAACCCTCTTCGATGTCTATATAAACCGGAGGGTTTTAGTCCGTAGGACAACATACAACAATCATACCATAGGCTAGCTTCTAGGGTTTAGCCTCTTTGATCTCATGGTAGATCTACTCTTGTACTACCCATATCTTCAATATTAATCAAGAAGGACGTAGGGTTTTACCTCCATCAAGAGGGCCCGAACCTGGGTAAAACATTGTGTCCCTTGTCTCCTGTTACCATCCGCCTAGACGCACAGTTCGGGACCCCCTACCCGAGATCCGCCGGTTTTGACACTGACAGCTGCCACAGGAGGACGCCCTGGACGCACGCGCGGAAGTGCATTGCCCCGCGGACGAGGAGTGCGTCGACGTCGAGTGGAGCCTCCTGAAGCCAAGCGGAGTCGTCAGCGACGAATACGTGTGCGCCGAGACGGATCTCGCGGCCCTCAGCCAAACCTCCGCCTAAAACAATGATGAAGAGGACCGGAAAGATTGCAACTTCTCCAACAAGTTTCTAAGACACGTGCCCCATGGTGGGCGCCAACTGTCGTGGTTCAAAGTCTGACAGTAGAATAGGGGGGTAGGAATTTAGAAGCAAGATCCTAGCTATGGAGGAGTTGTACACGCAAGTTTTACGAGTTCAGGCCCTTTTTGGAGGAAGTAATAGCCCTACGTCTCGGAGCCCGGAGGTGGTCGACTGGATTATAAGCATGCGAGTTACAGGGGGTGCGAACCCTTGTCCCAAAGGAGGGGGTGGCTTATATAGAGTGCGCCTAGATAAGATTCAATGTACATAAAGGGATGGCATTACACGTAACTCCTGTATTGAAGTGCTACAAATGACCATTAAATATCTGAATAAATGCCCGACCGTTGCTACGTGGAGCGGCTTTAGGTCTTCTTATTGTCGAGTGGTTTGGCGGTCGAGTGACCTAGATAAGTGGGGTCTCCGAGTGGATGGTAGGTCGAGTGGACTTCACTTGACACCTTTGCTGTGCCCCTTCTTCTAATTGTTGACCTTCTTTGTTCTTAGGACAGGGACCTTAGGTAGGACGTGTAGGTCGGGCCTATTACCCTACCCCAGGTCTGTGCCCACATCAGGGCCCTCGTCATCTGTCGCCAACGGCTTTTCCAGACCCTTCTCATAGAGCCCCTGCAGCGCTGCACGGGACCTTTCCTCAAGGGGCTTGAAGGCCACGCGGTCCTCACCAAGAACCCTTGCCTTGGCTTCTAGTTGGGTCTTCTCCGCCTCCACCTTCTTCTCCGGCTTCTCCAAGCGAGTGCTCTCTACGGCCTGCGCCCTCACCGACTGCTCCAGCTCAGCGTCGCAGCCAACAACTGCGTCCTCCCGAGCCTTCATCCTCTCTTCCTTTGATTTGCGATCCCGGGCCTCGGCCGCGCGCTCGCTGCGCATCGCCTCCAGCTCGGCCTCCAACGACCGGCAGTGCTCCCTGGCGGCTTCGGCATCCTTCTCCACCGCGTCACGAGCAGCGGCGGCCAGGTTGGCGGCCCGCTCTCCCTCCTCGGGTGCTTCCATGGCCTGGCTCCACAGTGCCCAGACCGATGCGTCGGAGCGCAGCCATCCCGAGACCAGCTCCAACACCCTGACGCCAAGCGGCGGTCAGGGCTTTGGAGGTCATTCCAGAGCCGGGTCAGCGCAGAGAGAGCCTCCCCCAGAGCATCAGACAGAGCGGAAGGTTCATGGACCAGCGGCACGATAGGGGGAGGAGGGGTCAGCATTATCACCATGGCCTGCGAGTTGGTGGCGGCAGATGAAGAGACTGGGGCTCCTGGGCCTTGGAGTTCTCGGGGAGCGAGCTGGGCGTAGGCGCCCACGGAGCCGACTTGGCTGCAGAGATCACCTCCTCCTGAGGTCGGTCCCCCGAGCCTCGCGAAGAAGACTAGGCCGGAGAAGCACGAGCGCTTCCGACCTTTCCCGCCAGGGGAGGTGCGGCTATGGCAGGTTGCTGGATTCCGGAGGACGTAGCCTCCCCTTCCCTCTTCCTCTTCACCGCAGACATTGGCTTGATGGCACAACAGAAAAACATCACGAAGCAGCAGCGAGAGCAGGAACAAGTTGGGATAAGGGCACTTACTGATCCACCGCGGCATAATTCCTCTGCCTCTTCTGGAGCACCAAGCCTGAGGGCTTCACAGCCCGAGGCGCAAGCATACGGGCTCCAGGAGCGGACGAGGGAGCAGCAGATGAGTCGGTGGCAGCACCTCGCAGCGTCGGAGCAGAAGCATCACCTCGGGAGATCAACCCCGACCTTGGCTTCGTTTGGGGGCTGACCCTGGACCTCATGGTGATCCCGGCGGCGGGTAGGACCTCCCTCATTGGGTGGTCATTAGCATCATCGTCGTCAGGCAAGGCGCGGAGGAGATCAGCCTTGCGCGGAGGGGAGGTCTCCCCTGACCCCTCAGGGGTCGTCTCCGAGTCCAGCTCCTCCTCCTCCCCACCGGAGTCGCCGGAAGACACCAGCACCGGAGCCGTCACCACCAGGGCCTCGGAGGGTGCTAGCGGTACCAGCCCGCGCCCGTCGAAGGTGGGCATGGCGGTAGCAACCTTCGGCCCATCTGGGCAGCGGTACAAGGGGACAAAGGTGTCCGGCAGATACCCCTGGTCGTCCCTGACCAAGAGACGGAGAGCACTGGCCAGCTCCTTGTCAGACAGGGCCTCTGGACGCAGGCGGAGGTCGTCTTCCTCGTCCCTGAGCTTCCACAAGGGGTGCGAGCGCGCCTTGAGCGGGGCCACACACTGCGGCATGAATTCGTTGAGGATCATGGCCCCCGTCAGCTTCGCCGCCTTTGGGTCGTTAGGCTTTAGATCTGTGGTCATCTTCTCCAGCACTTGCTCCGCCCGGGCGTCTGTAAGCCTTGCACGAAGCCACCCATCATGAGGCGTGGGCATCCCTGTCAACAGAGTCAGCTGAGGGTGGACGCACTTGGCGTCCATGAGGACCCACTTGCTCCTGAACTTGTCGGCCTTCTTCCCGGCCTTCGAGATCGCCTTGGTCTTGTTGGCCGCAACGAAGTTGGCGCATCCTGAGCAATGGTCGTCCCTGAGCCGTAGGAAGAAGAAGTTGCGCAGCAGCGCCATGGACGACATCACCCCAACGTACGCCTCGCAGTAGAAGGCGAAGATCGACAGGAGGAGGACGGAGTTGGGATGAATATGGAGGGCGTGCAGCTTGTAGTGGCTGAGGACAGCGTAGAAGAAATTGGAGAAGGCGGGAAACAGACCTGTGACAACACTGCTCATGAATAAGGGATAGAAGGTGCTGCCTAAGGCCTCTGGTTCGGCGGAGCCGGCCCGAAGCGTGGTCTTTCTCTTCTCGTCGCCACTCTCCGCCATCATCAGGAGCGTGGCGGCGAGGTTCTTCTCTGACACGCTAGGCGCGTTCAGAGCTGACTCGTACCAGGAGGGCGGAAGAGCGGCCTTCATCTTGCTGGGCGTGATGTATACTACACAACCTTCTTCTTGTAGACGTTGTTGGGCCTCCAAGTGCAGAGGTTTGTAGGACAGTAGCAAATTTCCCTCAAGTGGATGACCTAAGGTTTATCAATCCGTGGGAGGCGTAGGATGAAGATGGTCTCTCTCAAGCAACCCTGCAACCAAAAAACAAAGAGTCTCTTGTGTCCCCAACACAACCAATACAATGGTAAATTGTATAGGTGCACTAGTTCGGCAAAGAGATGGTGATACCAGCGCAATATGGATGGTAGATATAGTTTTTTGTAATCTGAAAATATAAAAACAGCAAGGTAACTAATGATAAAAGTGAGCACAAACGGTATTGCAATGCTAGGAAACAAGGCCTAGGGTTCATACTTTCACTAGTGCAAGTTCTCTCAACAATAATAACATAATTGGATCATATAACTATCCCTCAACATGCAACAAAGAGTCACTCCAAAGTCACTAATAGCAGAGAACAAACGAAGAGATTATGGTAGGGTACGAAACCACCTCAAAGTTATTCTTTCCAATCAATCCATTGGGCTATTCCTATGAGTGTCACAAACAGCCCTAGAGTTCGTACTACAATAACACCTTAAGACACAAATCAACCAAAACCCTAATGTCACCTAGATACTCCAATGTCACCTCAAGTATCCATGGGTATGATTATACGATATGCATCACACAATCTCAGATTCATCTATTCAACCAACACATAGAACCTCAAAGAGTGCCCCAAGTTTCTACCGGAGAATCAAGACGAAAACATGTGCCAACCCCTATGCATAGTTTCATGGGCGGAACCCGCAAGTTGATCACCAAAACATACATCAAGTGAATCACGTGATATCCCATTGTCACCACAGACACGCACGGCAAGGCATACATCAAGTGTTCTCAAATCATTAAAGACTCAATCCGATAAGATAACTTCAAAGGGAAAACTCAATCCATTACAAGAGAGTAGAGGGGGAGAAGCAACATAAGATCCAACTATAATAGCAAAGCTCACGATACATCAAGATCGTGCCAAATCAAGAACATGAGAGAGAGAGATCAAACACATAGCTACTGGCACATACCCTCAGCCCCGAGGGTGAACTACTCCCTCCTCGTCATGGAGATCGTCGGGATGATGAAGATGGCCACCGGTGAGGGTTCCCCCCGCCGGCAGGGTGCCGAAACAGGGTCCCAATTGACTTTTGGTGGCTACAGAGGCTTGCAGCGATGGAACTCCTGATCTATCCTGTTCCCCGAAAGTTTTAGGGTACGTGGGTACATATGGGTGAAATAAGTACGTCGGTGGACCTCCAAGCTGTCCACGAGGTAGGGCGCGCGCCCTAGGGGGGGGGCCACCCTCGTGGGCAGCCTGGGACTCCCCTGGCGTGCACTCCAAGTTTTTTCGGTAGCTTTCCTTCCAAAAATAACTTCTCCAGTTGATTTCATTCCGTTTTGACTCCGTTTGATATTCCTTTTCTTCCAAACACTGAAATAGGCAAAAAAACAACAATTCTGGGCTGGGCCTCCGGTTAATAGGTTAGTCCCAAGAATAATATAAAAGTGGATAATAAAGCCCAATATTGCCCAAAACAGTAGATAATATAGCATGGAGCAATCAAAAATTATAGATACGTTGGAGACGTATCAAGTATCCCCAAGCTTAATTCCTGCTCGTCCTCGAGTAGGTAAATGATAAAGAAGATAATTTTTGATGTGGAATGCTAGTTGGCATAATTTCATTGTAATTCTTCTTAATTGTGGTATGAATATTCAGATCCAAAAGATTCAAGACAAAAGTTTATATTGACATAAAAATAATAATACTTCAAGCATACTAACTAAGCAATTATGTTTTCTGAAAATAACATGGCCAAAGAAAGTTCATCCCTACAAAATCATATAGTTTAGTCATGCTCCATTTTTGTCACACAAGAATGCTCTCATCATGCACAACCCCAATGACAAGCCAAGCAATTGTTTCATACTTTAGTAATCTCAAACTTATAAACCTTCATGCAATACATGAGCGTGAGCCATGGATATAGCACTATGGGTGGAATAGAATATGATGGAGGGGGTTATGTGGAGAAGACCAAAAAAGAGAAGATCTCACATCAACGAGGCTAATCAATGGGCTATGGAAATGCCTATCGATTGATGTTAATGCAAGGAGTAGGGATTGCCATGCAACGGATGCACTAGAGCTATAAATGTAAGAAAGCTCAACAAAAGAAAGTAAGTGGGTGTGCATCCAACTTGCTTGCTGACGAAGACCTAGGGCATTTGAGGAAGCCCATCGTTGGAATATACAAGCCAAGTTCTATAATGAAAAATTCCCACTAGTATATGAAAATGACAAAACAAGAGACTCTCTATCATAAAGATTATGGTGCTACTTTGAAGCACAAGTGTGGAAAAAGCGTAGTAGAATTGCCCCTTTTATATATCTTTTTTTGGGCCTTCTTTTTTTTCTTTGGCCTTTCTCTTTTTTTATTGGGACAATGCTCTATTGAATGATGATCATCACACTTCTATTTATTTACAACTCAATGATTACAACTCGATACTAGAACAAAGTATGACTCTATATGAATGCCTCCGGCGGTGTACCGGGATATGCAATGAATCAAGAGTGACATGTATGAAAGAATTATGAATGGTGGCTTTGCCACGAATACTATGTCAACTACATGATCATGCTAGCAATATGACAATGATGAAATGTCATGATGAATGGAATGGTGGAAAGTTGCATGGCAATATATCTCGGAATGGCTATGGAAATGTCATAATAGGTAGGTATGGTGGCTGTTTTGAGGAAGATATAAGGAGGTTTATGTGTGAAAGAGCGTATCATATCACGGGGTTTGGATGCACCGGTGAAGTTTTCACCAACTCTCAATGTGAGAAAGGGCAATGCACGGTACCGAAGAGGCTAGCAATGATGGAAGGGTGAGAGTGCGTATAATCCATGGACTCAACATTAGTCATAAAGAACTCATATACTTATTGCAAAAATCTACAAGCCATCAAAAACCAAAGCACTACGCGCATGCTCCTAGGGGGATAGATTGGTAGGAAAAGACCATCGCTCGTCCCCGACCGCCACTCATAAGGAGGACAATCAAATAACACCTCATGTTTCAAATTTGTTACATAACATTTACCATACGTGCATGCTACGGGACTTGCAAACTTCAACAAAAGCATTTCTCAAATTCACAACTACTCAACTAGCACGACTTTGATATTATCATCTCCATATCTCAAAACAATTATCAAGCATCAAACTTTTCTTTGTATTCAACACACTCATAAGAATGGTTTTTACTAGTCTTGAATACCTAGCATATTAAGATTTTTAAACAAATTACCATGATATTTAAGTCTCTCAAAATAATCTAAGTGAAGCATGAGAGATCAATAGTTTCTATAAAACAAATCCACCACCGTGCTCTAAAAGATATAAGTGAAGCACTAGAGCAATAACAAACTACTCAGAAAGATATAAGTGAAGTTTAATGAGTAGTCGGATAATTATGCAACTATGTGAAGACTCTCTAACATCTAAGAATTTCAGATCTTGAGACTTTATTCAAATAGCATGCAAAGCTAAAGAAAATAAAATGATGCTCCAAGCAAAACACATATCATGTGGTGAATAAAAATATGGCTCCAAGTAAAGTTACCGATGAACAAAGACGAAAGAGGGGATGCCTTCCGGGGGCATCCCCAGGCCTAGACGCTTGGTTATCCTTGAAGATTACCTTGGGGGTGCCTTGGGCATCCCCAAGCTTAGGCTCTTGCCACTCCTTATTCCATAGTCCATCGAACCTTTACCCGAAACTTGAAAACTTCACAACACAAAACTTAACAGAAAACTCGTGAGTTCCGTTAGCGAAAGAAAAAAACACCACTTCAAGGTATTGTAATGAACTCATTCTTTATTTATTTTGGTGTTAAACCTACTGTATTCCAACTTATCTATGGTTTATAAACTACTCTAATACCGCACACTTTCCTTCCTTCCACCTTTGCTAGCCTCTCTAATACCGCGCACTTTTCGCTGGTATCATACACCCACCATATACCTTCCTCAAAACAGCCACCATACCTACCTATCATGGCATTTCCATAGCCATTCCGAGATATATTGCCATGCAACTTTCCACCGTTCCGTTTATTATGACATGCTCCATCATTGTCATATTGCTAGCATGATCATGTACTTGACATCGTATTTGTGGCAAAGCCACCATTCATAATTCTTTCATACATGTCACTCTTGATTCATTGCATATCCCGGTACACCGCCGGAGGCATTCATGTAGAGTCATATTTTGTTCTAAGTATCGAGTTGTAATTGTTGAGTTGTAAGAAAATAAAAGTGTGATAATCATCATTTTTAGAGCATTGTCCCAATTGAGGAAAAGGATGATGGAGACTATGATTCCCCCACAAGTCGGGATGAGACTCTGGACGAAAAAAATATATAAAAAAAGAGGCCATAAAAAGAAAGAGAAAAGGCCCAAATAAAAAAATGAGAGAAAAAGAGAGAAGGGACAATGTTACTATCCTTTTACCACACTTGTGCTTCAAAGTAGCACCACGATCTTCATGATAGAGAGTCTCTCATTTTGTCACTTTCATACACTAGTGGGAATTTTTCATTAGAACTTGGCTTGTATATTCCAATGATGGGCTTCCTCAAAATGCCCTAGGTCTTCATGAGCAAGCGAGTTGGATGCACACCCACTTAGTTTCTTTTGTTGAGCTTTCATATCCTTATAGCTCTAGTGCATCCGTTGCATGGCAATCCCTACTCACTCACATTGATATCTATTGATGGGCATCTCCATAGCCCGTTGATACGCCTAGTTGATGTGAGACTATCTTCTCCCTTTTTGTCTTCTCCACAACCACCATTCTATTCCACATATAGTGTTATATCCATGGCTCACGCTCATGTATTGTGTGAAGATTGAAAAAGTTTTGAGAATGTCAAAAGTATGAAACAATTGCTTGGCTTGTCATCGGGGTTGTGCATGATTTAAATACTTTGTGTGGTGAGGATAGAGCATAGCCAGACTATATGATTTTGTAGGGATAACTTTCTTTGTCCATGTTATTTTGAGAAGACATGATTGCTTTGTTAGTATGCTTGAAGTATTATTATTTTTATGTCAATATTAAACTTTTGTCTTGAATCTTTCGGATCTGAATATTCATACCACAATTAAGAAGAGTTACATTAAAATTATGCCAAGTAGCACTCCGCATCAAAAATTCTGTTTTTATCATTTACCTACTCGAGGACGAGCAGGAATTAAGCTTGGGGATGCCTGATACGTCTCCAACGTATCTATAATTTTTGATTGCTCCATGCTATATTATCTACTGTTTTGAACATTATTGGGCTTTATTATCCACTTTTATATTATTTTTGGGACTAACCTATTAACCGGAGGCACAACCCAGAATTGCTGTTTTTTGCCTATTTCAGAGCTTCGAAGAAACGGAATATCAATAGGAGTCCAAACGGAATGAAACCTTCGGGAACGTGATTTTCTCACCGAATATGATCTAGGAGACTTGGACCCTACTTCAATAAAGAAAGGAGGGATGCATGTAAGGAACGCAAAATCCGGGAACATAACACCGATATGACGGAAACTAGGGCGGCATGAGTGGAACAAAACACTAGGCGAGAGGCCGAGCCTTCCACCCTTTACTAAGTATATAGATGCATTAAGATAAACAAGATAATATTATGATATCCCAACAAGTAAATATTGT
This sequence comes from Triticum aestivum, assembly GCF_018294505.1. Classification (NCBI taxonomy): domain Eukaryota; kingdom Viridiplantae; phylum Streptophyta; class Magnoliopsida; order Poales; family Poaceae; genus Triticum; species Triticum aestivum. The sequence goes on from NC_057797.1 coordinate 203,125,218, forward strand.
TCCAACAAGGAACGACCTCCAATCTTCACCTACAACTAGCAACGCTATAAGAGGGGCTGAGCAAAGCGGTAAAGTAGCCAATCAACGGTTTGCTAGGACATGGTGGGTTAGAGGTTTGACATGGCAATTTGGGAGGCTTGAAAGCAAGTGGTGGGCATCATAGCATTGGCATTGCAAAAGAGCGAGCATCTAGCAAAGCAAAGATAGTAGTGATTTCGAGGGTATGATCATCTTGCCTGCAAAGTTGTCAGAGTTGACTAGATCCTCCAAAGCAAACTCGACGGGCTCCTCATTAGTGAACTCGTCTCCCGGCTCGACCCAAACAAGACAAACAATCAACAAGGACACAATCAACCACGTGCAAGCTCAAACAAAATGATGCAAAGATGATATGCTATGCGGGATGCGATGCGGGATGCATATGCAAGATGTGACAAGGAATGCATGCACCTGGCCTCAACTTGGGAATCCAAGTGTGCCACTGGAAAGAAGAGATGAAATCGCTTGAAAAAGATATAAAGAACGCCAGAATCGGAGTTACGGTTTGGAAATGGCAAGCGATTCAAATATGACACCGGTCTGCGATTTATAGCAAGTAGCCATCTAAATGCAATGAGATGAACAAGCTACAGTACCCAAACATGGCAACACAATATATGGCAGGGATGCATTCATGATGCTTAACAAAAGTCTAGCACTACGCTACAGACAATTCATCCATTAACAGGTTCAAACAAGCATGGCAAAAATGCATATGGCAGACAGATTCCAGACTTAGTGAAATCAACACTTGTCTGGAATTTCAGATCAGGTAGCACTCTTCGGAGCAACAAAACTACATACTACAGGACCTGAACATGGCAAATTAAAGCATGGCATGGAGCTACTCAAAGAGCTTAACAAAAGTCCCTTAGTGACCTTGAGCCAAAAGGGATCAGAAAATACAATTGCAAGCATGTGAACATGGCAAAAACATAATCAGTTCATAGACTTGGTGAAAACTGGAGCATGCTGAAACAGATATCAAGTAGGCATGTTTACGAGCTCGATGCACTCACTACAGAGCAAGTCATGATAATCTAAGCATACACCCATCAAGAATACACAAAATACAAGCTAGACATGGCAAGAACAATAACATAGCATGCATGGATCAACTACAACATCATCGGCAAAATCGCTAACAAGTAGACAATCTGCCCAGATTCACAAAGTAGCAAAAGTAGAGCTCGATTGACTCAAGCTAGGGTGATCCATAATTGCAAACAAAGACATGGATGGATAGAGCACTACAAGATTAACAAAACATCCTTACTGATCATCCTCAAAAGAGGCACGGATCACTAGGAAACAACATGAACATATGACAACATGAGATAAACAGCTCAACGACTTAGTGGGAATGCTCAGTCCCTGAAATCAGAAATACCAAGTGCCTCACTTTGCAAGCTTGTGCTAGTCACCACACACATCACAAAAATACATGGTTGCACCTCTGGAAAGATGACAAAACCCTTAACAAAACATATGTAGAGCAATAGGGAATATCATGCACACATTAATCATGGCAAAAATGACAAATGTCTAAATGGAGTAGCAGATCTGACAAATAACTCAAGTATCCCTCTTCTAATAGCATTTCGGGCATCAAGATGAACTCAAATGAAAATGATGCAATGGAATGAAATGATGTACTCTCTGAGGTGAACAATTTGATATGCTATATGCCAAAAACGGAGCTACGGATGCGGAGATATAGCATGATGAACAGGAGCATATGGATCTGGGATTCGGGCAAAAGTCAACCCGAGATATTTTCAGATCCAGATCTGGAGTTCGTCGGCACGGATCCCGAGGATCGCCGGAACAGTGCTCGCCGGACTTGGAGCTCGCCGGAGAGTGGTCGGGGAGGCGGATCCGGAGCTCCCATGGCCGAATCCCGACGGCGGCGAGGATGACGACTACGAGGCGGCGAGGAGAGGCGAGGTCGTAAGCGGCGGGGCCGTGGCCGGTCGGCGAGGAGGGCCGGCGGGGCGGCGGCGTCGGCACGGGAGGCGCGGCAGCGCGGAGAGGATCGGCGGCGGGGGCGCGCGGGGCAAGAGGGCCGTGCGGGGGCCCGACACGGGCTCGCCCGGGCCGGCTGCGGGAAAGGTGACGGGGCGCCACGTGGCAGCCTGCCACTGGTGCGGGAGGCGGCGGGAATTCGTCCGCCCGGGACGGATGTGTCCGGCGGCGGCGAGAGGAGGATTTTTAGAGTTTGATCCGGGATTCGGGGGAGGGGTCTATATATAGGCATAGGAGGAGCTAGGAGAGTCCAAATGAGGTGCGATTTTCGGCCACGCGATCGTGATCGAATGATCTAGATGATGGAGAAAGATTAGGTGGGTTTTGGGCCAAATTGGAGGGGTGTTGGGCTGTAACACACACAAGGCCTTTTCGGTCCCTCGGTTAACTGTTGGAGTATCAAACGAAGTCCAAATGATATGAAACTTGACAGGCGGTCTACCGGTAGTAAACCAAGGCCGCTTGGCAAGTTTCGGTCCAATCCGGAAATGTTTAATCCCCACACACGAAAGAAAGCTAGAAATGACCACCAGAGGAGAACGAAGCGCTGGAATGCAAAACGGACAACGGGGAAAATGCTCGAATGCATGAGATGAACACGTATGCAAATGCAATGCACATGATGACACGATATGAGCTGCATGACAACGATATCAACACACAGAGACAAAGACCCGAACCCGAGAAAATAAAATAACTTAAAGCCGGAAACGACAAGAGTTGGAGTACAAATTGGGAAAGTTACATCCGGGGTGTTACAACACTCCACCACTACGAAAGGATCTTGTCCCAAGATCTAGGACTAAAAGAACGCCGGGTACTCAGAACGGAGGTGATCCTCTCGTTCCCAGGTAGCTTCACGGTCGGAATGGTGTGACCACTTGACTTTGAGAAATTTGATTGACTTGTTGCGAGTCTTGCGTTCAGTCTCTTCAAGAATAGCAACTGGGTGCTCACGATAGGAGATATCTTCTTGGAGCTCAATGTCCTCGAAGTTGACGGTGCGGTCAGGAGTCTTGAAGCACTTTCGAAGCTGAGAGACATGGAACACATCATGAACATTTGCGAAGTTTGAAGGAAGCTTGAGTTGATAGGCGAAGTCGCCTCTCTTGCTGACAATTTTGAAAGGTCCCATGTATCTGGGGGCAAGCTTCCCTTTGATACCGAAGCGACGAGTACCTTTCATAGGAGAGACGTGGAGGTAAACATGATCTCCGATCTCGAAAGCCAAATCACAGTGCTTACTATCATAGTAGCTCTTCTAGTGGGATTGGGCTGCTTTGAGGTTATCTCGAATGACTTTGCACATTTCCTCTGCCTCTGTGATTAAGTCATTACCCAAAAGCTGACGTTCACCGGTTTCAGACCAGTTGAGAGGGGTACGGCACTTCCTGCCATACATCATTTCAAATGGGGCCTTGCCCGAACTTGCTTGAAAACTGTTGTTGTAGGAGAATTCAGCATAAGCAAGACAATCCTCCCACTTCATGCCGAAGGAGATCACACAAGCCCTGAGCATATCTTCAAGAATCTGGTTGACACGCTCGACTTGACTGCTAGTTTGAGGATGGAAAGCTGTGCTGAAGCGGATGTTGGTGCCCATGGCCTTCTGAAAAGAATCCCAAAACTTGGAGGTAAAAATGCTGCCACGGTCTGAAGAGATCACTTGAGGAATACCGTGCAGAGAGACAATTCGAGAGGTATAGAGTTCCGCCAATTGAGCTGCAGTGATCGACTCTTTGATAGGCAGAAAGTGAGCCACTTTGGTGAGTTTGTCGATGAAAACGAATATAGCATCATTGCCACGCTTGGACTTTGGAAACCCAGTCACGAAGTCCATTTCAATGTGGTCAAACTTCCATTCTGAAATGGCAAGAGGTTGGAGGAGACCAGCTGGCCTTTGGTGTTCTGCCTTCACTCTTCTACAGACATCACATTCATTCACGAATTGAGCAATCTCGCGCATCATTCGAGTCCACCAATAAGCTTGCTTGAGGTCCTGATACATCTTCGTGCTCCCAGGGTGGATGGAGAGGAGAGAATTATGAGCCTCGTTCATGATCACTTTACGGAGGTCACCTTTGGGTACAACAATACGATCCTCGAAGAAGAGAGTGTCCTTGTCATCAAGGAGGTAGCACTTGTACTTGGGTTGACTCTTGGCAATCCCAATCTTCACCTTTTTTACCATAGCATCAAGAAGCTGAGCTTGGCGAATCTGGTCTTCCAAGGTAGGAGAGACTTGAAGGTTGGCGAGGAAACCTTGGGGAACAACTTGCATATTAAGTTTGCGGAAAGCTTCACAAAGCTCGGGTTGATAAGGCTTAAGAATCAGACTGTTGCAATAAGCTTTCCTGCTCAATGCGTTAGCAATCACATTGGCCCTACCTGGAGTATACTCGATACTCGGATTATACTCTTGAATCATTTCGACCCATCGAGTTTTCCTGAGGTTGAGATTAGGCTGAGTGAATATGTACTTGAGACTCTTGTGGTCAGTGAAAATGTCCACTTTTCTTCCCAATAAGAGATGTCTCCAAGTCAAAAGAGAATGCACAACTGCCGCCAACTCGAGATCATGAGTGGGGTAGTTCTTCTCATTAGGCTTCAACTGGCGAGAGGTATAAGCAACAACTTTCTTCTCTTGCATCAATACTGCGCCAAGACATTGGAGAGAGGCATCACAAAAGACCTCATACGGCTTGGATTCATCAGGCGGAGTCAAAACTGGAGCAGTGATCAATTTCTCTTTCAAAGTGTTGAAAGCAATGTCACACTCCGGAGACCAAACGTACTTGACGTGCTTATGGAGAAGATTAGAGAGAGGCTTCGCGATCTTAGAAAAGTTTTCAACGACTCTACGACAGTAGCTTGCGAGACCGAGGAAGCTGCAGAGTTGCTTCACGTTCTGAGGAGGTTCCCAATTCACAATTGCAGACACCTTCTCAGGATTCACGGCAATGCCCTTGGCAGAGATGATATGACCAAGATAAAGAACCTCATCGAGCCAAAATTCACACTTGGAGAACTTGGCGTAGAACTTGTGTTCTCTGAGCTTATCGAGTACCAAACGCAGGTGCTTGGCATGATCTTCCTTGTTCTTCGAGAAAACCAGAATGTCGTCGAGATAGATCAAAATGAAGTCATTGGTGTAGGCGTTGAAGATGAAATTCATCATGCGAGAGAACGTCAGAGGAGCGTTGACGAGGCCAAAAGACATGACAGTGTATTCATATGAACCATAGCTTGTCCTGAAAGCCGTCTTGGGAATATCTTGCTCACGGATTCGAATCTGATGATAACCCATACGGAGATCAAGCTTGGAGAATACTTGGGCACCTTTGAGCTGTTTGAACAGCTCGTTGATGTTGGGAAGTGGGTATTTGTTCTTGATGGTCTTCTTGTTCAATGGACGGTAATCAACACAAAGTCCGTCCGTTCCATCCTTCTTCTTCACAAAAAGAACACCGCAACCACACAGAGAAGAACTAGGCCAGATGAGACCCATTTTCTCTTGAATATCGAGTTGCTTCTTCAGCTCCTTCAACTCTTCAGGTCCAAGCTTGTAAGGACGTTTGCACACAGGTTCCGTGCCGGGCTCAAGATCAATAATGAATTCAACTGGCCGGTGCGGAGGCATTCCTCGAAGCTTTTCTGGAAAGACGTCTTGATATTCGCAAACGACTGGAATTTGTGAGATAGCATCCAGTTCACCCTTCTCATTGAGAGAAAACAGACGGATAGTATTATCCCGAGCAGCAAAAACAATTACATCCTCAGACGAATGAGTCAATTGAATCTGCCTGGCTGCACAATCGAGCTGAGCCTTGTGCTTAGAAAGCCAATCCATCCCGAGAATAAGATCAATATCCGAGTTAACAAGGATCATTGGAGAAGCTAGAAACTTGAAATCACCCATCAAGATAGAAATATCCGGAACCTCTTAGTTAGCGAGCAAACATCTACCCGGAGAGACAACTGCTAATGGCTTATGCATAACTTGAGAAAACCACCCATGCTTAGATGCAAAAGGTCTCGAGATAAAACAATGCGATGCACTAGTGTCAAAAAGAACTTTAGCTGGAATATCATTAACAGGGAGGTTACCCATGATGACATCTGATGAATCCTCTGCCTGAGCTGCATTCACCATATTGACCTTGGCGTACTTGGGGTTATGCTTGACCACAGTTGTACTTGCCGATCTGACAGGAGGAGGAGGAGGAGGAGGAAGACGCCTCTGATTGAAACACTTGTTGGCATAGTGACCCTTCTGTTGGCACTTGTTGCACGTGACCTCTGAAAGCAGACGGTGATGCGGAGCACTCGATCTTGGAGGTTGAGACGAAGTCTTGTTCTGAAGGCCAGGGTTGGGTGGGTGGGAAGATCCACTGCCACTTTTGCTCTTCTGTTGATATGGCTGACGGAACGGAGGAGGAGGAAGCCAAAACTTCTGCTGCTTGGCCACTTGAGTAGAGGAAGAAGGAGTAACATCTCTGACTCGCTTCTTGGAAGCATCACACCTCAGCTGAGCGGCCTCTTGCTTCAATGGCATGTTGTAGAACTCATCCTATCTCAAGGGCTCAAAGAGGACAAGAGCTAGCTGAATTTCTTCTCTGAGACCACCCCTGAACTGGTATATCATGCTCTTCTCATCAGGTACGTCCTGCTTAGCAAAGCGGGCAAGCTTCTTAAACAACTTGTTGTAGTCATAGACAGACAAAGAGCCTTGCTTCAGGTTGTGGAATTCCTCACACTTGCTTTCAACCACACTCTGAGGAATATGATGAGCTCTGAAATCTCGACGGAATTCATCCCAAGTGATAACACGTCCACCTCTGGAATCCTTGTACTGCTGGAACCATTCTGCAGCTTGATCTTTGAGTTGGAAGGAAGCAAACTTAACAAAGTCCTCAGGCCTGACGTTACTGCACTCGAAATGCTTGCACAGATCCACAAGCCAATCGTCAGCATCGGTTGCCTCAACACAATTGCTGAAAGTCTTTGGCCCATTAGCAAGGAACTGGTTGAGTGTAGCAGAATGATTCTGATAGTTGCCTTGGTTCCCTTGGTTGCCTTGATTGCGCTCTTGAAGAATTTGCATGATCAACTGTGTGTTCGCATTGGTTGCGGCCATCACAGCTTGCCATGCCTCCGAAGGAGGTGGAGGTGGTGGTGGATCCTGATTCTGATTCTGATTGGTGCTCTTAGCTGGAGCCATCCTGAAGAGGTTGACCACTGTTAGCACATAGACAGATAGATGAAGCTGAATCCAACGGAATGAAAATTGCAACATAAAGTCTTCACATCCGAACAAAATGAACGAATGCATTCCTCTTGAAATGGTCACATATCCATAAATTGAGAAGCCACGTAGAATTAAGGTAGAGAAATAAATCAACAAGGTACGGATCAAGAATGAATAATCGGTAAGAAATCCCAATCTCAAACCAAATATCCGTGGAAGAAGAACTAGAGCTACGAGAATTCCCACCTATGAAACTCCCGAACCTTTCCGGTTATGCAATCGGGTGTTGGGGATACAGGGGAAGCATAATATCTCACCCAAATCTAGCAAATCCTACATCCAGTTGTATCCATCCTTCAACACATAACCAAGAAAAACTTCGGAAACCATCTACCTCAACCTTCGAAAAGCATCCATTATACAAGTTATGGCGATACTCCCGAACTCCCGCCCCAGTACTGGGTGGCGTCGAGGTTATCTCACCAACAAACTGCATAAAAGAGATTTTCGATGTCGGCGTACTAAACTCAGGTATTCCAGAACTGCAACGCTAAAATTATGACGACAACACCTCAGAGCTCAACTCCCCGGGACACTTCCACAAAACCCCTGACAAGAGGCACCAAGACAATGTTCTCATCATAAAACCATCGGAACAATTCCAAGATACCCGCGTGATCCTAAATTTTTTTTTGTGAAATTTGAGAAGAGAAGAGTCAAAACTCTACGTCAGGATGCCTTACCAGAGTGATGAGGAGACTGGGAAGTAAAAAAGAATTCCTAAACTCTCCGATATATAAATCCTAAATGACTCAAAAAAAAATTTAGACACAACTCGGCTGCTAAAAACAATCAAACAATGGGGCTCCTAAGGTCGGGGAAGGCTCTGATACCAACTTGTAACACCCTCGATGCGACTATATCTCCCACGTGTCGAGGCACGACTTAGAGGCATAATCGCATTGAAGGCACATGTCGCAAGTTAGGTAATCTTCACAACATCCCATGTAATATAGACGATAAAAGGGGAGATAACATAGTTGGCTTACACTCGCCACGTCAATCAAGTACATAAATAAAAATACATCATCCAAACACTCATGGCCCGACTACGGCGCCAAAATAAAAGTGAACCCAACATGCGACACGGTCCCGATCACCCCCAACTGGGCACCACTACTGATCATCAGGAAAAGAAACATAGTATCACTGAGAGTCTTCGTCGAACTCCCACTTGAGCTCAAGCGCATCACCTGGAGCGGAATCATCAGGTCCTGCATCTGGTGTAATAGTAATCTGTGAGCCATAGGGACTCAGCAATCTCGCACCCTCGCGATCAAGACTATTTAAGCTTATAGGTAAGGCAAGGTAAATATGTGGAGCTGCAGCAAGCGACTAGCAAATATGGTGACTATCCAGTTCGCAAAAGAGAGTGAGAAGAGGAGGCAAAGCGCGAGCGAGAAACTAGAGAGCAACCTGCGCAAACATTACTCCAACACCGTGTCCACTTCCCGGACTCCGCCGAGAAGAGGCCATCACGGTAACACACTCAGTTGATTCATTTTAATTAAATTAAAGTTCAAGTTGTCTACAACCGGACATTAACAAATTCCCATCTGCCCATAACCGCGGGCACGACTTTCGAAAGTTCAAATCCCTGCAGGGGAGTCCCAACTTAGCCCATGACAAGCTCTCACGGTCAACGAAGGAATAGACCTCCTCCCAAGATGTTCCGATTAGACTCGGTATCTCGATTCTTCAAGACACTTCGACAGGTTAAAACAAGACCAGCAACACCGCCCGAACGTGCCGACAAATCCCGGTAGGAGCTGCACATATCTCTTTCTTAGGGCACACTCAGATTGTCTAAACTTCCGGTAGGCCAGCCCAGAGTTGCCCCTGGTAGCCACCGGCGGCTGACGAGTTGGACCAACACTCAGAGGAGCACTGGCCCGGGGGGGATTTAAAATAAGATGACCCTCGGGCTCCGGAAACCTAAGGGAAAAGAGGCTAGATGGAAAATGGTAAAACCAAGGTTGGGCATTGCTGGAAAAGCTTTAAACAAGGCGAACTATCAAGGGGTTCCCATTATAACCCAACCGCGTAAGGAACTCAAAATCCGGGAACATAACACCGATATGACGGAAACTAGGGCGGCAAGAGTGGAACAAAACACTAGGCGAGAGGCCGAGCCTTCCACCCTTTACCAAGTATATAGATGCATTAAGATAACATGGCAATATAATGATATCCCAACAAGTAAATAAATGTTCCAACAAGGAACATCCTCCAATCTTCACCTGCAACTAGCAACGCTATAAGAGGGGCTGAGCAAAGCGATAACATAGCCAATCAACGGTTTGCTAGGACATGGTGGGTTAGAGGTTTGACATGGCAATTTGGGAGGCTTGAAAGCAAGTGGTAGGCATCGTAGCATTGGCATAGCAAAAGAGCGAGCATCTAGCAAAGCAAAGATAGTAGTGATTTCGAGGGTATGATCATCTTGCCTGCAAAGTTGTCAGAGTTGACTGGATCCTCGAAAGCAAACTCAACGGGCTCCTCATTAGCGAACTCGTCTCCCGGCTCTACCCAAACAAGACAAACAAGCAACAAGGACACAATCAACCACGTGCAAGCTCGAACAAAATGATGCAAAGATGATATGCTTTGCGGGATGCGATGCGGAATGCATATGCAAGATGTGGCAAGGAATGCATGAACCTGGCCTCAACTTGCGAATCCAAGTGTTCCACTGGAAAGAAGAGATGAAATTGCTTGAAAACGATATAAAGAACGCCGGAATCGGAGTTACGGTTTGGAAATGGCAAGCGATTCAAATATGACACCGGTCTGCGATTTACAGAAAGTAGCCATCTAAATGCAATGAGATGAACAAGCTACAATACCCAAACATGGCAACACAATATATGGCAGGGATGCATTCATGATTCTTAACAAAAGTCTAGCACTACGCTACAGCCAATTCATCCATTAACAGGTTCAAACAAGCATGGCAAAAATGCATATGGCAGACAGATTTCGGACTTAGTGAAATCAACACTTGTCTGGAATTTCAGATCAGGTAGCACTCTTCAGAGCAACAAAACTACATGCTACAGAACCTGAACATGGCAAAGTAAAGCATGGCATGGAGCTACTCAAAGAGCTTAACAAAAGTCCCTTAGTGACCTTGAGCCAACAGGGATCAGAAAATACAATTGCAAGCATGTGAACATGGCAACAACATAATCAGTTCACAGACTTGGTGAAAACTGGAGCATGCTGAAACAAATATCAAGTAGGCATGTTTACGAGCTCGATGCACTCACTACAGAGCAAGTCATGATAAGCTAAGCATACAACCATCAAGAATACACAAAATACAAGCTAGAAATAGCAAGAACAATAACATAGCATGCATGGATCAACTACAACATCATCGGCAAAATCGCTAACAAGTAGACAATCTGCCCAGATTCACAAAGTAGCAAAAGTAGAGCTCGATTGACTCAAGCTAGGGTGCTCCATAATTGCAAACAAAGACATGGATGGATAGAGCACTACAAGATTAACAAAACATCCTTACTGATCATCCTCAAAAGAGGCACGGATCACTAGGAAACAACATGAACATATGGCAACATGAGATAAACAGCTCAAGGACTTAGTGGGAATGCTCACTCCCTGAAATCAGAAATACCAAGTGCCTCACTTTGCAAGCTTGTGCTAGTCACCACACACATCACAAAAATACATGGGTTGCACCTCTGGAAAGATGACAAAACCCTTAACAAAACATATGTAGAACAACAGGGCATATCATGCACACATTAATCATGGCAAAAATCACAAATGTCTAAATGGAGTAGCAGATCTGACAAATAACTCAAGTAGCCCTCTTCTAACAGCATTTTGGGCATCAAGATGAACTCAAATGAAAATTATGCAATGGAATGAAATGATGTACTCTCTGAGATGAACATTTTGATATGCTATATGCCAAAAACGGAGCTACGGATGCGGAGATATAGCATGATGAACAGGAGCATATGGATCTTGGATTCGGGCAAAAGTCAACCCGAGATATTTTCAGATCCAGATCTGGAGTTCGTTGGCATGGATCCCGAGGACCGCCGGAACAGTGCTCGCCGGACTTGGAGCTCGCCGGAGAGTGGTCGGGGAGGCGGATCCGGAGCTCCCACGGCCGGATCCCGACGGCGGCGAGGACGGCGACTGCGAAGCGGCGAGGAGAGGCGAGGTCGTCGGCGGCGGGGCCGTGGCCGGTCGGCGAGGAGGGCTGGCGGGGCGACGGCGTCGGCGCGGGAGGTGCGGCGGTGCGGAGAGGATCGGCGGCGGGGGCGCGCGGGCCGCGCGGGGGCCCGACTCGGGCTCGCCCGGGCCGGCGGCGGGACAGGTGACGGGGCGCCACATGGCAGCCTGCCACTGGTGCGGGCGGCGGCGGGAATTCGTCTGCCCGGGACGGACGTGTCCGGCGGCGGCGAGAGGAGGATTTTTAGGGTTTGATCCGGGATTCGGGGAGGGGTCTATATATAGGCATAGGAGGAGCTAGGAGAGTCCAAATGAGGTGCGGTTTTCGGCCACGCGATCGTGATCGAACGATCTAGATGATGGAGAAAGATTAGGTGGGTTTTGGGCCAAATTGGAGGGCTGTTGGGCTGCAACACACACGAGGCCTTTTCGGTCCCTCGGTGAACCGTTGGAGTATCAAACGAAGTCCAAATGATACGAAACTTGACAGGCGGTCTACCGGTAGTAAACCAAGGCCGCTTGGAAAGTTTCGGTCCAATCCGGAAATGTTTAATCCCCACACACGAAAGAAAGCTAGAAATGACCACCGGAGGAGAATGAAGCGCCGGAATGCAAAACGGACAACGGGGAAAATGCTCGAATGCATGAGATGAACACGTATGCAAATGCAATGCACATGATGACACGATATGAGCTGCATGACAATGATATCAACACACGGAGACAAAGACCCAAACCCGAGAAAATAAAATAACTTAAAGCCAGAAACGGCAAGAGTTGGAGTACAAATTGGGAAAGTTACATCCGGAGTGTTACATTTACTTTGCTTTTATTTTACTTTGCATCTTTATCACAAAAATACCAAAAATATTATCTATCATATCTATCATATCTCACTCTCGTAAGTGACTGTGAAGGGATTTACAACCCCTTATCGCGTTGGTTGCGAGGAGTTATTTGCTTTGTGCAGGTACAAGGGACTCGCGCGTAGCCTCCTACTGGATTGATACCTTGGTTCTTAAAAACTGAGGGAAATACTTACGCTACTTTGCTGCATCATCCTTTCCTCTTCAAGGAAATCCAACGCAGTGCTCAAGAGGTAGCAATAAGCAAGTTGAAAAGACATAGATCTACAATCATTCAAGGTTTGATTTGCCGAGAACTAGCTCATGTTTGAAGTGACATCTGAGCCAATAGGACGAATTTCATAAGGATCGACTGATGATTGTGTGCATTCACAAACATGTTGAATCAATAGGATCAGAAGGTCAACCACAACGGATTTCAATGGATATTGCTAGACATATGGAATTAACCATCATGCAAGCATGTAGTGAAGAACAAGAGCAATAAGCTACTGAGGATTTCGGGAGAATGAATAGTATTTCAAAGAATTGTGTGAAACACAAGAACAACTAGGGATGATCGAATCCTCGATAAGTGTGAGGAATTACTTTTAGGTGTATTCATGTGGAAATGAGCTACAAGACAGTAGCTCAAATGATTCTTAAAAAGTCGGAGAATAATTCGATGTATCTTGTAATAACAAGAGCAACTGGGAATGATTGTATGAACGGCAAGTGTATTTAGTTATCCATAGGGATTTATCGATGGAAGGGAATTGCAAAAGTGACGGACACAAGGGTATTGGAAAAACATCAAAAAGTATCTTCGGGGTCTTCTGATGAACCAAACCATCATCTGGAATAAAGGGGCTCTCCAGGAGGAAGTAGTTACGAGATCCTAGTGTTAGAGTTAGCAAAATCATTTAACCCGAATAGAAGAGAGATCAGAGTCCCAGAGTAAAGACGAGGAATAAAAGATACTAATACCACCCAATGGCGACGTGGGCCCGTAAGACACACAGCCAATGTTAGCAAAAGTTTTTAAGTGACTGCACTCAACTTCGGCCAAGGAATTGGAAAGGAGGCTACCTACAGGCAGTCGGCTCTGATACCAACTTGTGACGCCCTCGATTCAATCGTACACGCAAATGTGTACGATCAAGATCAAGGACTCACGGGAAGATATCACAACACAACTCTAGACACAAATTAAAATAATACAAGCTTCATATTACAAGACAAGGGCCTCAAGCGCTCGAATACATAAGCTCGAATACACAAGAGTTAGCGGAAGCAACAATATCTGAGTAAATACATAAGTTAGACAAGTTTTCCTTAAGAAGGCCAGCACAAAAGCATCTACAATCGAAAAGGCAAGGCCTCCTGCCTGGGAGCCTCCTAACTACTCCTGGTCGTCGACGGTCTCCACGTAGTAGTAGGCATCGACAGTGGCATCTGGATCCTAGGCTCCGACATCTGGTTGCATCAACCGAAAAGAAGAAGAAAGGGGGAAAAGTGGGAGCAAAGAACCCGTGAGTACTCATCCAAAGTACTCGCAAGCAAGGATCTACACTACATATGCAACATTATCAATGGAAGGCTGTATATGTGGACTGGGCTGCAGAAAAGTCAGAATAGAGGGGAGAACCTAGTCCTATCGAAGACTAGCATCTTCTGGAAACCACCATCTTGTAGCAACAGGAGGGAGTAGAGTAGCATAAAGTAAAGTAGTAGTAGTGTTATCAACCTCGGCCAGAGATCCTTTCTCGACTCCCTGCGAGAAAGCAATCCCAGAGCCATACTATCCAATTGTCATCACAATCCAATTCTCATCACAAGTATCTAGTTCTAGTTGTATCGATCGGGATACAACTCCAAGTGTCCGTTACCGTAGGACAGGCTATCGATAGATGTTTTCTTCCCTGCAGGGGTGCACCAACTTACCCACCACACTCGATTAACTCCGGCCGGACACACTTTCCTGGGTCATGCCCGGCCTCGACCAAACAATATGCCGCAACCCGACCTAGGCTTAATAGAGAGGTTAGCACGCCGGACTAAACCTATGCCCCCAGGGGTCATGGGCCATCTCCTCGGGAACTCCTGCATGTTGCGAGGTCAGCCGGTGAGTAGACCTAGCTACCTCCTTCAAAAAGGCAGGTGCTTACGCAGTCCTACCTGGTGCGCGCCGCTCAGTCGCTGACGTCTATTAAGCTTCGGCTGATGCATACGACGCAGAACGCCCATACAATGCCCACATGATGGTTAGTGCTATCAGGCTAGAGGCCCCTCGGATGAAATATCCAAATCGTAGTGGATTAGGAACGTGCGGTAACAAGCAGAGACTCATGAAAGATGTGACCCCGTCACCCCGTCTTGAGGACTTGCGGCAAGGGCTAAGAATGCCCGGCCACGCCTCGTAATTATCTCATGGGCACCCTCCAGGTCAACCCATCTCCACATCACTCGCGGGTACCCCTCAGGGTCGACCCGCCTTTCCAACTAACGGTGGTGAAGTCCAAGTATCCGTGTGTCCAAACATTAAGGGGAAAACCTGAGGAATCACCCCCGGTGGATTCCACTCGATGTAATCATCATGGTGAACGTAAGAGGAACCACCCCCGAGGTTCACACTTGAGGGGTTGCACGACAGAGTCATACCGGAAATGGTTAAGGCGGAATCACCCTCGATGACCACGACCGAATAGCTATACTACAGAGTTAACATCAGAAGTGCTGTAGAGGTCTCACCCTCGGCACTCGATAGTAACCCAGTAGTGTCGAGCAACTAGGGGGAAAGTGATGGGCGGTGCCGGGGCCTTGTCTTCGATCCTGTTGATCGGGTCTTCGATGATGAAGCAGGGGCAACATGGACAGGGTGGGGGTCACTGATGGATCACTAACCAACCTATACTAAGCAGTTTAGGATAAGAAGGTAAGGTACAATGAGCATTTACAAAAGCAAGCTATGCATCAGAATAGGAGCAAACAATAATAGTAGCAAAATCTAATGCAAACATGAGAGAATGGAATGGGCGATATCGGGATGATCAAAGGGGGGGGCTTGCCTGGTTGCTCTGGCAAGGAGGGGTCGTCGTCGACGTAATCGATCACAGGGGCAACATCGGTCTCGGGGTCTACCAGAGAGAAGAGGGGGAAGAAACAGTAAATATAAAGCAAACAGATGCAACGCTAAGCATGACATGACGATAAGAAGAACTAGGATCGACCTAACGTAGTACTACACGTTGCAGACGAAGGGGATAAACATCCGAGGATGAATTCTCGACGTTAGGTGGATTCCGGACAAAGGAAAAGAGGGGGAAAGTTCCAAGTTCAGTATGCTAGGGTCATGTGACAGATGAACGGACCACGTATTCGGATTCGTTGGATTTTTCTGAGAAACTTTCATGTAGAAAACATTTTCATCCGAGTTACATATTATTTTATATGAATTTCTGAAGTTTAGGCAATATCCTAGATTTATTATCTATTTATATATAAAAAGTGCTTGACGAGCTAACCAAAGAAAAGAAAATTACGCTAGAAATTACCACAAAAATTAGAAACATCTAACTGTTAATTTAATAGGTAAAAAACTTTATCACCGTTAGATTAGATTCAACTTGAAAATTACTCACCATTGCCATTTTTTTAGGGTAAGGCCAACATCTTTATAACTTAACTGCTCTTGGGCAGATCGCCCAAGACACAAGCGCCCACATGGGCGGGTACATCAGACTCCCACTCTAACAAGTGGTTAGGATCACAAGCACGGCCAATACCTGCAAGCTCATGAGCAACAGAGTTTGCGCTACGCCTACAAATAGAGATAGTAATTTTAGAAAACCAAAGTTTCAAATGGTATTTTATGTCCTCAACAACAACTGCATACGCTGACGAGTCGGCCTTCTGCAAATCCAGAGCTTCTGCTACCAGCTGAGAATCGGTCTCTAGCTCCAACCGAACTATGCCCATATCCGCCGCAAGATGCACTGCATGCGACATTGCACTGATTTCTGCAGCAAAAGCATCTGAAATATGATCCTGCCTCCCAGTCCGAGCAAGGACCAAGGTGCCATCCAACGATCTGACAGCTGCACCCCAGCCCGAATAATTCTGGCCTGGAACGAAAGACCCATCCACGTTGATCTTGAACTCAGCGTGTTCTGGTGGCCTCCATTTGTCAGGCGCTGCCTTAACCGGCTGTTTCCCGAAGATTTCAAGATACTCACCATTGCCATTATAATGCAGCAAATCGTCCCTTTCCCCATCTCTATCTTTTTTCCTCTAGAAAATCCTATCCGGTGAACAACCAAACAAGAAGAAACGAGCTAAAAAAAAGATCACAACAAACCCTAGCTTGGCTATGCCATCCTCATGGCCATTGGCTTGGTGGCTTTCAGGCGAAGACCAAGCGCAGATAGGGCTGAAAGGCACATGTCGCCTCCTTCGAGGTGGCTCCCTTTACCAATATGCAGCATGCATGAGCAGCGGCCAAGGGCAAGGTATGTACGTTGATGGCTTCTTCCCAAATATCCAACCCTACAATGATCAATTGCATGCATGCCGTTCTGTCTTTTTGCCATATCCTATACGCTGATCTCAGAGACCATTTTTTGATCCGTCCCGTGTTCTTTACACAAATCTCACAATCAATCTCAGGATCTCATAAACAAAACTCACCATAGGTTCGACTCATACCATCACAAGCAACCCTGCCGATGATGTACTATTATTCCAAATCAATATACATCGCAAAGATGGCTTTCCCTAAAAAAAGAACTCTCACGAGCGAGTGCCCCAATCTCCTCGATTGTGCCATCGGCTCCATCAAGTTTTCCTAAAAAATAACTCTCACGAGCGAGTGCCCCAATCTTCTCAGTTGTGTGTCGTCGATTCCATCAGGTGAGCAGATCACCTCCAGCAGCTGGACCATCTGCAGATATCATATAGAACTGACATAAAGTTCAATATTTTCTTAAAAGTAAGAGCAAAAACGACAGAACAACTAATGTCTTCAATTCAAGGTATGACAACACAATCAAGAGCTTTTAATTCATGTAAAATGGCTTTTTAAACTTCTCCTAAGTTCCCCTTGTGGATTTTCAGTCATTATTATACATCAACTTCTCATCCTCAATTGCAATCTTATCTTATTCTTAGATTTCAATCTTTCTTAACAGCAAGAACAGAATGAGTAGTATAATGCACGTCTTCAATTCAAGGTATGACAACACAATCAAATGCTTTTAGTTCAGAAAGAGGTGGAAAAACTACATGCACAATATCAGATTGTACAACTCCATGTTCGCTTTCACATCAATGGGAGGAGAGGTAGACACAGAAAAAAAATGGTCCCGTGCCTCATGTATTTGGAATGAATGGCCAAAAATATCACAGATAGGTACTCTACTACCTGAAGGTAAAGACAAACCACGCACAACATAGTTGCACACCTATGCCACTACAAATGAGGTAAGAATCAGAGTTGACGCATCAACATCAGAAGATAAAAGGGAATCAACAGATATTCTCATTGTCGAGGGCCTTAAAAATATATTGGATAAATATAATAGACTAGCAAAAGTACTCAGAATGGCAAGGGATAAATCCTTCTCCTGGTCGCCTCGGGCCTCCTTTTATAGAAAAAGGGGTTGCCACAGTGGCACACAGGAGGTGGAAAGGGTACAGTGATGCGAGGTTATCCCTTGCATTACATGACAAGGTGCATTTAATGCGTCTTGCTTAGGTGTCCTTGCTTTATCGGGGACGGGGGTGAAGCCTGTCCCATCCGTCGCCGCTCCTCCTCGTGTCGACCCACGCCCTGGCCAGCGATGCCCGTGGTGCCATGTAGGCAGGCAGGCAGCTGAGGTGGCGCGGTGGTGGTGTCTTCACGAAGATTTGCATGCCGCCACGCAGGTGCCTGCCGAGTTGGTTGGGTCGGCAGTGGTACGCGAACGGAAGTGGAGACTTGGTTGGCGTGGGCCTGATGGTGGTCCTGTGGGTGTCCTCGGCAAGGGCCTTGCCGGGGCCCCGGCAAGGGTCTTGCCGAGGCGCCTGCTGTCATCCCCGGCAAGGCGCCTGCTGTCATCCCCGGCAAGGCGCCTGCCGGGGGCCTTGTGGTCTTCCTTGGTTGGGATACAGCCAAGGGTCGTCATCTTCTATAGCGCGTACCTTATCTTGAATGTCTTCACATAGATCTGCATGCCACCATGGGGATGTCTCCCGAATCCTTGCCCCATGGGGGCAGTGGACTCAAGGGTGATCTGCTCCGTATGTGTGGGGCGAGTTGCCGCGGCAAGGGCCTTGCCGGGGTTGCTAAAACAGTCTCCCGACAAGGATCTTGCCGGGGGAGTCCGCTTCGTCCCCTGTGCTCTTCGTGGTCTTGGCCTTGGCGTTGCTCCAGTTCTCTTGAGCTTCAGTCTTTCCCTGGCTCACCCCCCTTGCCTTGCTTGGTGTGGTGGTGCCCGTGGCTCAGACTGCCCGTGCACAGTTATAGGGGTACAAAAAGTGTACCCCTCTTTTTGTACACCGACAGCCGTGTGCGTTACGGCGGCGGTGCCATGGCGGCGCTCGGGCGAGGGGAAAATAGAGAGGGAGCAAGGGGAGAGTGAGCGAGATGGAGAGGGGGATCTGAGGGCGCTAGGATTAGGGTTAGTGCCAGGGAGGGGTGGCCGGCAACTTGAGGGCGCCGGGAAGCGGCGGATGGACGCCGCGTGTCCATGAGCGGCGTGTGCGGGCGCGCTGCGGCCAGCGCACGAGGTGAACATGGAGAGGAAGGGGGGGCAGGGAAGAGGGCTGGGCTATGCACTGTAGCAATGGGCTACAAGTGCACAGTGGTAGATAGGCCCTTTTCTATTTGTTCTTTTCTGTTTTTAGCCTTTATTTATTAACAGAGAGAGAAAGGGAATTATTTGGTCAGCTATTTCACTTAGGAAAAATTTGGTAGGTGTCCCATTAAATCCATGGTGATTATAGATAGTGTCGCAAATATTTTGGAGACCATAGGAATTCATTTGGTACTTTTCATAAATAGGATAGCATTTAAAAGTGATGAATTGGTGCTGTTATAATTGCTAATGCTCATCTTTGCACAAAAGTGATGTTGTGTTCCTTAACAAATAATTGTTATGGAATTTTTGACAAATGATGAACATTTTTCCAGCAACTTTTGAGCAACCTCAAACTTCACTTGAATTTGATTTGACTGGAATTTCAAATGGGATATTGAATGAAGGTGATTAAGCACTATTTGGAAAAAATGATTAGTTTAATCACAGAGGGTTACTGTAGCATGACACTGGGGGTGTTACAAGTAGATTACAATATGAACTACTAGTACATACTCCAAACACTTGTGTATATAGACGTATTTTTAGTGTAGATTCACTCATTTTGCTCTGTTTGTAGTCCATATTGAAATGGATGTAATAGTACGCACTCTCCCTCGCCCACGTGGTGTACGTGCAGTAATTCATTCGGTCTCATATAGCCAGAACGATATATACTACAATACTATTACTTCTCGACTTCCCGAAGAGGCGAAGAGCCAATCGCAAGGTTAATATTTTGGAGATGCCAAGCGCAAAGTTTATAGGAGAGCAAGTAGTAAGTGCCGCGTCATTTATAAATAAAGTTGTTTTTCTTCAGTGGCATGTACGCAATATAAATAGGTTCATATGGAGAGAAAAGGAAACCACTTCACTATATACATAGGCAGGACGAGCCTACATGGTTGCTTGCTGGGGTTGCTATCCTCACACTCTCTCGCACAAAACGACTGTGGCCACATCTCTAACATCCCGGCGGATCACGTCCGCTGGGGGAAGGGGTGGATGCTTAGTGTAGATGTGGTCGCCATCGACGACAGCGAAAACCCACTATCAGCACGTCCCGATCAGGCGTCCCCGCCGGTCTCTCTCACAAAGCCGGTGAGGTTGCCTTCTTCCCTTGCTCACTGCCGCGACGTGGGCAGTTGCCGCCTCCCGCCGCCCTCCTCTAGGTTGAGCTACGTCCCAACATCCCTCAGGTACAACTCCCTTTACAGCCGGCTTGCACCACTGGTCCAGCTGCCCACATAACTCCATGTGGATATTTCTCTACTTCTTTGCCCCGCACATACCTCTACTGGCTTATACTTACTGTATTTGTGATGAGTTTATGTTTCATCAACTAGTCCCAATAATCTTATTCTAATCACGCTTCTTCAATTTCTTTGCCACAGGGATGCTCATCTCGATTTTGGTGACACTGCACAAAATGGTCCGATGGTCAAAGGGTTGCAAACTTCATTTCTTCGGAAGCTCCAACGTTGCCAGGAAATTAAAGCCTGGTTAGAGTTCACGGTTCAAGGGCTAGGGACTGCATGGATCATTTTTTTCTTTAGTTTCTCTGTTCCAAAATAAGTGTCAACTTTAGTAGTAGTACAACTTTGTACTAAAGTTTGCATAAAGTTGAGACACTTATTTTGGAACGGAGGGAGTACATATTGGCTATGATCTGTCAATCATTGAGATGCAATAGCATTCATGTTAGTCTCCTTTGTATTTGATGAAATGTTGCAACGGGCAACCTTGGACGCAAGATACATGAAACAGAAGTTGGAAGCTTCATAGCATTGTACAAATTTATCTCGCTGATAAATTATAGTACGTACTATACTAGTAGTACTATGTAAAGAGTTAGGTGTCACACGGTGTCCAGAAGATATGGTTATAATGTGAGGTGGTCCATGTAATCACCGAGCCTGCGTGTTTTGACTCCTCTCGCACTCCTCTGTTGTAAGAATGGAGAAAATTGTAATCTAGTAGTACCTCCTTTCGCTGAAAGCATGGGACCTCCAGCAGTTCAACACCTTAGTAATAATGACCAATGAGTCGTCAAATCACATAGACCTAGCAGTAAGTTGGACGGACGAAGCAACCATCACTCTTGTATCCACTTCTCTCTTCAACGTAGGCGCTAGTGATAGGTCGCGTCTGCTCTGCCCAAGCATGAATGCGGCACCGATTCTTTGGAGCAGCGCTGACTGTTTCGGGAGGGAAGCGCGCGCAGGCGATGGAGGGGCTTTGAGTGGGCCTAGCTAGTCAGGAGCGGGCATGGCAGCGGTCCGCCTGTCCCGACCGGATGCCCGGAAGAGGATTCACCGACTCTCGCGGCTAAATCGTACACTACACACCATCTCTCTGTAGGAGTAGGTCGATGTGTCGCTCTCTCTAACACACACATACTGTTAAACACACACGCACACGCACACACAGGTTCATAGAATAGGAATATCGTGCGAGTTACATTGGGAGTGTTTCGATCCTTAGCAAGCACGGTTTATAGCCTAGCCTGGCAAGGTTAGGCGCTTGGAACTGTTAAAATACGTTAGCTTTTGTGAGCCAGCTAGCTTGGGTGGGCTAGAAAAACCTTGCTAGCTCAGGAGAGCCAGATTGTCTTGCTTCCGACGGCAAACTTCGCGTACTACCTCTGTCCTGGTTTATTGGTCCCCATTGTATTTCGTGTCAAATTTTGACCATAGATTGAACTAACAAAATGTTCATGCATGTCACAAAAAATATATCATTGACAACTATGTTCAAATACGAATCCAACAATATAATTTTTGTTTACATGCATTAACATTTTGTTAGTTAAATCTTTGGTGAAAATTTGGCACAAAATACAAAGGGGACCTATAAACCAGGACGAATGTACTAGTAGTAACATAGACTAGTAACATATGCATGTTACTAGTCCAAGTTACTCACCAATATGACCATTCTAAGCAATGGAACCAAACACTCCTTACTCTGCCTTGTTATCTCCCCTAGAAACCCAATGCACGGAGCGCAACTACGCGTTGATCAGTCAAGAAATCGAAGTCGGCTTGCATGCGAGTTAATACATGGCCCTGCATGGTAGCTAAAACGGCATCTCTTAGTTGTTGGGATTAATTGTTGCATTTAGAGACAGAAATCAGGGCTTTGATTGGAGGAAGGACTCAAGTTTCTCCTTCTCCTCCAATCTTCTTGCACCTTGGTCCCGCTGCACCTTCTAACATGACTTATTACACCTAGACGGAGGGAGTAGTACAAGATACGGTGGCACACTGACTTAGGTCGAATACAAGTGCCCAAAATTGTGTGCATGTTATAATAAGGATTCACTTAAAATAGTACGTGAGCGAACAGAGGGATCAATTGGACAGTGTTCACGAGCAGTAGCGAGATGTGTGAGGTAAGATACACCACCGGCGCTTTTAATTTTTCTTATTAATTTGTTTGTTTCACCCTCTGACTGGTGGGACCCAACGTACTACATGGAGAGAGGTAAGGTGACTAAGGCTGCATTATTTCTGTACTACCAACACTGCTTTAAATCCCAAAAGAGCTAACCACCCAAGCCACATGACATGATTATGATTTAAATCCCAGTGACTCGCACGCAAAAAAACACGGCATGCTTGTCACACGGATGCAGGAATGTATAAAAGGTTATTTTCCTCTCGTTGAACATAACGGGAGGGTGGTGTAGCTGGTTAGCCTGTTCGCTCATCAAACTTGAGGTCTCAGGTTGGATAACTACACTTGAGCATAATTTTGTTTTTGTTCGACTTCTTTCTTCCACCCAATGACAGGTAGGCCCCGCATGACAGAGAGAGAAAGTGATCTAGGGTGGTGCCAGGAGGATTCTTTGACTGGTCAAAATGGATGGATACGGAGCAATGCGATCTCATAGTGACTGTATAATCACCTCATCACGTATACGCTGCAGCCTCGGCGCTTGTTTTCTAGGGTTTGCACTATTCATACTGTCTCCCTCCAATATATATATATATATACATATACACGTTGGAGCCTCAGCGCTTGTAGTTGCTCTCTTCACACTCTCTCACCCTCTCTAGATCTAAACAAGACTTCGTTGGCCTCTCTCTCTCCCCTCACTGCCGTTCAAAGAGTCGGCAGGATCCGTCCGCCGAGAAGGGAAGGAGGCTTAACGTTGTCGCCGTCGGCGAGGGAGGGAATCCACCACCGGCGCAGTTGTTCTCTTTCACCCAGCGGCGGTGCGGGAGAGCCTCCGACACCTTCTTCCTCGCCACCGTACGTAGTGTGGGCCGAACGGCCTCCGGTCGCCCACTGAACCACACCACAAGAACCTTAAGGTATAATTTACTTATTCCACGTGCATTTCTCTAGCTGCATGTGGGCTTTTTCCGCTTCTGCACTCGAATCTAGGTGTTGGATCAAATAGGAAAGTAGTGGGGAAAGTTGTATAGCATGAATCTAGGATGTGGTTCAAATAGGAAAGGAATGGGCGAAAGTAGTGGGGAAAGTTGTATAGCATGAATCCAGGACGTGGTTCAAAAAGGAAAGGAAGGGGGAAAGTTGTATAGCATGAATGTTAAGACGTGGTTCAAAGAGGAAAGGAATGGGGGAACATATTGGGGAAAGTTGTATAGCATGAATCTAGGATGTGGTTCAAAGAGGAATGGAAGGGGGGAAAGTACTAGTACAGACTGGCTATCCAACACCTACGTTGGTCGAAAAGGGAAAACAATGACAAATGCAGCATGCACATCTATGATGAACTGATCTTTTTGTTTTGGGGGACAAGGCTGTAGAGTTTGAGCATGACTAGATTTGCTGCACTCACATAGGGAAAGGTGTCTAAATATAACAAAACTGGGGCCAACACAAATATGCTCCTTGGTTGTTTGTTCTTTGTTGCAACAGACTATGCATCACCCCTTCATACATCGGTAGATGCACATGGTGATGGCGCGTCCACTGTCCCGTGCAACTCTTTAGCTGTTGTTAATCTAAGGCCTTGTTTAGTTAAAAAGTCCCTAGTCCCTACTTGCTTGGTTCCAGGGACTAAACATCGACTAGAGGTTATTAAATAACATGCTAAAAGACCATGTTACCCCTAGTAATGAACTAATAGAGACAAGGTGCGATGCGGGGCAGGGGCAACTGTTGGAAAAAGTCGCAAAAAGACTCTCCCTCGGGGTCTTCTTTCTTTAGTCCCAAATGCCCACTTTTAGTCCCTAAAAGTCCCTCCTGTTTGGTTTAGATGGGACTGACATGGACTTTTTTTAGTCCCTACACCAAAAAGTCCCGGTAAACAAACACCCTCTAATAATGCCGCCGGAAAATTGATGCAATGCCACAGTTAAAAGCAAATTACATGTTTAACGAATTTTATTGTTAATATATTCTCTATGTTAATATTAATAATTGCCACTATTTGAGAAATGCTACTGTCTTGCTTTCTTTCCCATTTAGATAAGTTATATGCTTCTTTTTTGTTGGTTTCTGTGTCATCCACCGTTATTGACCACTAGTTGTTTCCTTTGCACCTCTGTGTAAACAGGGTTATTTACTTCACCTCATTGCTATTGTGACCTTTTGTTGCACTGCACAAAACACTTTTGTTTTAAGAGTGTTTTGTGCAGTTCAACCAAAATATCACACCGACAACATTGCTTGATTGCTTGATCTTAGTGGAACTGCACAAGAGGAGATCTTACTTCCTATCCGTGTTGGCAAATTTGGTTCAGATCTTCTTCTTGTGAGTTGTTTGAATTCCGCATCATGAGAGGTCAGTACTAGCTTGCTTTCACATGATTGTGCAGTGTGCTTTCATATGTTGTGCTAGTTGTACGGTAATGTTGCTTGATTGTAGTGAACTGCACAAGTGGAAACAAGACTTCCAATCTGTATGTGCACCGTAATATCCCATTGAGGTAAGATAAGGATATTTCACAACTGTTGGCCTGTATTTTGCCACTTTCATCAGAAAATTAATGTCATTGTTTAGTGCCATACTTGTGCTCCCTAATTGACATGCCAAATCTTACATTGAAGGCGAAGCTTGTCTGTTATTGAACCAAGTGATGAAGGGGAAGAACAAGTGGAAGCAAAACAAAAATCAACTCTCGGTGATGTAATGAAGCACTAGAACTGTGATGACACAAGCAATGATATAGTTTTGCATCTTAATTTATTGCTATGGCTGGAACGAGCAATTGTTTTGCCACTGATTTGATGCCACTCTTGATGTAATATGTAATTATCTCTACTTGTGCAAATAGGGATCTTCTTTGAAGATACCATATATTTTAGTGGAACTGCACAAGAAGATGTTGGAAACATTAAGCTAATCGAGGAGTATATAGTAAGCATGGCAACCACAATAGATAACAACAGATGGTTCCAGAGAAGTGCTTGATATGTATGCTCTACACAACAAGCCTCCTGACAAAGGTTGGTACTCGCCCACGGATTTCATTCATATGATTGAGCTTTGTCATCTCTATTGGTGTTGTGCTACTGTTTAGATACTGTCATGAGAAAGTGGTATTGTCCTTGAGAAGTGCTTCATCTATGTTGTTTTAAATATTTCCTTTCCTTTTTTCCGAGCAAACAGAGATGCTAGCATTTAGTTGTCCTCTTGTCTTTGCACAACAGGATCATCCTCCTCTGAAGAAGAATATGGAGTACGTGAAGTGACTAGTTCTGATTATGCCAGGATGAAGAAGCCATGTCTATCTTCTCATCAGAAGGAGCAGTTGAAGGATGGTTACATTACTCCCCACAAGACCAAACTAACTTCAGCTCAGAAGGACTGGCATATCTCCATCTTTTTGCTGTGATGCGCAAGTACAATGTTGTTCTAGGATTCTTTCCGGTGAGTTCCATTTTTTTAAGGTGTGCTCTACATGGACCATGTAGGTGCCTATTTAAACTGTCAATTCATAGTACATTTTTCTTACTACTAATCACTTTTTTTGTATTTGTGCAAACAGGGGTGCTCAGCTTGATTTCAATGGGAACTGCACAAAATGTTTATGAATACATTGAATCATTCATTTCCACCACAAGAAAGGAGGTGCCGATATGTTCAAGGCATTGCAACATATAAGGGCGAAATCATACAAGCTACGCGCGAATTTGGTCGATTTTGGTGGAACTGCACAAAAAGAACAGCTGGTTTATTTAGCACGAGGTGCCATGCCAATGTCCGAACTGATGGCCAACCCTGCCTATTCCACAATCGTAGGCATTTGATATTTTGGAATGGGAAACCTTGTCAATGTTTGCTCATTGATGTATGCAAAACAACAAGCATTTGACATTTTGGAATGGGACAACCTTGTCAAATTTTGCTCATTGATGTTAGCAAGAAGACATGCGTTTGATATTTTCGAATGGGATGCCCTTTGCTGTCAGTAGCGTCAATCTATTTTTCTTTATTCTTTAGTTGTGAAGTAAATATTGGCTCTAACATGTGAATCGCTGAGATGCATAATCATCGATTGTTTTGAATGTTCTCTATGAATTGCCAGGCCTGCGTGTTTGATTGCAATGTACAGGAACGCTAAAAAGCTTCTCAAACTCTTTGTACTCCAGTCAAAGTAGAGATACTTTGACTGCACACAAAACTTGTATGCAGACTAAAAAGGACCAGAGGGAGTACATGTGAAACTGTTGCAAATGAGGTGATCACGCTGGGAATAATGCTAGTACATTTTGTTTTGCATGTTCATCCAATGCCAGTGACACAAGAATTCGAACTAATCGAATTAAATTCATTCATGCATGGTCGGATTTCATATAAACATGTCGGATTTCATTACATTTCATACATTCTTCAAGTAAAAAGGGGTGCACTGGAGGTATAATTAATTAACTGAAGCTACCCACCTGTGTCCGGTTGAGCCGAACAGAAGCTTCTTCTCCAGCGGACTAAGCTTCAGTGACTTAACTGCAGGTGCAGTTGCATAACTGACATGTGGCCCAGATGCTTGTTGGGCCCATGTTTCAGTGAGCCAACTGCACCAGCAGTTAAGTAGAAGCAGCGTCCTTCTCCAACATAGCTCTCCGACTCCACGTCGCCGCCAAGAAGCTAATCGGCCGTCAATGGTCAACCCGCCTAGCTTGGCTTCAACCGGAGGGTAGCAGCGGTGGCCTTACTTGGACCCGAGCGGCGGCGACCTACCGTGTTATACTCTTCCTCGTTTTCTGTGTGGCGTGGCCTTGTTGGCAGCGGGGCGGGGCCTTGACGGAGCCGGCGATGTCCTCTGTCTCGTCGCCGGCGGGGCGGCGCCTTGGCGGAGCGGGGGAAATCCTCCCCCTCATTGCCGGCAGGGTGGGGCCTCGGCTGAGCCGGTGATGTCCTCTGCCTCGTTGTTGGCGGGGCGGGGCCTCAGCGGAGTAGGGCCTCCGCCTCGGTGCCGGCAGGGCGGGGCCTCGGTGGAGCCGACGGTGTCCTCTGCCTCGTTGTTGGCACCGCGGGGCCTCGGCGGAGCAGGGCCTCGTCGACGCCAATGGAGAGGGGACTCGTCGGAGCCGAATTTGTCCTCTGCCTCGTCCTCGGTCTCGCCAAATAGTGCCTCGCCTGCTTCATCGCCCTCTTTGTAGGCGGCCGCAGCCTCGGCTACCCGCATGCAGTACCGCCAACGCTCGAGGCGACCCTTGCGGGCGGAGCGGTACGAGTCGAGCTATGCCTCCTGCTCCGCCTGCTCCGCGGTGATCAACTCCTCCGACTGCAGGTGCTCCTGGAGGAGATGGTGGTTGTAGGCGGTGTTGGTCTACGCCTCCCGGAACTGCTCCTCATGCTTCTGCCTCACCATGTCCATGTATTGGGCATGGGCATCGCCGATGGTCATGGTGCAATGCACCGGCGAGGATGGCGCAAAGGAGGGGGTTGGCGCCGGATCGTTGACTACCATGTTCTCCTTTGGGACGTCGTCGTCCTTCGGCTGCCTGCCGGCCAGGCAGTCGGCAGCATTGGCTGCCATCTCCTTGTGGTCCGTCGTCCGCCCGTCCTGAAGAGCGCTGGAGCGCGAGGAAGCCATGGTGGGCAGTAGTGGTGTGGATAGGAGAAAGGAAACGGAGGCGGATGACTGCGGCTATGGCCGGCGCATCAGTTTATATAGCAATGATGGGCGACGGGGGGATGGACATGTGGTGCCGGAGTAGCCGCCTCGGTAACCGCGTATCATCAATGTGGCGGCAAATGGACGGACGTACGGCACTTCTGTCGTTTGAAGGCGGAGCAATCACCTGCACCGGGAAGCGGGGCGGGCGGCACTGACCGTTTCGGGCAGAAAGCGCGCGCAGGCGAGGGAGGCGGTCTGGGTGGGCCAGGGCAGTCAGACTCGTGCTTGGCAGTGGGTCGGTCAAGCTGCCGGACATGCTGGCTCACCAGCAAGCTCGCCGAGCTGAGCGACGACAATCAGATGATGGAAGTAGCTTCCGACCAGGAGCCGACGCCACTGTCCAAGCCGGTTCATGCCGTGTTCACCATAGAGCAGGTGTGGCCGCACTTTGATGCCCTAATGGCGGAAGAGATACCAACGCAGGAGGACCTATGCTGCAACCTCCGTCTCATCAACGAGCACCGGTGAACAAGCAAACGACAATGCCATCGCGAACATGTGTCCTTATGATCCTGGCTTCCCGAATGAGCAGCGGGCACTCTATCACACCATCCATAGGGCCCGCGAGGCCCTCTCCGTCGTCCTTCGAGTTGTTGCGCTCGCCATGGCGCCACCGTCTTGCGTTGTCAACATGGTCAACATACATGAGGAATGAGGAGATGACTTTACTTGGAGAGGATAACAGTGGGGACCCACCAGGGTCATAGTCGCACGTACGCAAGTGCCTCCTTATTATATACTACAACTGTATTTTTTTTGCTTCCTCCTGGTTTCTTGACATCACGGTCCCAAACCATTGCCAACCTATGTAGTCAATAAATGAGAGAATTGCGCAAGGAGTGGCCGACAGTTGGGACCAAGCAGCTCGAGTAGTATTTGTGTTTTTGAGGTGTGAGCACTGCAGAGTTTTTCTTGAGCAACGTTTTCGGTTTTTTTGAGACAAGAGCGATGTTTTCATTGTTGTTCAGAGGAGAGTAGGGTATTAATTGGGAGGGTTGTGGCCCGTCTAGCCCAGGCCAGATATCCAGCCCAGATATTAATTTTTTTCAAGCTGAAAATGGCTAGCCCAGCTATACTTTCTTTGAGGAATACCCAAGCAAGGTCAACTTGTTATTCTCCGCCCCGCTGGGCTGCAAATCTTTCCTAGGAGGGATGCATTAGGCTTAACAAGAAAATGGGCTTTAAGAAATAATAAATGAGATGTAATTATAAAAATTGGGCTGTAACTATAAAAAAATGCACCAAACACGTAATTAGTTAATAAAATATATTTTTTGGATTTTTAAAATTTTAATTTCATTAATTGTTGCGCACGCAATGTTTCGTTGGATTTTTACGTAAGACAGATTTGTATTGAAATTGTATTTAATCTGACTAGAAATTTAGGGATAAAAATATTTCGGATCCCATCAAAATGTGGGAAATTTTATTGAATTCTGTTTTGAACGGTTGGTTGAAATTATTAATCATTGTCCAAGCTAGAAAAATGGGTTGTACTTTTAACAAACTGTAAATGGGTTGTAGTAAATTCCATTAGAATTCAAAAATGGGTTGTACATTGTTACAAATCTTAAATGGGCTATAAGTTCTCTACCACACACTTGTGGTCCTACTAAGTTGACGCGTCCCCTCAAAAAAAAATTTGACGCGTATGCAAGGCTTTATCAACTTATAGTCAACACACGGTTCTAGCAACAGTGGTCGTTGGATGTCCATCCAACAGATGTCGTGCGTCTTCTTCAATCTCGGATATTCTAGCTTCATGCTCCCAAAAAATGATTCCACCCCCTGACATCTGGGGCGCACCATTTCGGAGGCTGGCCTATGGGCCTACTAAATTGGCGCGTACCAAGGGCTTTGTCAACTTAGTCAATATAAATGATTCTAGCTGCAGTGACTGTACGATGTCCATCCAACGGCCGTCGTGCTTCTTCAACCTTTGGTCTTCTTGCTCCAGCCGCCCAAAGCAGCGCCGGTCGTGCTGCCTGCTCCTGCCTACCGTGGCCGGCTGTGCTGCCGCGGAGGCCTCACAGCCCCCTACTACTCCCACCGTTGGCCAGGCCCTGCGGTGACGGTAGCCTCACACCGCAGCCGAACTAGTGAACTCTCGTACTCCTCTCCGCGTGCGCATCCACTGCCGCGTCTTCCCCGGCTCCGCGCCGTTCCCTTCCTAGGCCTTACCGTCGTCCACCACCTTGGTGCTCTCGGCGCGGCATGGTCAATGTGGTCAACGAACGACTTCCATCGGAAGAGTACTATACGTTGAGAGGCTGACAGCTGGGCCCACAGCCGCAGCAAGGAAGTGCCTCCTTATTACGCGCAAAATAATTATTCCTCCACCTGACAACAGGGACCCACCGTACAGGCCATCGTATTTCACGGAAAAAGACGTTTCCCCCCTGACTGCTAGGACCCACCAGCTTCATCTTCGCACGCAAGGAAGTGCGTCCATATTATGGGAAAAAAATGATTTGCCCCCATGACTGCTGGGACCCACCAGCTACATCTTCGCACGCAAGGAAGTGCCTGACAGTCGGGACCCACCCGCTCGAAGCGTACGTAGTATTGTCATTCTGGTCGCGAACGTGTACGTACATACTGGCCGATCGGTCTGTTTGTAGGCTACAGCGATGAACCATGGCCGTGTAAGGAAGGTCACGTGTCGTAGTATAGGCGTGCATGTAGCATGTACATGTACGTACAACAGCCGGGGTGCAAGAAAGTAAATACGACCACGTACGTACATATGGGCGGGGTCTCGAACGCCTACTCGCGCATACGTATGGCCAGGGCTCGTGTACATGGCTGGGTTGGAACGGAGAAACTGCGTCGTCATCGTGTTCATGGGGAGGCAATAGAATGCGTCGTGTTCATCGGGAGGCAACGGAATGCGTGTTGTTCATCGGGAGCTAACCGGCTTGGACGGAATAGCCGATGGAAACGAGGCCTGGCGTACCGCAGAACGGAGGAAATGGCCTTGTGTTCGACCGACCACGGTTGAAACGGGATCCTGTTCATCGGGAGGGGTCTAACGTATCGCAAAACGGAGGAAATGGACCTCCTACAGTCAAAACAGGGTCATGTTGATCGGTAGGCGTGTGGCGTACCGCAAAATGGAGGAAACAGACTTGCGTTGGAGCACTACTGTCGAAACAGGGGTCCTGTTCATCGAGAGGGGTGTGGCGTACCGCAAATCGGGACTCCACGGGATACTGTTCATCTCCACTGTCGACTGCCTCCACAGGCTACTGTTCATCCACCGTAGACCTCCTCCAGCCTCCACCTGCGATTGTTCATCCACGAGCTCCTGTTCATCCAGCCTCCACCGCTCCTCCACCGGCTACTGTTCAACCAGCCCTCTCCATGGGGTCCTGTTCAACCACCCCTCCACGGGCTACTGCTCATTCAGCCCTCCACCGACTACTGTTCAACTAGCCCTCCACCGGCAACTGTTCAACCAGCCCTCCACGGGGTCCTGTTCGTCCAGCCCTCCACGGGGTCCTATTCATCCACCGGCTCGATTGATCGGGGTCCTGTTCATCCAGCGGCAATGGCCTCTACTACCACGGGGTCCTGTTCATCCAAACCCCCACCGGGAACTGTTCATCCAACCCTCCCCCAAAACGCTCACTATTCATCAAGGGAAGGAGGCAGCAGTGTTCGATCGGCTTCAGTTAGCAGCAGTAGCTAAGGAATCGCTCGATCGGGTTCAGTTAACAGCCATCGATCGATCGCTCAGGTTCAGTAACGTGTAGCCTGCAGTGCAATCGCTCTGGTTCAGTAGGTGAATGCCTTGCTCGGTTCAGTTAGATCCCAACGCCTCGCACCCACACGCCTACGTGTATAGAGAAACACGCATCGCTCGGCCCCCGACCACCCACCGTAACCGGGAACTCCCCGATATTTTCCTCGCCCTCGCTTCTACCACGGTTTTTTCCGTCATGCACGGCCCAAAGAATGTCATGCAGCTGCGTCTCCGACCCGCCTAGGACGAAAAGCCCATTTTCTGTCATGATTTTTTGTCATAGAAGTAGGAGCCCACCACATCTATGATGATACCGGGTTTTGTCATAGTTATCGTCATAGAAGTGTCATAAGCATGACAGAAAAAAATTCGTTCGGCCCAGTCACGGATGTGTCTTTTTTTGTAGTGAATGTCTTTGCCTTCCGGGAGGGGAATGTCAGGACCCAGACAAGAGAAGCTACTGAAGTATCTCAAGAAACCTGAAGATAGAAGAGGATAACTGACAAACTCTGCAGCAACATTTCGTCAGTTATCCAACAATGGAGATGCGAGAGCATTAATGAAGATGGATGGTTCAGATGCTGAGTAGCTGGAGTACGAGAACCAATGTAATATAAAAAGTATTGTGTTAAGTGTGCTTTCATTTCACCCACTGTGATTTGTGGCAGCTTATAAGCGGAGACCTTGCTAAAGGGAAAGTAGGAAGGAAAGAACATTTATCGTATTTTGTAGTTAGTCTAGCTTTCGTCCTCCTCTTGTATCAGACCAAATCAGGGTATCTTTGAGTAAATTCCGACCACAAATTCGTGAGGAACTCCATTTTTGTGTTCAAGTTAGTTCGAACCCCATCCAGGTCCTCACAGGGAAAAGGTTCTATTTTGTGGTTGAGCCGTTGCAAGATTCTTCAAAACTTGTACAGATTTCTGTTGCCAGATCCAAGAAATTGGTCATTTTTCAGAGCAGAGATGTGCGTGAGATTCATACATTTGTGTCATTGAAGCCATAGTCTCTCCTTAACATGTGAATTTGTGAAATGTTTAGAAATAAGTTGGTTGTGGATCTAGAAATTATTGAACTATGGATTTAGCCTTTATAATGTACTCTTTGTGGAAATTTGTACTTCACCCTTGGTGAAATTTCTTGTACTCCATCACTTCGAGTTGTTACTAGATTTGCTATGCAAATATCCAGAATATTTTTTCCTTTGTGGTATGTGCCGGATAAGTATACATGAAATCAAGATAAGTAGAGCAGCATGATCAAGAATAGATAAGTGTCTTCTTAAGTTGTGAAGTTCTCATATCCCACACTCAATGAATAAGGGTATGCTTTTTTTCCTTGTTGTATCAAGATCAGAGGCATCTAGTATGCTCTACTTTATTAGTTTGTTAGCTCGGTAATTCAGCTCAGATCATTGTCCGGTACTCAATGTGCCAACATTGTGGATTACTTGAATAAATCACCAGTTCACTTTCTTCAGTTAATTGGATTTAGGCATAGTGCTTGAAAATATTTAAAGTAAAGTTTACACGGGGTTATGTGTTCTGTGTAAACACTAGGACTCAGTTTTGCTTCATATGTATGCCTTTGGGTGGATGAACACTTGGTTAAGCAACTGTCCTTTCTTGATTCATCCAAAGACAAGGGAGGGCATTAAAACCAACAATTGGTGTGAAACAGTTGTACATGATTGATTAGAATATGGTCATGTTTTATAAGTGTATGGTTATGAGAAATACATGTGTTTTACAATTTTCTGATTAATGTACGTATTGTAAGAATTTCTGGTTCACTAATGTTGATCTATTGTTTTCCTTTTGTTCACTTTGCTCAACCAGCTGAATTGCTTAGTTGACTGTTGGCTTTATCATATTAATGAAAAATTTCTAAATTGTTTCTTAATGAGTGTTTTTACTTATCTAAATAGTTTGGGACCCCAAAAACAGAGTAGTTTGTACTTCATTCACATTCTTTTGAAGTATACTATCAGTCGAATATATATACATTACAATGATCGGAAATTTTGTACCCCAAATTTGCGCTTAGTTCATTGTTAGGTCCTGCCAAAAATTTAATGGATAATTTCGGTTGCAAGTTAGCACCTTCTAGGCATTCATGTCTTTTGACATTTTAAATCTTCAATTGTTTACTAAGCTAATCTTGGTAATTAACTATGATGCACGGACTTCCAACGTGTTCCAACTTTTTCAAGTATTATCTGATTGTCACTTGACTTGTCATTCTATCTTTTGTAACTGATGGATTTTTAAACATGAAAGATCATATACTTTGGTTATTTCACTTCCCGCTGATAAATGGATGGGGGTGTTTGTCACACACCAAGCCTCTTTGTCGATCTAGCACAAAAAAATATTGGGAAATTGCAGGATTTTATGTTAAGGATATACTCACATAGAAGTTGTGATATACATTGTGAAAGAAGATATTAACAAAATTTGCAGAAGTGAGTTATGTTTTTCATTTTAATTTATGTAACACATTTATGTATGAACCAAGTTTAAATGTCCACTCTTTAATGTGTTTGTCATCATTTTTAAATATTCTGTTATGCTTGATCTCTACCATCATTATAACTGAAGATCACAACATTTGTTCCGTTGCAATGCACGGGCAACTTGCTAGTTAATCATAGTGTACGAAATACGAAGACCTCATTAGATGTAAAACAATGGATCCATGCGTTATATGTTTAGCGGCTAACTCTTACTCAATGTTTCAGGAGAACGCATGCTGAAATCTTCATTATCACTAGTGGGATTGATGTAGTGATCCAGGAAGAAGTCGCTGATAAATCTCCATACCATCAGCAATTCACCAGCTGGGAGCGGTTCACGGGTCCTCCTTTTGAAGATGAGATGCAATATTTTTAAGATCAGAATGTGCCATATGAGTGGAGTAGAAGATATTAATTAAGATAGACTTACTGGTACTAATTCATGAGGATTGTCACAACTATCAGCAGATTTGTAGATGGAGATCATGTGTCTGCAAACATAGTATCCACAAAGGTTGGTCCCTGCTTCTTGCTGAGGACACTCAATTTTTTGTACAAAATTAGTCATGTATTTGTCCTGTTAGGAACAACCTAACCGGTGTTAGATGTATTATATTTTCTTTGGACAAAATAGAAAGAGGTTTATTTAGAAGCTTGAACATTTGACTAGCGTAAGGAAAGGTATTTGCAGACTGTTGGATAAATTTTCCAAAAATAATGGATTTCGGTGTCTTACCGGAGAAACGATCTCGTGTTGTAGAGGTTGTTCCGTCTTGAACAGGTTCCCTGGTCCACAGTGCGAGCACACTGCAAATGGTGATGAATTTTGACAACATCAATTATTGAACTAGATATGAATGCAAATTAATTTCAACATCTTAGAATTTAATACCTATCCAAGAATTGTTGAACATGCGTCAGATCCTGAGTGTTTGTTGACTCTCTGAGAGAATCGATGTAGTAAACTGTGTTCTTATTTGGAACAATGAATACCAATATCCGGTGATTGCTACATATTAAGAAAGCCATGAACTTACGAATGATGTCAAAATCTGAAAGACAATCAATGTATGCATGGTTGTTTACTTGACTTACCGTTCATGATATGGCCAGACAAATGATTTTGCATGGGATGTGTTTTCGAAGATACGGACAACCATGTTAACGGCCCAGTCCCATCGGTCCTTACCATCTAATGTTGTGCCATTTGCTAATGCAGGATCTATGAAATACACACTCTCCCTTTTTCTTCTCTGCGCGTTCAATCCCCTGAGAGGAATAAAATGCATTTAGTTGTTTATCATTGACAACCTTGTATGGAGAAGTTGATCAAAGTTTGTTAAGTACTTACAAAATCAGGCATCTAACAAGAGTGGCATCGAGCACGTTGAAGTTGAAGAAGAGATGTAAGTCCTCAAAACTCACATTGATGGAACCTGCATCATGTTGGAAATGATCTCTGTTGTAGTGGACTAGCAAATCATGATGACGTTCTGACATTTATTCCATCCAATATTCATGTAACTCGCGGCAACTGGAGCTGCACTCATCAAAGTATTCGCCAACAATAAATGGCTGGCCATGGACGTAATTACGTGCTTCAAGTACATCTGCTTTACTTTTAGAAAGCACCAAACGTACTTATTCATCATCCATGGCATCACAAATAATATTACTCCTCGATTTGAACAAGTTGTTGTTAATTTGGTTCTGGGCGATGAGTGATTTAAGTAAGAGGCAATCGTTCTCTTTCCTCTTCACTCTCCGCTGCGCTTCCTCGTGGGCGTAGCCTTTTTGGCCACTTCCTTCTTGGTACTTGAAGCATTTCTAGCAGAACGTCTGGTTGGCTGCAAGGTAGACTGCCGAGCAGACGGTGAAGCTTGGACGGACTGCTTAGCACACGGTTTATCTATGCCAGACCGCTGAGCTGGCGGTGCTGCTGTGACGGTCTGTTGGGCTGTAGGAGCAGAGGCATTGCACTGCTGACCATACGTTGAAGCTATGTCGGGTTTCTGCTCAGGTGGTGCCAACTTGTCGGTGTGCTGAGGAGGCCATGCCAATGCATTGGTTTGCTTCAGGAAGGGTGGGCAAGGAGAGTGCAATCGGTTGAGGGGCGATAGTGGTTGCTTTTGGCGGGGCTTCAGAAATCTAATTGATGAACTCTATTTCCTTTCATGGCCACTGGATGTGATGTAACGGTGTTTCTCCCAAGGTCCTTTGCTCATTGAAGTCTCCTAGGACATTCTTCAGGGCAAATTAATTGAATCTAGGCTTTACTTCAGTCTCGTAGCACTTCACATAGCCCAGTTTCAATGGCACATTGTCCAAGAAGAGGCCATCTTCCAAGAAGGGTGGGCAAACCCAGGCTGTTGCACATTTTAATGTACCCTCATAATGTGTAAGCACGCCCTTCAGTCTGTCTTTCATTCCAGATAGATCAGATATAGCATCATCACGAGTAGTTGCAGTCTCAGTGTCGCTGGGGTCAGCTGATGCACAAGTACTCTTGTGCAGTGTTGTCGCGCAATAAGCAGCATCCTCCATGCCCGCCTCGCCTCCCATCTGCTGGCTATCTGTCAATGTTAGATTCTTCTGCATCATCGTTGACTCATCAACATCCTTTCGAAAAGCCGGATAAATCTCCTTCTTCAACCTTTCATACAATGCATTCTGCTTCATTTCACTCCTCGCTTTTTTCATGCTGAGCCTCTTTTATTTGCTGAGTGTGAAAGCCCTCTTGTGCGGGACATTAACACCTATACCCCTTGCATGGCGAGGGGCTCTTTTGTGTCTAGAGAAATGGACAGAATGTCACATGGCCCTGAGTTCTTATAGAACCTTCCAGGGATCTTGGAAGCCTCTAACATCACTTCATATAGTTTGGTGTCACGTGCGTTTTCAAAGTAATAAGTTCCATCATCACGCCTCATTGCACGTGCCCACAAGTAGTCTCTAGTGCGTACGCCCCTGATTTCACTAAAGGCCGGATTCCCACCCGCCACTACCGCTTCTTTGTCCTCCTGTTCCCATATCAGTTTCATGCCGTAGTATCCTGCCACACCCATACATGGGGGTGTATGTTCTTCTTCTGAAGTTCCGATTGCTTGAAACTCTTCTCAGCAAACTCTTTAGTTGCCCTGCCCCTTTTGAATTCTGCCCAGTCTGCCTTTGTAATTTGGAGGTATGCGGGGATTGGGTCCTTGCCTTCACTCAAGTACTTCTTGTACAGTACGTGCTTCCAGTTTTGTCCAAGCATCCCTAGCCTTCTTCAGTGCAGCGTGTTCCACCTGCACTGGAACGTTGAAGTGACCCATGATCTCCCGGACTATCCTTCGCCGTTTTTCTGTCTCAGCCTTCCGAAACCCCGGCAGATTAATGTTGAGCCTTGCCCTGCCAACAAATCCACACACACTCCTGAACCTCATGCATTCTTTATCTGGTTTAGTTGGAGCCCAGGACTTTAAATCAATCTCGGTTACTTCAGATACACCTTTAGGCTGGTGTGTGGGCTTCCTTGGAGCGTTCCTCCGTGTCCTGACCGGAAGGGTAATTGCTATAGCTCTATCCCGTTCAAGACTACTTGATCCCTCACAATCTGCTGAAGATACATGGCCTGAATGAGTGCTGTCGCTGCTACTCGGCATCTACAGAGAACACATGTGAAACTCAGGAAAGGAGGATAAGCATAAAACTAACAACTTGGTATCAAGCTTTCTAAACATGCCATGCAATAATTTAGAAAATGTACAGCTAATTTGTTAAGTTTGTGTGACTCGGACGCCCGCGATCTGTAAATAGGCAGTAACTTATTGGAACAAATACAACTTATATGTAATAAGTAAGGTAGATAATGAACATATAGATGCTCTCTGTTATTTTATAGC
Organism: Triticum aestivum; assembly: GCF_018294505.1. Classification (NCBI taxonomy): domain Eukaryota; kingdom Viridiplantae; phylum Streptophyta; class Magnoliopsida; order Poales; family Poaceae; genus Triticum; species Triticum aestivum. The sequence continues at coordinate 203,163,722 of NC_057797.1, forward strand.
CAATTTGGGAACATACGGAACGAAATTGGAAGAGGAATTGCGAGGAAATATGCCTCACCGTGGTGGAGAGCAGTAACTAACAGGCTTCTTAATGCAAACCCGTCCAGACCATAGGAGAGGCGAGGGTTACTGCATCGATATGCTCAAGGGTGGCTGGCGAGCAAACGAAGATGGCGAGGCGCGGGCCGCCGCATGTTGGGAACGACAGTGGAGGTAGGCTTGACGCCGAAGAGCGGGCACACGGCCGGGGTGAGCATGGCGGTGCCGGAGAGGGTTCTGCTGTGGAACTCGGGGAGGGGGGAGCTGGCGAAGGAGATTGGGTCGACTAGTTGAGTGAAACGCGGGCGGACGGTGGGGGGTGTTGGGGACTCCAGGTGTTGGTGGCCTAGGTGAAAAGGGTGAAAAATATTCCCGGTCGCCGCGCGCGGAAAGGCCTATGCAAACGGTTGCCTCTAAGCGCATGTGTGCACAAACCAAATAATTTTGTTTGAAATGAAGACGTACTAATTTTGAAATGAAGACGTGAGTTCATCGTTTCGCCTCTAAATTTTTCCCATGTAAACCAATCACAATTTTACCACGGGTTTGATTTGCTGGCGCATTTCAGGTCTCGTGTGCTATATGTAAGACATTTTTTGGCATTTACCGTGCATGTTGGCATATAAATCAATTCCTAGCCGGACTGCATTTCCTGTCAAAAGGGATGAGAATTTCCGTTCGATCTGGGAGCATCCAACGGTGCAGACGTACGATCCGTGGTGTTTGGGTTCTGGCCAATCAGAATGGATGACTCAGATCGCACGCGCAGCAAGGGGGGCATCGGCCACGGTTTGGTAGGCACACGGCTTTCGTGTGTGAACTGTGTGCTATTTGAAAACATTTTTGGGAGGGGCTATTTGAAAACATTTACATGTGTTGTCGAAAGGGATGAGGATTGCCATTTGATCAAGGAGAATCCAACGGTGCAGACGTACGATCCGTGGGGTTTGTGTTCTGGCCAATCAGAACGTACGACTCAGTTCGCGCGCGTGGCAGAGGGGTGGGGGTGCATCGGCCACAGTTTAGTGGACACACGGCTTTCGTGAGTGAACCGTGTGCTCTTTGAAAACATTTACATTACCTAACATCATATTTTTGTTTGAATGAAAACATCAGTTCATCGTTTCGCCTCCAATTTTTTTCCACGGTAAGAAATCACGAGTATAGTGGAGAGTGTCATATACTAGTATCATGAATGCACAATATATATGATACTAGTGTATGATACTACCTTCAATTAATTATAGCGCATATATAGTATAATACATAGAGTATAGTATCATATCCAGATCATATTTATTGCCATGCATGACACAAATTAGCATCGCATTAACATGATATGGTATCTACCTATATGTTACTCTAACCCTCTTCATATATATATTTAATTCTTTGCCACATCAGCATACTTGCTATTTCCGAGTGCATGACATCGTCGGCTATGATACCACTATGGCCAGCCTTATATAGTGGGGAGTATCATATACTATATATATAGTATCATGCATATGATACTAGTGTATGATACTACGTACGTACCTTCATAGTGCATATATCATAGATGACCGTATTTATGGCCATGCATGACACAAAGTAGTATAGCATTTTTATTTATATATATATATATATATATATATATATATATATGTTACGGTATCTACCTATGTTACCGCTTCTTTGCAACATCATCATATTTTCTATTCCTGAGTGCATGTACCAGCTATGATACCCCCACTATGGCCAACCTAATAAGGCTGGCCGTAATATGGGAGTATCAACCGGTATGATGCATGCCAACTAGACTTTTTGGATGATGTGGCACACAGTTAAATGAGGAAAGAGAGGTGTGGTGTCATATCACGATACTGTATCATATTAAATGTTGTACTACTTTGTGTCATGCATGGAAATTAATAAGGCAACCTAAGATACTAACTTATGATACTATGGATGCGCGCATTACGGAGGTATTGCCGATCATATACTAGTATCATGCATATATATACTCCCTCCTTTCCGGTTTATAGGCTTATCTCAAAATTTTAGTTTTTCCATTTTATAAGGCTCAATTTGGTTGTTCCCCATCACATGTCCAGATTCCAAGGTGCATTAAATCATTGCATGCAAGTATTAAGAGAAAGTTGACCAATGCATGTACTTTATGCATGCATGTATTGCAATTAATACATTGGAAAATATAATTTTTGAGGAAAACAAAAGCATTAATTGGGTGTTTTTGCAAACTACAAAAAGTATTCCACCACTCATCATCTACCTTGGATGGTGAGATTTTTGAATTGAGCCCTATAAGGCTAGTTGTAATGGGGAGTATCATATACTAGTATCATGCATATGATAGTGTATGATACTACTTTCGTAATGCATAGTATCATAAGTTAGTATCTTAGGTTGCCTTATTAATTGTCATGCATCACACAAAGTAGTAGTGCAACATTTAATATGACACGGTATCATGATATGATACCACATCCTCTCTTTCCTCATTTAATTGTGTGCCACATCATCCAGAAAGTCTAGTTGGCATGCATGATACCGCTTATGATACTACCATTACAACCAGCCTAAACCGGAAAGGAGGGAGTATGAGGCTAGCCACAATGGAGAGTAACATACACTAGTAACATACACATATCCCTAGACTATGTTACTACCTTCATAGTGGGTAGTACCATAAGTGTAGTGTTATGCAAAGCTTAATTTATTAGGTTATAGACTAATATTGCATTGGGACATGTGATGTTACAATAACTAGCTAAGTTACTGAAACTATCTCTCTCCTCATTAACTTATTGACACATAAGCAAGTTTGCTGAGTTGGAGTCGATGTTACTACTGAAGTTACTCCCACTGTGGCTAGTGTGATACTAGCTAGTCATCTATGATATACTAGCTACCTCACTAAGAGCATGGTTAATAATACAGCCAAGGGTTGGCTATAAGAAGTTGCCATGTCATATACATCCAACCTCTTAGCGGGCATGTACAATAATAAGTTTTAAATACGTACTAGTTTATCAATAGTTGGCCCACCTTACATCCTCACAAGGTGTCTTGGGTCTCGTGTTGCAGCTGGATCTACTAACCAAGAGCCCACTTCTCTTCTCTTTCCTCCAAATAATAAGCACACACACATATATATATATATATTATTCTATTCCTTATAGCCTGCTTATACTACCCACAATGAGAGTAACATAGGTAGTAACATCACACGTATCTAGATAAAATAGATGATGTGACAAGCAATAAATGAAGAAATAGAGGAAAGTGGTAACATATATAGCTAGTTACTAGTAGTATGATTAACATCACACATCTCAAGGCAAGATGAGTCTATAGCCTAATAAATGAAGTGTTGCATGTTACTACACATATATGTTACTCCCCACTATAGAGGTAGTAACATAGACTAGTAACATTCTATGTTACTACCCATTGTGGCTAGTCTTATGTCACCCTATTGTGTACTTGCTCTAATGCATAATATCATAGAGTAGCTAGTATCATATGTAGTACTTTATTTATATTGTCATGCATGACACATAGTAGCATAGCATTTATTATGATACGGTTTCATGATATGATACTTAACCCTCTCTTTCTTCATTTAATTAATTCTATGACAGGGCATCAAAATTGCCTAGTTGGCATGCATGATACTAGCTATGATACCCCCTTACTATCAGCCTAGCTAGCAAAGAAGGTGTACAGATCATTTGTGCGTCGCTTTGTGAGTTTTCATCCGTTTGTTCAAGAAGCGGGGAGAAGTTTCAAACATTTTGGCCGTGAAGTGCGGCCACTACCGTAGGCCTAGTTGGTATTTTAATTACAAGAAATTCAGATGGAGTTCGGACATCATCAAAATCGATGTGTGCCTGTGGCGTGCTCTCACGACCCCATGGAAAAAATTTAGTAAAGTTTGGCACAAATTTTTATGACCTCTCCTTTCAAACTGGAGCATCTCACATGAAGGATCATGGTTTTCCAAAAGGAGATGTGTCAATTCAAACTCCTGTGGCCGATGACTTCATTGTTTGGCCTCATAAAAAATTTCACGGTACGCAATCACCATTATACCACAGTTTTGATTTTCTGGTGCATTTCAGATATCGTTAGCTATATTTAAGACATATTTTGAGATTAACATGCATTTTGTGCATAAAAATAAAATTACAACCGAAACTACATGTGCTGTCGAAAGGGATGAGGATCGCCGTTCAATCTGGGAGCATCCAACGGTGCAGACGTATGATCCGTGGGGTTTGGATTCTAGCCAATCAGAAGATACGACTCAGATCATGGGCGGGGTGGCGGGGTTTGGTCGGCACACGACTTTCATCAACGAACCATGTGCTATTCGCAAACCAGGTTGCACATTTTTGTTCACACATACTATAGTGAGATCAATTGAGTGTGCTACCTCTATGATATAATAATAATAACAATAAATAGTTCATATTCATTGCCTGAGCTGACATCATATCAAGGTCAACATATTAACGGTTCTTACATCAACAGAAAACCGGGCATAACTCACAAATTCAGTACACACGACAGTTCTAAATTGAATGAATTAAGTTGCAGGGTAGGCATAAAGACTAGTCTTACGGCTTAATTACCATGTACATGGGGGAACAGGGATCATTAAGTTGACCCCGATGATTTTACGCTGCTCTATTGCACGGGTGCATGATCCCTTGGTTGGCAACTCATCAATTAACCGTACTCGTCCTTGTCGGCAACATCGTCGACACCTAGTACCCTTCTCTTCCCATGCATCGCTAAATGGATATTCTTATGCAAGGGGTCTTCCACAAAGAAAATCTGGGTAGCATCACTGGCAAGAATGAATGGGTCCGAGTGATATGCCATCGTTGTCCTGTTAACACAGATCTTCCTGTACTCATCAATCCTTACCTGACCAGGATCCATGTGCACCTAAATAATGCCACCTTAACTTTCACATAGTGAAGATCCCAAATCTCTTTGATGGTTCCATAGTGTACCCTTTTATCAGCTTCATTTACAGTCATGCATTCTATTCGAACAGAGTTGTTCTGATACGAGGTATTCTGATCATGTTCCTCAGTGTAGAACATGTATCCATTTATGTCATATGCTTGGTACGTCAATGTCACATCCCTGGTCCTGTTATGCACTAGGCTAGACCTCATGTGAGCATCATGTTTTAATTCAAATGAAATTTGAATTGAGGGATTTTCAAAGCCTCAGAAACCTTCTAAAAATGATCAACATTAAAATCTTCTCAAAGAAGCCCAAGAAAATGTTCCTCTTAGTCTCTGAAAATATTGCAAAGAGGTAAAACTCAAAACAATATTTTTGGTATCTCAGAGTTAATTATTTTGGGCCTTTGAATTAAATAAATAACTATTTGCATTGGATATATATTTCTTAACTAATTAATATATGTCCAATAATTCTGATCTTTGATGAAGGGCTTTGAAATAATCCTACTAGTCCCTACCATAATTATCAGAAGCAATAAAAATGATTTAGTGTCTAAATTAAATCAAAACAAACTACAGAAAATAGAAAACAGAATTAAAACAGAAATAAAAGAGAGGAGAGAAAACTTACCTGGCGCTCACCTCTCAGCCCACCTGGCCCAGCTCCTCCAGCGGCCCAGCCCACCGCCGCTTCTCCCCCTGTCGTCTTCCTCCCCCTCGCCCCGAAGCTGCTCGGTGGCGCGCGCGGCCACGCGCCCCGGCCACCTCCTCCCTCCCAGCCTGCCTGGCTCCTCCTCGACGCCCCGGTGATGCCACGCGCCACCCCGACCCCCCTCTCACTTCTCCCTCGCTCTCTGGACCTCCTTCCCCCTCGCTCCTCTGCTTCCCCCCCATGACCGAGAGCCGCCGCCGACGTCGCTCGCAACCACCGTGGCCACTGGCCACCCCTCGCCCTGTCGATAAGCCCAGAAGAACCACCGTCGTCTCCTGCATCGTCTACGCCAGCCCGTTCGACTGCGGGAGCCCTGCATCGCCGCCCACGCCGTCTCCCTCATCTTCGGCCGCCCGAGATCGCCGGCGCCCGCTCGCCACCTCCGATGTCTCCCCCGAGCCGCTGGGCCTCCAATCGACCCCCTGTAAGCCCCGCCATCGTTCACCCCTACCCCCGTTCCCTTTTGCTCGCTCTGGCCGCCAATTCCATCAAGGCCGAAAACCACCGCCGTGCGAGCTCGACTCTGGCGAAACCCCGGTGACCATTTGGTCACGGGCGTGCACCCGTTGTGCTTGCCGCGACCCGTAGAGCCCCTCCATCGCCTCAGCTCCCTCGCTTGTGAGCAGCAGCGCCGAACCCGACCGCACCCGAACTCCGGCCGCCGCCGATTTGGTCGCCGCCGTCGATCCCGACCACCGCAGCTGCTGCCGCCACCACCGCTGGATGCGCGAGTCTTCCAGCTCGCTGTAGCCGCAAACCCTGAGAAAAACGGTGCCCTGTAGCGCCGTCCCAAGCAACTCCGGCGAGGTCTCGCCGTCGCCGTGGTCGCCGGCGTCACTAGCTGACGTGGCTCCGTCATTAGGAGCTAATCCAACTAACTAAACCACCTACAGCCACTGACAGCAGTCCCTACCCCTGGTCAAACCCCAGTCAGCGCTGGGTTTGACCGGGATTAGTTCCTGTGTCACTGACGTGTGGACCCCGCACGTCAGGTTTGACCTGGACCTGGCCATTGACTCGCTGACGTCATGCTGGCATCAGGCTGACGCAGTTAAATCATTTACTGGATTTATTTTAATTCAGGAAATTTTAGAAAAATGTATAAACTTCTAAAAATCATAGAAATTCAACCGTAACTCCAAATTAAATAAATTTTTTATGAAAAATTATCAGAAAAATTCAAGGAATCCATCTGTACCATTTTCATGCATGTTAGAACAACTTATAGCTGCTTTTTAGCACAGATCAATTAAATGGCATTTGAATAATTACATATGGAGTTTAAATTTGAATCTTGTATTCAAACCAACTTCATTTAATCTGTTGCTAGTTGCATTAGCTCAAAACACATTCATATTGCCATGTCATGAGCATGCATCATATTGTGCATTGAATTGATTGTATTTCTTCTTTGTTGCCGGTATTTGTTTCCTCCCGGTAGACGATGTTCCAACGTTGTGATCATTGACACTGATGAAGACTCAATGTTATCTTCAGAAGTGTCAGGCAAGCAAAACCCCCTTGTTCATTCCGATACAATCCTACTCTCTCGCTCCTGCTCTCTTTTACTACATTAGGACAACATCGATTCATCTGTTACTTGCTACGGTAGTTGAACCCCTTTATCCTTTGCATGACCTGTCATTGCCACAGTAAATAGATGAAACCCACTAGCATGAGTAGGAGTTGTTTGAGCCCTGTTGTGCCTACTCATTCATGTTTGTTTGTCATGCCTACTACTGCTTAGAGTTGAGTCGGGTCTGATTCATCGGGGATGAATCAATGGCGTGTGAACCTGTCCTACTGTGTGTGAGCTAAGTGTGTGAACACGATTTGGTAAAGGTAGCGGTGAGAGGCCATGTAGGAGTACATGGTGGGTTGTGTCATTGAAGCCGTCCTTAGGAACTGAGTTCTGTGTTTGTGATCCATGATTCAGCTACTACCATACATTGGGCCCTGAAATATGACCCCGCTCGACTTCTTATTCACCCAAGTCCTCTGTCCAGGAGTTGCAAGTAGTTTCTGGTGTTTGTAGCTTACTGGAGGCCGTGGAGAGCGCTGACCGTAGGGGTGGGCTGTGATGCGGTAGGTACGTGGCACGGTGTACCGGATGCCCGTTTGGTATCTCGGGAACCCTGTTCACATCGTTTGGGGCTGTGAGCGAAACTCCGGCCAGATCTCCTCATGGATGGAACCCGAATAGGCGATAAACCTGGACTAGAGACTTGAGTGTTTAGGTAGGTCGTGGTCTACACCCACGTCGGCTTTCGCTTGAAGTCTGCCGAGCACATGTCGTGTGCAGACGCTAAGTGGTGGAAACATGTATGAAGAAGTACACCCCTACAGGGTTAACATCATCTATTCGAATAGCCGTGTCCGCGGAAAAGGACTTCTGGGTTGCTTATATCAGTTCATAGACAAGTGAAAGTGGATACTCTAAAATACGCAAGATAAGCGTGAGTGCTATGGATGGCGTTCTCGTAGGGAGACGGGAGCGGATCCATAGTGGCGTATTGATATGGTGAATATGTGGACTCGTGTGCGCCACCTCAAAAGAGTTGCTTGCAGTCGTAGTTTAGGATAGCCACCGAGTCAAAGCTGGCTTGCTGCAGTTAAACCCCACCATCCCCTTTGTTGATAATGATGCATATGTAGTTAGTTCTGATGTAAGTCTTGCTGGGTACATTTGTACTCACGTTTGCCTATTTTATGTTTTTGCAGAGAGACTTCGGTCTCACTAGTAGTTTCGCGTGGACTTCGACGTTTAGCTTGTTACCTCAGCTACGATCTTGTGCCCTCGGCAGGATCTGGTAGATAGTCAGGCTTCTCAGCCTTTTTCATTTATAGTTGTCTGTACTCAGACATGTTAAGCTTCCGATTGTGCTTTGATTTGTATGCTCTGATTGTTGGGTCATGAGACCCATGTTTGTAATATCTCGCTCCTCGGAGCCTATTGAATAAATACTTGTGTCGTAGAGTCATGTTGTGATGCCTTGTTGTATTTGCACATATCGAGCATATTGTGTGTATGATTGAAATGCTTGGTATGTGTGGGATCTGACTATCTAGTTGTTTATCCTTAGTAGCCTCTCTTACCGGGAAATGTCTCCTAGTGTTTCCACCGAGCCAGGGTAGCTTGCTACTTCTCCGGAACACTTAGGCTGGCCGGCATGTGTCCTTCTTCGTTCCTGTGTCTGTCCCTTCGGGGAAATGTCACGCGATGGATACCGGAGTCCTGCTAGCCCAGTGCTACAGCCTGGATTCACTCGCTGATGACCGACACGTTCAATGCTGGGTCATGGATGCCTGTCCCTGTAAGTTTGTGCCACTTTGGGTTTACGACTAGCCATGTCAGCCCGGGCTCCTTATCATATGGATGCTAGCAACACTGTCATATACGTGTGCCAAAAGGCGCAAACGGTCCCGGGCAAAGGTAAGGCGACACCCGTGGGAATACCGTGCGTGAGGCCGCAAAGTGATATGAGGTGTTACATGCTAGATCGATGTGACATTGAGTCGGGGTCCTGACAGCGTTGGTATCAGAGCTTGACTGCCTGTAGGATTACCAAGCCAAACTGGTCGAAGTTGAGTCTAGAAATTCTTTAGTTATATAAGGGAATTGATTGTGGGATGGAACGTAAGGCTCTTTTTACTCCTTATACCTCATGCCCTTCTGATCTGAGTCATCTTATTTTTCCTACAGGGATTAAGAACTAGGCTATCTCTTCTTTCTATCAGGATCACGTGTTACTAATCCGTAGACTTATAGATTGTTGGACTTAAGCCTCGTTTCAGTTCTCATTACTTCCGTATGTTAATTGTGATCTCGAAACCTTGATATTGTGCTTCTGAGTGGTTATGCCACCATTTTGTGAATGTCTCAAATCTTTTCTGAGCATTTACAGCCGTTATGCTGTCCGAGTCATCCCAGGTCTCTAAACAGTCTGATGCATTTGCAAATTCCTTCCTCCCGTTTTGATGTTCCTTTGGGCCAGATTAACCACACAAATCAGTGAGTTGAGGTATTCTATTGCCTTGACATTTATGTTGGAATTATTATTATGACCCTAGGTGTCTCAGGGGATCATGTAGTGGTCTAGCCATGATTTGTGTCCTAGTGTGATGATTCTGGCCTTTATTCTCGAAAGCATTCCGTGATGCTAGCTAGGAGTAGGTATTCACTTCTGGGTTTTCGAACCGAGATTCACCTTACTTACTTCATGTTGATAGTAATTGCTAGCTCCCTTAGGTTATTAGTAACCTTTGCAATAGTCCTTGAAGTCCGTGGTATCTTCTTCTTCCAAATACCATGAACTACTTATGGCAGAAGTTCCTCGTTGAACTGAACAATCACAACCAGAGTGCTCTTGATGAGTTCTCCATTATATATTGTGGCTCTGCCAGTTCTACCTTTCTGCATGGGTTATCCGGAAGAAATATGTTGAACTTCGTTCGACATGCTAAACCATGCATCCACAACTCAGAAAATCGTATGTTCCTTTGAGTTGTCCCTCTTTAGTTGTCTTCTGACCCTCGTCTATCAATTGATAGTCAAGAGTATGCGTGCGTTCATTCATCGATGCCTATCACTCTTGTGGTCCGTCAAGCCATTCTATTCCGGAATGACTAGGAGAAACAAACTTCAGTACCCTATCCATTTCTAGGATTTGGTCAAAGCAGTTGTATTCCACAGATCAAAATGCCAATCCAACTTTTGTTCTGTTCCACCTCGGAGTATCACCCTCTTTCATCACAAGAGTATCGTGAGAATTGCACACCCTCTTATGAATTCTTGACACAGTGATACTTCCCTCCATCATTATTCATTTTTCGGTTCCTGTGTTATTGTAACCGGAATGCCGACAAGTGAATCGTGGTGTGTGAAATCAATACTGCTAGCAACTCCATTGCTTGGTAGTTAAATGGACGATAATCTCATTCTTAGCGTGTTGATTATTGAATCATCATTCTAAGATTGATCGTGCTACCTTGTCCATCTTCCTGGTGCACATTTCGATTGATGAGTTAGGATTTTGTCAAGTCCTCGCTCATTTGATCATATCGTCTTGCCCTGAAAAGCAAGATTGTTCTCGAGCTTAGTAACATATCGGTGGTTCGTGACTTTCCAAATATCTTCTTGGAAGTGTTACCGGGTTGTTTCCTGACTGTTATGTTGAACTCGTGATCAAGTTGGGTTCTTGTGAACCACCCTTTCTCCAAGAATCTGTGTTGGATATCCCTGAGCTAGTTTGTTAAGCCAAGCAACAACTTGGAGAGTTGGAAGATAAAAGCTTACCTGACTTAGTTCATTTCAAAGGGATACCCTTTGTATGTGTGTGTTGAAGAAAATTGATATTTCATCGACTGACCCTCGTGATCAGTTAATGGACCTATCATCTTGTCCAACCTTTGATTTGGGTGTGGGCTATCCTCAAATCAAGTCAGAACCAACGATGTTCGTAATGTTGTCTTACTCGTGGGTTTTCCTCGAGCATACACCATTATATTCTTTGGTCTGACCAACGCTATCACCGTGTTCACTTAACTATGTAATTCCTTTTAAAAGGAAACCCGGATGAATTGTTGTTGAGCCCATTGACAACATCCTTATCTCCTCCATAATTTTGCTGAACATTAAGCTAGTGTTGGAAACTTTTGAAAGCATTTCTTCATGCTAGTTCATGAAGCATATGTTCGGATGTAAGAAGTGACTTCCTCCAGTTCATGTGCATTTAATGCAAGTTGCCGCCGTGGATTCGAGAAAGTCAATGTTGATTCCTTTGGAATCATCCCAAATCAGTCATGCATACGTGCGAAGTATTCTGTGGTTCGGAGACTTGCAACCTCCATTCTATATGTGTCCCTAGCACACCAAGCCACTGATTGATTTGTTCAAGGTTAATAAGTTCTAAGTGCTAGTCCCAAAGGTACCAGACGGATTTGTACAAAACTTCAATATCCTCGCTGATGGTTCCCCCTCCTGAACTCGGTAGTGTTTTATTATAAGACTACTTTGTGGTCATGCTTGTCTGGGACAACGTGTTCACATGTTTGTAGCAGAGCCAGCTCATGTTTTGGAGCTTGCTATCGTAGTTCATTTCCCGAGAATCTCGCAACATCATCTCGTCGATTTGTGTTGTAAACTTCCATTTTTCTTTCTAGACTTGATGAGTCTGGAATATTCTGACACCAACCAGATCTGAATCTCAGGCAGATGTGATGGTTGGAACATTTCCCAAGAACTATAATATTGGTCTCGCGATAACCGGTAAAGTGGATGTCGTGGCCAACACACCCAGCCGGAAGACCTCCTGTTGTAGTATCTTGATTTGAGGAAGTTGGCCACCTCCCCATAGGGATTTCGTAGGATTTACTCCCTAGTTGCCCCTATGGATTTCTGTGTTCCGAAGTCCGACCTTTTACTTGATGTTCTAGATATCAAACCATATCTATGGGTGGATTACGCTAGCACATCAAGGAGAACATTAGAAGCGGAGTGCTAAATGTCTCTCGGTCGATCATCCAGATTTTATTTCCTTGGCCCCGCCAAGGGTGAAATCTGAGGAAGTGTTATCTTCCTTTGCATCTGCATCATCCATCATCATTCATCATGGTAGCAAGTTGTGTTGCCAGGATCCTTGACACGGATATTGGTAAAATCTTGATGATTATGGAAATGCTCAAGTTCTTGAGAGCACGCGCAAGTGCTAGGTTTGATCGTCGGCATTAACTGTATAGTGCTCTCAGTTTCCTCGGCAATGCTATGACCTTTCCAAACAGTGAATTCACTCTCTATTGTTGGGTTCTTCCCCAGTTACCAGAATCATTCCCAGCATTTGCATTTTGTTCCCAGCTTGCACCGCCAATGTGCCATTCTACCATGGGTCCCTTCCATTTCCGGTGGTAAGCAAAATCATCCATTATGTTGTCTTCAACAAGGTAATCCACAACATCCAAGTCCGAGTACGCCATTCTACCGACCCCCTCCAAACGATCGGTCGAGAATTGCCTTAGGTTGGTTTAAAGAGTTTCAATGATCTTTGAATCAAAGGTAATTCTTTTTGCCACTTAAGGGGATATATCTACAAGTCACCTTCCCTAAGGTGCCCCGTTATGGTATCATGGCAACTTAACACCTCGCAACGTTGACAACTGTTTACCACCTTCTTAGGTGTGGAATTGTTGTCTACCTGGTAAACCTCCGTCATTTGTTCCACTCCTTTCCGCTAGAGGTGTGCTTCATCTCTCAGCTCGAGAGATGTTGCTATGTCTCATTCCGAGAGTTAATCCTGAGTTGTTCGACCTTCGAGAAGAACGATTCTTTTAGGGTCTTTCCTTTCCTCTCGTTGTCATGTTAGTTGGAGTTCTCAGAGGAAGACGTCGAGACAAAGATGGTGATCGAAACAACGTTCCTATGAAGTGCAACCTGGATCGTGAAGATTGTGCTAGTTTGCATTCCCCCTTCACCTTACCCTAAGCTTGAATCTCGGGACGAGATTTTTGTTTAGTGGGGGTGAGTTGTCACATCCCTGGTCCTGTTATGCACTAGGCTAGACCTCATGTGAGCATCATGTTTTAACTCAAATGAAATTTGAATTGAGGGATTTTCAAAGCCTCAGAAACCTTCTAAAAATGATCAACATTAAAATCTTCTCAAAGAAGCCCAAGAAAATGTTCCTCTTAGTCTCTGAAAATATTGCAAAGAGGTAAAACTCAAAACAATATTTTTGGTATCTCAGAGTTAATTATTTTGGGCCTTTGAATTAAATAAATAACTATTTGCATTGGATATATATTTCTTAACTAATTAATATATGTCCAATAATTCTGATCTTTGATGAAGGGCTTTGGAATAATCCTACTAGTCCCTACCATAATTATCAGAAGCAATAAAAATGATTTAGTGTCTAAATTAAATCAAAACAAACTACAGAAAATAGAAAACAGAATTAAAACAGAAATAAAAGAGAGGAGAGAAAACTTACCTGGCGCTCACCTCTCAGCCCACCTGGCCCAGCTCCTCCAGCGGCCCAGCCCACCGCCGCTTCTCCCCCTGTCGTCTTCCTCCCCCTCGCCCCGAAGCTGCTCGGTGGCGCGCGCGGCCACGCGCCCCGGCCACCTCCTCCCTCCCAGCCTGCTTGGCTCCTCCTCGACGCCCCGGTGACGCCACGCGCCACCCCGACCCCCCTCTCACTTCTCCCTTGCTCTCTGGACCTCCTTCCCCCTGGCTCCTATGCTTCCCCCCCATGACCGAGAGCCGCCGCCGACGTCGCTCGCAACCACCGTGGCCACCGGCCACCCCTCGCCCTGTCGATAAGCCCAGAAGAACCGCCGTCGTCTCCTGCATCGTCTACGCCAGCCCGTTCGACTGCGGGAGCCCTGCATCGCCGCCCACGCCGTCTCCCCCATCTCCGGCCGCCCGAGATCGCCGGCGCCCGCTCGCCACCTCCGATGTCTCCCCCGAGCCGCTGGGCCTCCAATCGACCCCCTGTAAGCCCCGCCATCGTTCACCCCTACCCCCGTTCCCTTTTGCTCGCTCTGGCCGCCGATTCCATCAAGGCCGAAAACTACCGCCGCGCGAGCTCGACTCCGGCGAAACCCCGGTGACCATTTGGTCACGGGCGTGCACCCGTTGTGCTTGCCGCGACCCGTAGAGCCCCTCCAGCGCCTCAGCTCCCTCGCTTGTGAGCAGCAGCGCCGAACCCGACCGCACCCGAACTCCGGCCGCCGCCGATTTGGTCGCCGCCGTCGATCCCGACCACCGCAGCTGCTGCCGCCACCACCGCTGGATGCGCGAGTCTTCCAGCTCGCTGTAGCCGCAAACCCCGAGCAAAACGGTGCCCTGTAGCACCGTCCCGAGCAACTCCGGCGAGGTCTCGCCATCGCCGTGGTCGCCGGCGTCACTAGCTGACGTGGCTCCGTCATTAGGAGCTAATCCAACTAACTAAACCACCTACAGCCACTGACAGTAGGCCCTACCCCTGGTCAAACCCCAGTCAGCGCTGGGTTTGACCGGGATTAGTTCCTGTGTCACTGACGTGTGGACCCCGCACGTCAGGTTTGACCTGGACCTGGCCGTTGACTCGCTGACGTCATGCTGGCGTCAGGCTGACGCAGTTAAATCATTTACTGGATTTATTTTAATTCAAGAAATTTTAGAAAAATGTATAAACTTCTAAAAAATCATAGAAATTCAACCGTAACTCCAAATTAAATAAATTATATATGAAAAATTATCAGAAAAATTCAAGGAATCCATCTGTACCATTTTCATGCATGTTAGAACAACTTATAGCTGCTGTTTAGCACAAATCAATTAAATGGCATTTGAATAATTACATATGGAGTTTAAATTTGAATCTTGTATTCAAACCAACTTCATTTAATCTGTTGCTAGTTGCATTAGCTCAAAACACATTCATATTGCCATGTCATGAGCATGCATCATATTGTGCATTGCATTGATTGTATTTCTTCTTTGTTGCCGGTATCTGTTTCCTCCCGGTAGACGATGTTCCGACGTTGTGATCATTGACACTGATGAAGACTCAATGTTATCTTCAGAAGTGCCAGGCAAGCAAAACCCCCTTGTTCATTCCGATACAATCCTACTCTCTCGCTCCTGCTCTCTTTTACTGCATTAGGACAACATCGATTCATCTGTTACTTGCTGCGGTAGCTGAACCCCTTTATCCTTTGCATGACCTGTCATTGCCACAGTAAATAGATGAAACCCACTAGCATGAGTAGGAGTTGTTTGAGCCCTGTTGTGCCTACTCATTCATGCTTGTTTGTCATGCCTGCTACTGCTTAGAGTTGAGTCAGGTCTGATTCATCGGGGATGAATCAGAGGCGTGTGAACATGTCCTACTGTGTGTGAGCTAAGTGTGTGAACACGATTTGGTAAAGGTAGCGGTGAGAGGCCATGTAGGAGTACATGGTGGGTTGTCTCATTGAAGCCGTCCTTAGGAACTGAGTTCTGTGTTTGTGATCCATGATTCAGCTACTACCATACATTGGGCCCTGAAATATGACCCCGCTCGACTTCTTATTCACCCTAGTCCTCTGTCCAGGAGTTGCAAGTAGTTTCTGGTGTTTGTAGCTTACTGGAGGCCGTGGACAGCGCTGACCGTAGGGGTGGGCTGTGATGCGGTAGGTACGTGGCACGGTGTACCGGATGCCCGTTTGGTATCTCGGGAACCCTGTTCACATCGTTTGGGGCTGTGAGCGAAACTCCGGCCGGATCTCCTCATGGATGGAACCCGAATAGGCGATAAACCTGGACTAGAGACTTGAGTGTTTAGGTAGGTCGTGGTCTACACCCACGTCGGCTTTCGCTTGAAGTCTGCCGAGCACATGTCGTGTGCAGACGCTAAGTGGTGGAAACATGTATGAAGAAGTACACCCCTGCAGGGTTAACATCATCTATTCGAATAGCCGTGTCCGCGGAAAAGGACTTCTGGGTTGCTTATATCAGTTCATAGACAAGTGAAAGTGGATACTCTAAAATACGCAAGATAAGCGTGAGTGCTATGGATGGCGTTCTCGTAGGGAGACGGGAGCGGATCCATAGTGGTGTATTGATATGGTGAATATGTGGACTCGTGTGCGCCACCTCAAAAGAGTTACTTGCAGTCGTAGTTTAGGATAGCCACCGAGTCAAAGCTGGCTTGCTGCAGTTAAACCCCACCATCCCCTTTGTTGATAATGATGCATATGTAGTTAGTTCTGATGTAAGTCTTGCTGGGTACATTTGTACTCACGTTTGCCTATTTTATGTTTTTGCAGAGAGACTTCGGTCTCACTAGTAGTTCCGCGTGGACTTCGACGTTTAGCTTGTTACCTCAGCTACGATCTTGTGCCCTCGGCAGGATCTGGTAGATAGTCAGGCTTCTCAGCCTTTTTCATTTATAGATGTCTGTACTCAGACATGTTAAGCTTCCGCTTGTGCTTTGATTTGTATGCTCTGATTGTTGGGTCATGAGACCCATGTTTGTAATATCTCGCTCCTCGGAGCCTATTGAATAAATACTTGAGTCGTAGAGTCATGTTGTGATGCCATGTTGTATTTGCACATATCGAGCATATTGTGTGTATGTTATTGAAATGCTTGGTATGTGTGGGATCTGACTATCTAGTTGTTTATCCTTAGTAGCCTCTCTTACCGGGAAATGTCTCCTAGTGTTTCCACCGAGCCATGGTAGCTTGCTACTGCTCCGGAACACTTAGGCTGGCCGGCATGTGTCCTTCTTCGTTCCTGTGTCTGTCCCTTCGGGGAAATGTCACGCGATGAATACCGGAGTCCTGTTAGCCGCTAAGCCCGTTCACCGGAGTCCTGCTAGCCCAGTGCTACAGCCTGGATTCACTCGCTGATGACCGACACGTTCGATGCTGGGTCATGGATGCCTGTCCCTGTAAGTTTGTGCCACTTTGGGTTTACGACTAGCCATGTCAGCCCGGGCTCCTTATCATATGGATGCTAGCGACACTGTCATATACGTGTGCCAAAAGGCGCAAACGGTCCCGGGCAAAGGTAAGGCGACACCCGTGGGAATACCGTGCGTGAGGCCGCAAAGTGATATGAGGTGTTACATGCTAGATCGATGTGACATTGAGTCGGGGTCCTGACAGTCAACACCATAGGTGATGGCTTTTGTGCCAACCACGTAGCAATGTCATCGATGGATCCTTGTGCCAAACGATTCTTCAACCATTCGTCATAGTTCTTAGTGTGCTCCTTCATCTCCACATCTGATGAAGGCACCATTGGTAAGAAGCTGTTGCGTATCTCTGCCAAGTGTTCTTCGGCATAGGCGATGAGAACTGGGCTGTTAAGCAGTACCTTCAAATGGGACTTCTCTGCCAATTCTCTGGGTGCATCCATTTGCGTGCCAGCAAGGACCGTCTTACCTTTCAGCCTTCCCTCGTGGCAAGATAAGGGCAAACCTATAGGTCTTTGTTTCATGTATTCGGTGCAAAACTCAACCACCTCCTCCGCAGTATAACCTTGTAGGATGCTTGCCTGGATGGTTTCAGTTCCGACAAAAGTGCTTCAGTATTCCCATGAGCCGCTCAAAGGGATACATGTTGCGAAGAAACACAGGACCACAATAATATGTCTTGTCGACAAGGTGCACAGTGAGATGGACCATGACATCAAAGAATGGCAGTGGGAAAAACATCTCTAGGTTGGATAATATTCTTGCAATATCATCTTGCATATGATCCAACTCTTCGGGATTTACAACTTTCTTCCATAGTTGGTTAAAGAAATCACAGAGGTCAATGAGTGTGTTTCTTATATCTTTGTCCATCAGATTCCCGATGGCCACCGGGAGGATTTGTGTCAACATTACGTGGCAATCATGTGACTTCATGTGTCCCAACTTCATTTTACCTGAGCTCACATCCATGAGACTTCTGATGTTTGCGCAGTAGGAAGAGGGTGTCTTAATTGACAACAAATAGGTGGAGAACTGTGTTGCTTCTTTTGTATTGAAATTGTAACTCTCGCGAGCTTTGATGAATTTGTCATCATCTTCTGCTTCACTCTTGCATTTTGATTGATCAGCAAGCATATCGAGCCGTGAACCGTCACCATCCTTTATTTTACCTTTAATCTTGAGCAGATACGAAGGATGCTTTCACATACATTCTTCTCTATGTGCATGACATCGATGTAGTGACGTACACGTAGAATCTCCCAGTAAGGTAATTTCCAGAACACCGATTTCTTCTTAAAAACTAGACCCTTGGGTGTTTGTTTCACCATCAAAGGGTGGTTCTTGCCAAGCACAACATTAATTTTTTAGCCATGTTGTGGACCACCTCCCCGTCATAGGGTCTTGGGCCCGCACCTGCCTCTGCTGTACCATCAAATTCAGCTTTCATCTTTCAGTATGTATGATTTTTCCGCAAGAACCTACGATGACACAAATACACTGTTTTACGCGAGTTGGTAAGTCTTCTGATAGCTATCCTATCCATGCATGTGACACACCCTACATTTCCCCTTATTTTCTGCCTTGATGTGTTTCCTAATGTCGGCATATCTTGAATGGTGTGCACCAGCATCGCATGTAGATCGAAAATCTCCTTTCTATAAGCATCATAACATTTTATAGCAGGCGCATCTATCCACACTGTCAGCCGTTCTTCTACCAGTAGCTGAAAGTAAATGTCGATGTCATTTCCAGGTTGCTTCGGGCCTTGGATAATCATTGACATCATAAGGTATTTTTCTCCATACACAACCAAGGAGCAAGGTTATATATGCACAGAAGCACCGGCCATGTGATGTGCTTGGTGCTCATATCACCAAAAGGATTCATCTCGTCAGTACACTCCCCGAGCCTTATACTTATAGAATCCTTGGCAAAAATTTCAAACTTTTTGTCGATTAATTCCCATTGAGCCCCATCTTTCGGGTGCCTCATAAACCTATCCGCAATTCGCTCATCATAATGCCACCGCAACCTCTTTGCCTCTCTAGGGTTTGCAAACAAGCGCCTCAACCTTGGAATTAAAGGCAAGTACCAAACAACCTTGAACATGATTCCTATCTTGATCTCGTCGTCCAATTTGTACTTGTCCTTTGCTCTCCTGCGCTTGTATCATGAATGCTTGCATGTGGGACATGCACGCAAATCTTTGTACTCACCACGGTACAATATAAAATCATTCACACAAGCGTGTATCTTCTGTACTTCAAGTTCCAATGGGCAAAAAAAATTCTTCGCTTCATTCGTGCTTCTGGGGAGCACATTATCTTCCAGAAGAATTTATTTGAAAAGACCTAACATCTCTGTGAAGCCCTTGTTTGCTAGACCATTTGCTGCTTTAAATCTAAGAAGCGCCAGGGTGGCACCAAGATCGTCATCATCTGCCCCGATGTTAGATTCAACATCCATGTGACACTGATCGGGGTTTGGCATCTCGCTGCCCTGGGTATCTTCATCCATGACCTACTCTTCACCGTGTCTGGTCCAACATGTATATCCATCCATGAATCCCCTAGAGACTAAGTGCATCTGGACATCTGCAACTTCATGTGACTCTGTATTGGCACAATCAGTACATGGACACAAGATGTAATTCGCATCACCAATTCTCCTCTTTGTACTTTCAGCCAAATTCATGAACTCTGTCACGCCACTGATAAAATCTGCGGTTTTCCAATTCTTCATCCATCAAGATCGTCCCATCTGCAGCACACGAAAGGTAATTAAAAACAAAACAACAACATTAATACACGGATTAACTTCTGCCAAAGATGCGTGCATAAATCACAAGGTTTTATTTTAATAATTACTGAGGGCGCTCCATGTTGTTATGCAAACGTGCAATGAAAAAAATTAATGGCCAGTCAATTTACACGCAGAGTACTAGTACAACACTATCCTTCGGGATTGAATACCTTAATTAAGCCACTCACGAAAAGAATACCTTAATTAATTAGTCGTGCGGCGACCTCCACCCAGTAGACAGATAAGCGCGATGCGGTGACACGCCAAGACAGCAGGGTCGAGGAGCAAAGCTTAGTGCGGCTGCAGCCTGAAGTTCGACCTCCACTATCCCGCCATCGACCGCGATGGATGTGCTCGTATCACGCCGCCGCCGACCTCGCTAGTTGAGCTCCTCCTATCTTCCGCCTCAGACCGAGGATTGACCTCCTATGACGCCGCCACCGCCCACCGACCGAGGATTGACCTCTTCTTTGGTAGCCGCTGCCTAGGTCGCCGCCGTCATCTCTATACGCAGAGCGGCTATTTTTTTACGGATATTCGCAGAGCGGTTGTTTACACAGTATCTCACCATAACTCAATTATATGGAC
Source organism: Triticum aestivum (assembly GCF_018294505.1). Taxonomy (NCBI): domain Eukaryota; kingdom Viridiplantae; phylum Streptophyta; class Magnoliopsida; order Poales; family Poaceae; genus Triticum; species Triticum aestivum. Next base: position 203,184,295 of record NC_057797.1, read on the forward strand.
AGGGTAGTACATCACATACGGTTATGTAACGGCAACCGTGTCTAACGTATGTTGTCTTGTCACACGGTTTGGTGCGGAAATCGTGTGTGACGTTGTAATACCTAACACACAAATGACATGTATAAACAGTGTGTCGTATACAACATATAGTGCCATAAGTAGTTCCCGACCATTAGCTTATCTCCACAGTTTCACCATTTCCCCCAAATCCCTACATAGCCTCCAAATTCCCTCGCGTGGTGCTGACATTGGGAGAATGCGGACGAGTGGTGCTGATGGCGCTGCTCCTGCTCGTATCGCCACCACGACGGCGGTCGCCGCCGAGCACTTGCCTAAGGTCATGAGAAGGCAGGTGTACTACAGATCTGAATCGTCCAATCAGGTTCCAATCTCCCGATCTATTTTAGCATGTCCAAAGTATAGCTCCTTGCTGTATCCGTCCTGAATGACCCCCCCCCCACCAGGAAAGCGATCTGCTGCTGGATCCGGAGCATGACTCCAGACTCCCGCAACACGAGTTTGACTCTGAGTTTTGCACCACCGAGAAGTACCAAAAGTTGACTTGTGTGCATGGGAACACTCCCGCTCGACGTGTATGCACGGAGGGATTTGACATTGGCAGGCGGTTTCTCAGTTTCCCCTTAGAGGTTAGTGCTAATTAAGTTCATCATTTTACTTGTGTTAACGTCACCGCTCATCCAGAATATTATTTAACATTGGCAGGGATATGAGGCTTGTGCCTTTGTTAACTGGCTGGATGAATAATGGCATGGCAGGGCTCAGAGTGTTATCACCAAGCTCGTAGAAGATAACATAAAGCTGAAGAAGAAACTGGCTGATCTGGAATGTACAATCAGTACGATGAAGCAAGAAAGAATCAATCACAGGCAACAGATGAAATGAAAGAGAGAAGAAGGAACTAGCATGTGTAGTTGTGGTTGTCGCATTAGCCATGTTCTATGCGCTATTTGCACTGATGATTAGGGGTTTTGATTGACAGTATTGCTAAAGCACATCTAGATGTGCTCTAAGTAATGCACATCTAGGTCCTATGCCATTGATGTTACGCGAAGATTCGTGCAAATATTTTTCTTTGTCTTTTTTCTTTTCCTTTCTAGTTTGATTATTACTGGCTTTATCAATAAGAAGAGCTCAATGTATTGCTTGCCAACTGTCCCACTCCGTTCGTCCGGTACCGGTGCATAATCCCAAAACTCGTTCCTTGTTTTTGTCCTGAAAAAGGAAACCAACCAAATAGCCAATAGGAGTCCTGCGCAACCCCGGGAATTTGGAGCGACTGGGTACAAATAATTGCGGTTGATTATATCAGCGGTTAGATAATACGTCAACCCCCGCTTCAATCCCCGCTTCAATTGGAAGTTGCTCTTCTCTACATACCCCGCTTAAGTGTCCACCATCTTCATCGTCCCCGGCAGGCCGCACTACACACTGGCACACACTCTGCAGCCATGTCGAGCGACAGCGAGGACGACAGTTCAGCCAGCACTCTGGCGCCCGATGATAGGTCAACATCAGAATCATCTCGCTCGTCTTCCATGAGTCCGACGTTGAGCCCAGACCTCGATTATATCTGGTCCATGGAAGGGACGCCGCCTCCAGAGTCGTCAGATGACAACCAGACGGACACAGAGGCATCGGAGGACGAAGAAGAGGACAGCGATGATGATGAGGAGGAATGGTCGAACAAGGAGGAGGACGACGACGACAGCAATGACAATGACGACGGCGGTGGGGATGAAAAGCCAACGGTCAATGGCAAGAAGCGTCCTCGCCAAGACGATGTCGCGGGGCCATCCAACAACAACAACAACAACAACAACAACAAGAAGGACTAAATTAAGCAGACTGTATATATCTATGTTTATCCTGTCAATCTCATCGCAGACGGTTAGTAATATGTATTCGACAGAGATCTTCTACATTATCGCCACAGCTTGGTTTGTTGAACTGTGTGCCCTGACGAGCACACAATTCACAAAAAAAGACCGTATCGGCTGTCTATAATGAACGCACACAATTCTGATTACCGACCTATTTGCCGGGTATCACACTCATCTTGTTACGCCAAATTGTTTGTGTTCACCTCAATCGTCGCAAACGGTTCATCGGAGTGAACTGTATGCTGTATATCGCACACACCTTGATCTGGCTGCCCGTTTATGTTGTTCTGTCTCATCGCAAACAGTTCATACAGATCAACTATATGCCCCTCATCGCACACACAACTAAAATATGAGCCGTGTTTGATGTATCATCCATCGCAAATGTTTTGCACCTTTCTTGAAAGTTTTTTACATCATTGTTTGTGATTAATGCATCACACACAGTTTCGTCAAAGGGTCTCTGATCGTAATGTCGCGTTAGCAGCATCCTGCAGTAGTGAATAGTCTCATCTTTAACCACAACCAGTTCTTTAATTTCTTCTTTAATAGGTGGATGATATTTAAACCACTTCTCCTTAGGGAGATCAACATGAGTAGCAAATGATTAACAAAAAGAGGCTACTTTCTCAGAGTGAAGTCCATATTTAGTGCTCAACTTGTGAAAAGCATCAGTATTCATAAAATATGTAACACTATCAAACTTGAGCTTTATACCCGACTGTTTACCTTCCCAATCTTCAGAGTTGCGTTTTATTGTTTCTAAAAGATCACACCTGAATTCAATAGTCTTCTTCAGAAAAGAATCAGTACAAGAAGTATCTAACATGGATTGATCATCACGAGAAAGCCGAGCATAAAAATTCTAAATAATAATTTCTCTTGAGAGCTCATGATTGGGGCATGACCCAAGCTAGAGTGATATTTTCTCCTTCACGAGGCCAAAAATTATATATGTAATTCCGATCATGATGAACTAGATGCATAGGATAATTTCTTTGGTGAAATTCCAATTTCAATCGATTCTAGTTTCAAGATCCAATATCATTGCATAACCTATACCATGCCAATGCTTTTACCTTCAAATATAAAGAAAAAACCTTCTTCTTAGCTTTGTCTCCGGGTAAACCTGCAAGCATAAATAATCCACAAATTTCATCTACATATATGAAGTGCATATCAGGATGTTCGGTTCCATCTCCTGCATAAGGATTAGCTAGCAGTTGTTCTATCATACCCAAAGGAATTTCATGACCAATATTTTTAGTAGATGCAGTAGGTTGAGGGGTAACCAATTGTTGTTCCGGTCGAGGTGAAGATACCCCGAACAAACCCCTCAAAGGATTGTTCTCCATAGTAGCAAGTGACAACAAATTTCAGCACGTAGTAATAATTTTCCCTTACCAATTTCCACTTACCAAGAGCGCTTCACTCCCGGAAAATAGCGCTAGAAAAGAGCCTTGATGACCCACAAGAATAGGGCATCAATCGTAGTCCTTTTGATAAGTAAGAGTGTCGAACCCAACGAGGAGCAGAAGGAAATGACAAGTGGTTTTGAGCAAGGTATTCTCTGCAAGCACTGAAATTGTCGGTAACCAATAGTTTGATAGCAAGAAAATTTGTAACGAGCAAGTAATATTAACGGTAAATAAAGTGCAGCAAGGTAGCCCAATCCTTTTGTGGCAAAGGACATGCCTAAACGGTCTCTTATAATAAGCAAAGCGTTCTTGAGGGTACACGGGATTTCATCATATCACTTTCATCATGTTGGTTTGGTTTGTGTTCGCTACTTTGATAATTTGACATGTGGGTGGACCGGTGCTTAGGTGTTGTTCTTACTTGAACAAACCTCCTACTTATGATTAACCCCCTCGCAAGCATCCGCAACTACGAGAAAAGTATAAAGATAAAATCTAACCATAGCATTAAACTTTTGGGTCCAAATCGGCCTCTTCCAAAATATGGTGAAGTGCCATGTAGTCAATGTTCACATGACACAACTAAGGGAATCACAACATACACATCTTCAAAATATCGAACACATATCAAGTTCACATGATTACTTGCAACATGACTTCTCCCGTGACCTCAAGAACAAAAGTAACTACTCAAAAATGATAATCATGCTCAAGATCAGAGGGGTATTAAATAGCATAATGGATCTGAACATATATTCTTCAACCAAATAAACCATATAGTAATCAACTACAAGATGTAATCAACACTACTAATCACCCACAAGCACCAATCTAAGGTTCCAATACAAAGATTGAACACAAGAGATGAACTAGGGTTTGAGAGGAGATGGTACTATTGAAGATGTTGATGGAGATGGCCCTCCCAAAGATGGCAGAGTTGTTGGTGATGACGATGACGATGATTACCCCCCTCCGGGAGGGAAGTTCTCCTGGCGGAATCGCTCCACCGAAGGGAAAAAGTGCTCCTGCCCAAGTTCCGCCTCGATACGATGACGCTTCGTCCGAAAGTCATCCCCTTATGTTTTTCTAGGTCAAAATGACTTATATACCAGAAAAGGGGCACCGAAGGTGGGCCGAGGAGGCCACAACCCACCAGGGCGCACCCGGGGGGCCTGGCATGCCCAGGTGGGTTGTGCCCACCTGGTGGGCCCCCTCCGGTAGTTATTTGCTCTAATAATTCTCAAATAAATCCATAAAAAATCTCTGTGGAGTTTTAGCTTATTTGGAGTTGTGCAGAATTGGTAGCTCTGTCGTGCTTTTTCAAGTCCAGAATTCCAGCAACTGGTATTCTCCCTCTTTGTATAAACCTTGCAAATTATGAGAGAAAGGGCATTAGAATTACTCCAAAAAACATTATTATGCATATTTTTTTTATAAATAACAATAGGTAAACATGATGCAAAATGGATGTATCAACAAACTTGCTTCATTTAGGGGTTGGTCGACGCCGAGCCACCCTAAATGACAAACTTGCTTCATTTAGGGGTTGGTTGATACCGAGCCACCCTACACTACAAAAAAAGACACATCCGTGACATTTTGGGCAAAACGAATTTTTTTTCTGTCATACTTATGCCACTTCTTTGACGATAATTGAGACAAAACCCGGTATCATCATAGATGTGGCGGGGTCCTACTTCTATGACAAAAAAACATGACAGAAAATGGGCTTTTCGTCCTGCGCGGTCCGGAGACGCAGCTACATGACATTCTTTGGGCCGTCCATGACGGAAAAAATCGTGGTAGAAGCGAGGGCGAGGAAAATATCGAGGTGTTCCCGGTTACAGTGGGTGGTCGGGGCCGAGCGATGCGCGTTTCTCTCGTACACGCACGTGCGTGGGTGCGAGGCGTTGGGCTCTAACTGAACCTGAGCGATTGCACTGCATGCTACGCGTTACTGAACCCGAGCGATCGATCAATGGCTGTTAACTGAACCCGATCGAGCGATTCCTTCGCTACTGCTGCTAACTGAAGCCGATCGATGCTACCTCTGGATGAACAGCGAGTGTTGCTGGGGGGTTTGGATGAACAGTTCCCGGTGGGGGTGGATGGACAGGACCCCGTGGTGTTGCCTTTGGATGAACAGGACCCGGTCGATCGAGCCGGTTGGGGCTGGATGAACAGGACCCCGTGGAGGGCAGGATGAACAGGACCACCCCATGGAGGGCAGGATGAATAGTAGACGGTGGAGGGCTAGATGAACAGTAGCCCGTGGAGGGGTGGTTGAACAGGAGCCCATGGAGAGGGCTGGTTGAATAGTAGCCGGTGGAGTAGCGCATGGTAGAGGCTGGATGAACAGGAGCCCGTGGATGAACAGTCGCTGGTGGAGGCTGGAGTAGGTCGACGGTGGATGAACAATAGCCCGTGGAGGCTGGAGGGGTCAATAGTGGAGATGAACAGTATCCCGTGGAGTCCCGTTTTGCGGTACGCCACACCCCTCCCGATGAACAGGACCCCCGTTTCGACCTAGTGCTCCAACACAAGTCCGTTTCCTCCGTTTTGCGGTACACCACACCCCTCCTGATCAACAGGACCCCTGTTTCGACCGTAGGAGGTCCGTTTCCTCCGTTTTGCGGCATGCCAGACACCTCTCGATGAACAGGATCCCGTTTCAAACGTGGCCGGTCGAACACAAGGCCGTTTGCTCTGTTCTGCGGTATGCCAGGCCTCATTTCCATCGGCTATTCCGTCCAAGCCCTCCCAATGAACACGACGACGCATTCTGTTCCGACCCAGCCGGTTGGTTGCCCATGAACACGACGACGACGTTGTTTCTCCGTTCTGACCCAGCCATATACACGAGCCCTGGCCGTACGTATGCGCGAGTAGGCGTTCGAGACCCTGCCCGTATGTACGTACGTGGCCGTATTTTCTTTCTTGCACACTGGCCGTTGTACGTACGTGTACATGCTACGTGCGTGCCTCTACTACGACACGTACGCGCCTCTACATCGACCAGTACGTACATACACGTTCACGACCAGAATCATAATGCTACGTACGCTTCGACCTGGTGGGTCCCGACTGTCAGGCACTTCCTCGCCTGCGAAGATGCAGCTGGTGGGTCCCAGCAGATAGGGGGGCGAATCATTTTTTTGCCCGGACGCACTTCCTTGCGTGCAAAGATATAGCTGGTGGGTCCCAGCAGTCAGGGGGAAATGTATTTTTCGTGAAATACAGTGGTCCGTCCGGTGGGTCCCCGCTATCAGGTGGAGGAATAATTATTTTGTGCGTAATAAGGAGGCACTTCCTTGCTGCGGCCGTGGACCCAGCTGTCAGCCTCTCCACGTACAGTCCACGTCTGATGGAAGCCGTTCCTTGACCACGTTGACCACGCCGCGCCGAGAGCACCAGGGCGGTGGACGACCGCGAGGCCTAGGAAGGGGACGACGTGGAGTCGGGGAAGACGCGGCAGTGGATGCCCACGCGTATAGGAGTATGAGGGTTCACTGGTTCGCTGCGGTGTGAGGCTGCAGTCGCCGCAGAATAATAGGGGGCGTGGGTGAGTAGAGGGATGGCTTGGCCAGCGGTGGGAGTAGTAGGGGGCGGTGAGGCCTCCGCCGCATCGCAGCCGGCCACGGGAGGCAGGAGCACGAGGCACGACCGGCACTCGTTTGGGATGCTGGAGCAAGAAGACCAGAGGCCGAAGAAGCACTACGGCCGTTGGATGGAAATCGTATGGTCACTGGAGCTAGAATCATGCATATTGACTAAGTTGACAAAGCCCTTCATCCCCGTCAACTTAGTAGGCCCACAAGTCAGCCTGCCACTATATTGGGTCCCAGCTAGAAGGGGGAGTATTCATTTTTTTTGTAAATTTTGAAAATGTTTTTGTAAACTTAGTAGGTTTTTGAGGATTTTGAAAATGTTTAACGGGGTTCCCCCTGCTAAATTCGGATGTAACTTTTCGAGTAGATGATTTTTCATATAGAAAACTTTTTAATCCGAGTTCATATGCAAAAGTTATGCCCATTTTACAAATTCCAAAGAGATTTTGCAAATAAAGTCGAAATTCATATTTGTAAATTTTCCCAACAACTAGACCACATATCACATGGGAAACTTATTTTCTTTTATTTTTTGACATTTTCATCATTTTCTTTTATTTTTTTTAAAATTGAAAAGGCGGTCCATGGCGCGGGGGGGGGGGGGTGCATGCGAGGGAATTTTTGGGCCAAGTTAGTAATGGCGCACCGTGGGAGTGGTGCACCATTACTAGTTGGACTAGTAATGGCGCACCACTCCCACGGTGTGCCATTACTAGTTTTCAAAAAAGTATATAAAAAATTTGAAAAAAAAATTACTAGTGGCGCACCGTGGATGTGGTGCGCCATTACTAGTTTAACTAGTAATGGCGCACTATCCCCTGGTGCGCCATTACTAGTTTTGAAAAAAAAATTGAAAAAAAATTGAAAAAAATTCACTAATGGTGCACCGTGGATGTGGTGCGCCATTACTAGTTTAACTAGTAATGGCGCACCACATCCACGGTGCGCCATTAGTAGTTTTGAAAAAAAATCTTGTTACTAATGGCGCACCGTGGATGTGGTGCGCCATTAGTATTTGGACACTAATGGCGCACCAACACATGGTGCGCCATTAGAATATAGTAGTGGCGCACCACATGTCTGGTGCGCCATTAGTGTCAATTTCATCTATAGCCCTTTTCCTAGTAGTGCGGTGTCTATATAAACCGGAGGGTTTAGTCCGTAGGACAAGAACAATCATACCATAGGCTAGCCTCTAGGGTTTAGCCTCTACGATCTCGTGGTAGATCAACTCTTGTACTACTCATATCATCAAGATCAATCAAGCAGGAAGTAGGGTATTACCTCCATCCAGAGGGCCCGAACCTGGGTAAACATCGTGTCCCCTGCCTCCTGTTACCATCCGCCTTAGACGCATAGTTCGGGACCCCCTACCCGAGATCCGCCGGTTTTGACACCGACATTGGTGCTATCATTGAGAGTTCCACTGTGTCATCGCCGTAAGGCTCGATGGCCCCTTCGATCATCGGTAACGATGCGGTCCAGGGTGTGGTCTTCCTCCCCGGACAGATCTTTGTATTCGGCGGCTTCGCACTGCGGGCCAACTCGTTTGGCCATCTGGAGCAGATCAAGAGCTACGCCCCTGGCCATCAGGTCTTGTTCGGAAACTTGAATTACACTGCCGACATCCGCGGAGACTTGATCTTTGATGGATTCGAGCCCAAGCCAGGTGTGCCGCACGACCACGACGAGCATGATATAGCTCTGCCGTCGGACAGTGCCCAGGAGATCACACCAGTAACTACTCCGGCCTTCAATTCGGAGCAGATTGTGCCATCCAAGGACGGGCGGATAGACCCCGCCTTGGAGGCCGCACTCTCAGCGGCGATAGAGCCGAACACTGACTTACCCTTCACGAGAGCCGTGAAGCCGAACCAATGGACTCATCTCCGACCACGGACTCCGAACCATCTGCGCCCATACCTATCGAATCCGATTGGGCGCCGATCATGGAGTTCACCTCCGCGGATAACTTTCAGCACTCGCCCTTCGGCGATGTACAAAACTCGTTAAAATCTCTCTCCCTGTCAGGAGAACCTTGGTCGAACTATGTCCGGCTAGAATGGGATGCGGATGACGAAGAAATTCACTCCCCAGCCACCACCCACTTAGTAGCTACTGTCGATGATTTAACCGACAAGCTCGACTTCGACTCCGAAGATATCGATGGTATGGACAACGATGCAGGAGACGAACAGGAACCACCGCCAACAAGGCGCTGGACCGCCACTTTATCACATGACATATACATGGTGGATACACCCAAAGAAAATGATGACGAGGGACGGAAGGATGCAGCGAAGGATAGCTCCCTCGATAAGAAATCAAAGCGGCGCCGTAGGCGCCGCTCCAAATCCCACCTCGGCAAAAACAGTGATAACAGCGCAAGAAAAAACAATATCCTGGTCGACTCCGGAGGAAATTATGACCGAATAAACCCAGCGACAGAGCAGGGTGAGCCAGCGGACGACGAACAAAGTACGGAGCCGCTGTCCGAACACGGCGACGCCGACGTCAAGCTAATCAACCCGTCTCCGCAGAAGAGAACAGTCCGGATGACAATGAATACATCATCCCGAAAAGGCTGCTGGAGCAAGAGAACCTCCATAGAAGGCTTATCGCCACTGCGAGGAGTTTGAAGAAGCAGAAGCAAAGGCTCAAGGCCACACAAAACACACCCAATAGTAGATGGAACAAAGTGCTCGATACGGCAGAAAAGTATGGTGGCACGAAGAGCTACCCAAAGCGAAAGTTGCTGCCTGAATTCGACAATGAGGCCTTAGAGACCCCACAGCCCAAAAATAAAACTGCCGACCGGTCGGATCGACGACCTCGTGGTCGCGATAGAGAGGCCAACGAGGCCGCACATAAGTCAGTACATCACCCACGGGAGGACTCGCATCAAAGGGCCGGCGCAACCAGATCCATCTACGGATCAAGGAAACACGCTCCATCACTCAGCCACAACCAAATATTACAACCGTCCGAACGCCATGGTACAGCTAAATACAGGGGTGCCACACACCCCCTATGTTTCACCGACAAGGTACTAGACCATGAATTTCCAGAAGGATTCAAACCAGTGAACATAGAGGCATACAACGGGACCACAGACCCGGGGGTCTGGATTGAGGACTTTATCCTCCATATTCATATGGCTCGCGGAGACGATCTCCATGCCATCAAATACTTGCCGCTCAAGCTCAAAGGACCAGCTCGACACTGGTTAAAAAGCCTCCCCGAAAACTCCATTGGAAGTTGGGAGGAGCTCGAGGATGCTTTTCGGGCTAACTTTCAAGGGACTTATGTTTGACCTCCGGACGCAAATGATTTGAGCCATATAATTCAAAAGCCCAGAGAGTCAGCCCGAAAGCTTTGGAACAGGTTTCTGACTAAGAAGAACCAAATTGTCGACTGTTCGGACGCCGAAGCCTTAGCAGCTTTCAAGCACAGCGTCTGAGACGAATGGCTTGCCAGACACATCGGCCAAGAAAAACCAAGAACAATGGCAGCCCAAACAAGCCTCATGACCCGCTTTTGCGCGGGCGAGTACAGCTGGTTAGCCCGAAGCAGCACCAGCGACCCAAGCACATCCAAAGTCAGGGATGGCAACGGAAAATCATGATGCGGTAAAAACAAGCGCTGGAATAAAGAAGACAGCCCAGATAACATGGTGGTAAATACCGGATTCGGGGGCTCTCGACCGGGTCAGCGGAGAAAGCCCTTTAAAGGCAACAGAGATGGACCGACCAGCCTAAACAAGATTCTAGACAAACTATGTCAGATCCACGGCACCCCCGATAAACCTACAAATCATACCCACAGAGAATGCTGGGTCTTCAAGCAGGCCGGCAAGCTAAACACCGAACACAAGGGGGAGGACACACCAAGCGAAGATGAGGATGAGCCTCGCCAGCAGGGCACTGGGGGACAGAAAAAATTCCCACCAGAAGTCAAAACAGTAAACACGGTCCACGTGACAAAGAAGAGAAGCAAATATGCACTCCGAAATACACGAGCCGTAGAGCCCGTCACCCCCGAGTTCTACCCCTGGTCGGCCTGCCTGGTCACTTTTGATCACAGGGATCACCTAATAAGCATCCGGCATAAAGGATCAGCTACCTTGGTGCTGGACCCAATAATAAACGGATACCATCTCACACGAGTCCTTATGGACGGCGGCAGTAGTCTAAATCTGATATATCAGGACACCATCCGCAAAATGGGGATAAACTCAACAAAAATCAGCCACAGCAATACTACCTTCAAGGGAGTAATACCAGGCACAGAGGCCCGCTGCACGGGCTCTCTAGTACTAGAGGTTGTGTTCGGCCCGCCCGACAACTTCGAAGCGAAAACTTAACCTTCGACATTGCTCCATTCCGAAGTGGCTATCAAGCACTACTCGGACGAGCGGCTTTCGCTCGTTTTAATGCAATACCGCATTACGCTTCTCTCAAGCTTAAAATGCCTGGTCCACGTGGCATCATCATAGTACATGGAAATGTTGAGCGCTCCTTACGAGCAGAAGAACGTGCGGCTGCTTTAACATCCGAACACTAGATGGCCTCACCACCAGAACATATGACCGATTGTTTAGGACCACGGGCACGGTAAGACGATTCCGGCTAATCATTGGATAGAGATTGGTTTGATGGTTATACCCTTATAGATGGTACCAGGGGCTTCTCAGCGATAATTCGACTCAACTTCACCCATCTCAACTTATTAAACGGTTTATTTCTAATAGCCAATTTATTGCATGACAACTTTCAACTAAGTTCGTCTCTTTTACAGATGACAATCGTGCTACACCCGTCCAGGATATGGCACAATGGAGACACAGGCGCAGACGTGCAACAGGGACCCGTTCAAAGGTTTCTCTTTAGATTAAGACCCTGCGTAAACCTTTTTTACTGTCTTTTGTTGTTCACATCCTCCGGATTCTCAATACAACTAAGAAGGATGCTGGCGTTCTTGGCATGTGGCCACGTCAAAATATTGCTCGTACCCGGACACTAGGGGCTCATTATCCAAGGGCATCATTTAAGCCCGGTATATATTTCAAAGACCGAATACCTTAGGGAGTGTTCAGCGTCGCGAGTTTGGCCTTGGATAATGAGCCCCTAACCGGAAGGCAAGCTTGGCGATACGGATATGTAGATCTCCTCCCTTATAACCGACTCTATGTAACCCTAGCCCCCACCGGTGTCTATATAAACCGGAGGGTTTAGTCCATAGGACAAGAACAATCATACCATAGGCTAGCTTCTAGGGTTTAGCCTCTACGATCTCGTGGTAGATCAACTCTTGTACTACTCATATCATCAAGATCAATCAAGCAGGAAGTAGGGTATTACCTCCATCGAGAGGGCCCAAACCTGGGTAAACATCGTGTCCCCTGCCTCCTGTTACCATCCGCCTTAGACGCACAGTTCGGGACCCCCTACCTGAGATCCGCCGGTTTTGACACCGACACTCCTAATGTTGAACCAGTTGGACTTTTTGTGCAGTTCCACTGAAATCGAGCATCCCTGTTTGCATAGATATTGAAAGTGTGATTAGTATAAAAGTGGCACTAGTTGAAGCATAGACTCACAAATATAAGCATTCCAATTTCTTAATGGGAAAAGGTAGCAAGACTGTTTCTAACCACCTGTTTCCAGGCAACATATGTGGATTACGTCCCATTTTTGTTCTGTTTAGCCACCTTTTTTCTATGTGAGGACAACAAACCGATCGACATGGTCATTCTCTATTGCGTTGTCATGCCTTTCTACCCTTCTTCGACCAAGAGACACGAGACTCATTCCTTAGCTACTGATTTTCCCCTTTTCAACCTAGATGCGGGTTTGATGCATACTATCTCGGACATTACAGTCTCCCTTCCTTTCCTTATTCAACCCAGACATGGATTAGTCTACATGAAGTAGGGTTTCCTTTAATAGTGCAAATTAAGGTTTTCGTCTGCATGACCAGCAGAGCAGAGGATAGCAAATTGGGAAGATGGTGGAGTGGAAAAAGATCCACATGCAGCGACGTGGCAGATGGGGCAATAGAACAAGGGTATGGTTCGAAAAGAGGTAGCATACCTGAGGGTCAGCGGGAAGTGGCTTCGCTCGTGGTCGTCGTCCTCCGCACGCACTACGACAACGAGCTTGGGGACGGAGGCCATCCCGTGCGGGCGCTAGGTCTGAGAGGACGGCCTTGTTGTCAGTGCGTGACCTCGCTCGCCGACGACGAGTGTGTCAACGCTGCACGTCCTTTTCTTCCCCGGCAGATCTGTGACCACGGGTGAGGAGGGAGAGGGAGGCTGTCTTTTTTAGATCTGGAGAGAGGGTGATAATGTGAGAAGCAAGTGGGCAGCCCTTAGCAAGAAAGCTTTGAAGCACCAGCCTATATATCTTTTTTATACTACTAGTACTAGAGGTGGAGTAGTGTTAGAGTAGTTTATATTTTCTCTGCAAACAGTATCAGTTAGCCGTGCTTCAAAACTGAACGGCACGCCATTAAAAAATAAAGTCGAGAAATAATGCGGCACTTCAGGCCAACATGGCCAGATCGCATTTTGCATGAGAAATTACACACCATGTTTCGTTGACATGTGGTCCTGTTCCAACATGTCAGTGAGACAACGACGAGTCCTTTTGTACAATTTCCTAAAGGACGTGTAGGTCAGGGCACCTTTTCATGTACAGTGGCAAACTGGCAACCGTCCACCGACTCTTTGCCTTTCCCTCTTGATTTGGAACTGCTGTCGCACGCTCTTCCTCCCTCCTCCATTTGCCTTCACCCTTCCTTCTGCCATTGTTCGATCATCTTCTCCATGGAGGGAACAAGCCGGAAACGACCCTGTTATTCTTGCCCTGATCTAAAAGATGACGTGGTGGAGGAACTCATTGATCGGTGCGACATCATCACCTCGGCTAGCATGGCAAGTTCGTTCAAGCCCATTCTCGACTCAACTAATAACATCATTACAAGGAACCCAAGGGTCCAGGAGCGGTTTGATCTCCCTTATCTTCTTTGCTGTAAGCCTGTTCGCATGGGCGCGATCGACGGAGGCCTCGCCTTGTGCAAGTTGATGCCGCTTGATAATGATACGTGTGATGTCAAGATGCCATCGCTTAAGGGTAAGGCCTGGCCTGGCACAAATGGAGATTGGGTTGTTTATATTGGGTACAATTGCGAGTGGGAACTTGTGAATGTGTACACTCGTTAGTGGATTCCACTTCCAAAAATCTCAGAGTGCCCTGAGGTTGAGCACACAGATGATCTACGTATGTTCAAATACGATCATGGTGACTGTCGTCTACTGAAGATAGCAATTTTTTGAGTTCCCAACCGCTCTTGGAATTACAAGAACTATGAAGTTGTTGCTATCTTCGACAAGCTTGTTGCCGTCCTTACTCATTCCATGGTTCGTCGTCCATGGATATTGCTCAAAAATCAGTTTCTGCACACGGATGAGTACTGTGATGCAATTGAATACGAGGATCTTGTGTTTTCTGCCACAACTCGTGGCACTGTTTTTGCATGGGATCCTCGTAGTTTCGGTACGTTTGTCTTCCACCGTAATTATAATTGTTCCATCCACATGCATGCGGGTTATTAGCAAGTTTCCCTTTACTAATTAACCATCTTCTTGTGTTTCCAAGGTCTATAATCCAACATGTATCCTTGTTGTCGTTGTGTGTTGATGACTTGTTGTATGTAATGAATGGTACATTTGCAAATGCATGTCATAGACTCAATTTATGAATGGTTTTCGAGTCACTTCTTGGAGTGTGAGTACCGTAGTAGTATAGCCACCATCCGGTTAGTATATGAAGTTGCCACATCACATAGAGCCAACCTAATATTGGAGTATGCTAGCCCTCCACCAGCGCGCCGCTTCAAATGGCGGAGGAAGTGAGAGGTCGCGTCACCTTGTGTCCAGATCTGAGATGCCACGTGTACCAGATGAATGACTCCAAGTTCGACCACCGTGATGCTAGGTGCGAGCCAAGGAACACTGTTGGAGAGACCCCCCTCGTAATTTTCCTACATGGGTCGTTTGATTCATAGGATAGAATGCTATAGGATTTTTTCCTATGTAATCATGTTTTAATTGGCAATCTAGCATCCACTCCAACTTTTGTTTCACTTCCTTTGTTCCTACGAAGAGAGTACTTGCTCTAAATGATGTGCCACTGCAAGAGCCGCCTATATTAATTAACCATGCTCTAAAAAGGTGGACTAGCTTTGGCTATAGTAGTAGTACTGTACTAGGTTAGTAGGTGACCTTGCGCTTGGCTATTCTCCTCTTCCGGAAGTCGAACAATAATGATGGTACTACAGTAGTACTTCTGGCAATCTGACACCAAATGAACTGCTGCACGTCCACCGCTTGTAAGCAAAAGTTTCTCCTCGTGCTGTGAGCCACCGCACACGCGTTCGCGAGGGAGAAGGCGTAGTAAGCAAGCTTCTCGTCATTCTGCGAGTTGATGGGACACATCAAAGTTATTTATTAGTACTCTCTTCAAAAAGGGCCGACAATGTCCATGGCTACCATCCCATGCTCTGTCATTGAGTACGTGCACTATTCACGTGCCACCGAGGAGAAAAAAAATATTGCGCAGTACTAGGTTCCATCGAAGTGCAAAGTCACTTACGCACTGCATATCTCCATTTTGTAAAATGGAGGCATATAGATGTCTCGCGTGTCGACAACAGGATGAACAAAGCTCATGTCTTAAATGAAAGAGTGGAAGAACATAGATTCCCGACGACCGAGAAGGAGCTACAAACCTTGGGGTGGAGCGTCTGGACTCATAATATTTTATATTATTCAGCGATATAAAATCAACCAAATCTCTCCACGTTCCTATACCATTCTGTAGTACTCCCTCCGTCTTGGTGTGTAAGTCACCTTACAAAAATGAGATACTTAATCCCAAAACACTTAGGCATGATACATTAACTCCCTCCTCGTTTCTTGTTTCATGACGTATCAACCAATAAGAGATGTGGGACGTGCATGCTTTTAATGACTTGAGACTAACAAAGATGACATGCAGTGGTTATTTCATTGCATGCAATGCTATTAATTACCAAAAAGACATTAAGTTCTCTCGTTTTCCCCTCCGCCTTGGTCGCGGTGCACAACCTAAGATGACTTATACACCTAGATGGAGGGAGTAAAAAAATAAAGGTCGATAACTAATGTGGCACCTCGGGCCAACGCGGCCAGATCGCATTTTGCACGAGAAATTACACACCATGTTTTGTTGACATGTGGTCACGTTCCAACATGTCAGTGAGATGACGGCGAGTCCTTTTGTACAATTTCTGAAAGGATGTGTAGGTCGGGGCGCCTCTTCGTGTACCATGGCAAATTGGCAACCGCCCACCGACTCTTCGCCTTTCCCTCTCGATTTGGAACTGCTGTCGCACGCTCTTCCTCCCTCCTCCATTTTCCTTCACCCTTCCTTCTGCCATTGTTCGATCGTCTTCTCCATGGAGGGAACAAGCCGAAAACAACCGCGTTATTCTTGCCCCGATCTGAAAGGATGACATGGTGGGGGAACTCATTGATCGGTGAGACGTCATCACCTCGGCTAGCATGGCAGCTTCGTTCAAGAACATTCTAAAAACATCATTACAAGGAACCCAAGGGTCCAGGAGCGGTTTGATCTCCCCTATCTTCTTCGCCATGACCCTGCTGACTGGCATGGGGACGAGGGAAGCCTCGCCTTGTGCAAGTTGATGCCGCTTGATAATGATACGTATGATGTTAACATGCCATCGCTTGAGTGCAAGGCTTTAGCAGGCGCAAATGGAGATTGGGTTGTTTATATTGGGTACAATTGCGAGTGGGAACTTGTGAATGTGTACACTCGTCAGCAAATTCCACTTCCAAAAATCTCCGAGTGCCCTGAGGTTGAGCACACAGATGATCTAGGTACGTTCAAATATGATCATGGTGACTGTCGTCTATGGAAAATAGCAATTTATAGAGTTCCCAACCGCTCTTGGAATTACAAGAACTATCAAGTTGCTATCTTCGACAAGTTTGTTGTCGACCTTCGTGGTTCGACTGGATGGATATTGCTCAAAAATCAGTTTCTATACACGGATGTGTACTGTGATGCAATTGAATACGAGGGTCTTGTGTTTGCTGCGACCACTCGTGGCACTGTTTTTGCATGGGATCCTCGTAGTTTCGGTACGTTTGTCTTCCACCATAATTATAATTGTTTCATCCACATGCATGCGAGTTAGCAAGTTTCCCTTCTCTACTAATTAACCTTCTTCTTATGTTTCCAAGGTCCTGTGAACATTCCACCACCTATACTTGAAAATTTTTATAACCAAGGGGGAGATGACGATGGTGATGATCACGAGCATGAGGATGAGCAGGGCCCATATGCTCATTGGCGGCTGGCAACTAGTTCCAATGGATCACCACCTATACTTGAAAAATTTTATAACCAAGGGGGAGATGACAATGGTGATGATCACGAGCATGAGGACGAGCAGGTCCCATATGCTCACTGGCGGCTGGCAACTAGTTCCAATGGATCACCACTTCTTGTCTGTATACAGCCCACTGCTGATGTTAGTACTGAGGGAGAAGGTGTTGTCTCCCATGGTCGCACTCTCCAGACCTATTCCAACACCCATTGCGTGGTATTCGGGATGGATACTAGTGTGCTAGCGCCAACACCTTCTCCCTGGTACAGTATTGATAGTCTTGGAGCAAACTCGCTCTTCCTTGGACAAAACTATTCAATGATGGTGAAAGGCGATCCAACCGCTGTTGACACAACGTTACTACCATTTATGAGAAGCAATCGTATCTGTACGTCGGACATTGCGGTGGTTCCCTACCCTGGTCGTGATATAGTAGGCCGCTTCAGCCTGGATGATCAGTCCTGCATTGGTCTCGAGATTGACAGTAGCTGGCTCTTCCCAGAGAATTGCTTGTGGTTCAAAGCAAGCGTTTCCAACGCCGAGGATTGGTTGAGTTGAAGTTCATTTCATTGCTTGTTATTTGATGTGTGATTAAAACTTTAGTATTTATAATTTATCTCGTTGTCGTTGTGGGTTGATGACCTATTGTATGTAATAAAATGATATGCCTGTGATAAACTTACTAAATTTATGAATGGCTTTCAAGTCACTTCTCTGAGTGGGTGCTGCGACGAGGCAAAAAAATATTTTCTGAATACATAATTGTACGTGCATTGCAACAGGTTATCGGATGAGGCCAATCAACAATAGTACACTATTTGTACTAGCTTCACATGCTGCACTATCTCTACGTCTACGTACATAATACAACAAGTTTTAAACTTGAGACCAGCCACCCATCCTCACAAAGAACACTTTTTAACCTAGCACAGACTCCAGGAAATTTGACCACAGTGTGAGGTGGTCCATATGTTAATGTGTTTGATGTACGTAACCAGCACCTCGAATCCTCGATAGGAGTAGTAGGAGTAGTAGTAGGAGTAGTAGGGTGGCATGGGCCAGAACAAGCATTCACGTCCAGGAGTATGGCACACGCCACCAGCACGACTTCCATCTGACACCATATTTCTTGGAGTTCATGCTACAACAATCTCTTCAACCTCATCGTTTCTCTAACTCAGCCATCGCACGGCGGGCAAGGTGGGGGTTTGCCGATAGTCGGTTTCCTCAACTGCGGTCCCACTTGTAAGGCCAACTCCAATGCACGACCCCAAACGGACCTCTGTTTTACCCAGATTCTGTCCATTTGGGTAGGGCAATGGGGTCGTGTTTGGGCCATTTCTCGGATGCGGTGGCCGTGCGCCGAACGCGTGGACGCATCCTGGCCGCGTACATTTTTCTTTGCGAACACATATCTTTTTTTCATCATTGATATTTTGGTACATGGAAATACATCACCAAAATTTGACTAAAAAAACAAGAACCACAAGAATACATTTTAGAAGATATCCAACTTCCATAACTGCTCCTGTAAGTTGGATTAGTGCCATCTCAATGCATTCATTGTTGATCTGCGGAGGCTCGATCCTGCGTGCTTCTTTCTTCTTCGAGTGTAAAGAAGTATATGTGTCTAGCCTCTATTCTATCAACAAGTGCACTAGTCTCATCTCTAGCCTCTATGCTAGCTAAAAGTGCTAGAACATCTACTAAATTGCGCTCTATCAATATATCGTTGTACTCTTCTTCCCAATACCAAAACTTGAATCCATTCTACACAATAAAAATTTAAGTTTGCAAAACTAGTCTAATCCGAGAGCACAATCGAAGATTTGGTCGAGTTCTTCCTCCTTTTGCCGACACATGGGACATCCAGCATCCAGGTCGAGTCATGCAAGAAAATAGAGTGGTAGTTGAAGCCACGTGATGTGCATCTTGGGTTAAACTGTAAATAGAATCTTACTACTCTTGAGTAACTCCAAAAGCGGCCACCCAAGATCTTTATTGGATTTTTTGTTCATCACCAGCACGTCGAGGTGAAAGATGTGCATGTTCAGTGGGTCCTCTTGCGTTTTCACTGACATGTGGGACCGCATATGAGCAAACAGACGATGGGCTCCGTGCGTCTGCTGGCTGGTGAGAATAGAGATAGAGGAGGGCTGAGCACCGACTCCAGGAAATTTGTTCTACGTAACCAGCACCTCGATATAGTGGGGTGGCATGGGCCATAACTAGCATTCATGTCTAGCAGTACGGCACACGCCACCCACACGAGTCCCATCCGACACCAATTTTCTTGGAGTCCATGCTACAGCCATCTATTCTCCCTCCTGTTTTCTCAGCCATCGCGCGGTGGGCGGGGTGGGGCTTTGCCGATAGTCGGTTTGCTTAACAGTTGTCCCACTTGTAAGTGAAAATGCAACACAGCACGCATTCCCCCTTGAGCGGCGTGCCAGACGAACCATGTGGGGGTGCGACGCAAACACGGTATGCTTTTCCTTTTGAACTTGTAACTTGTAAAATTTGGTTATGCTCCATGGCGCGACCGATAGATAGAAATAACAATTTTCCCTAGAGTAATGAGAAGTTTGGTTCTGGCGTGGTTCATGCATGGAGTACGTAGGAAAATTATGAAGTTGATGTGAAAGGTAAGATAATTACTAGTAGTACCATATACTACTACATGGATTTGACGGAAAGATAAAGATACATACGGATCCATCAACGACATCCTCACGCCCTAGTGCACTGGGTCACCAACCGACGTGTCAGGAGCAGCGGCGTTGGCGGCAAGATCAATGTGCTTCTGAACAATGCCGTCCAAGGTTGCCTTGCGGTCCAAGAAGGCCAGCGTCCTATCGTCCTCCTCTTGCATGTCGTAGTCCTTGTAGACGATTTGCGCGTAGAAGCTGGTGATTATGTCGATGGTGTCTTGCTGCGCCAGGAACCGCGTGGCGAGCGTGACCTCAAGGTGGACATTCCCCAGCGCGACAGCGGGCAGTTGCAGGGCCACCAGTGCGTCGAAGAGGTTGTCACCATAGAGGTTGTTGAGGGTGCCAGGCATCGCAGAGCCTGGGCGCATGCACTGGAGGCGTACGTCAAGGTCGTCCGCGAGCTTCTTGACGACGGTGAACTTGTCGAGGAAGCCGACGAGGACCTCATCGAACAAGAAGATGAAGCTATCGTCCAAGCGGCCCCTCGCCCTGGCGGCCTCAAGGACTACCTGGAGACGTTCCTTGGTGCCGGGCTGCAGGCCGGCGTCGTGGACCATCTGGCACAGCCGGCTGATGCTCGCGCTCATCGCCTCCATGGGTCTAGCTTCTAGTCAACTGATCTTGCGATTGGAGTGATCACTCTTGCCCCTGGGTGCATAGGTGCGTAGGATTTCATAGATTGGACTGGCGGGAGCCTTTATATGAGAAGTGCAGACTACGTTGAATTCACGTGCATGTTGGCCATCTACTCCTCGCCCCTCTACTGCACTTGCCTTTGGCTGTATGACAGGTTGGCCGGCCAGCCGTTGGACCCACGTGTCATACACCCAAAGGCAGGTGCAGTAAGTCAATGAAGCTGCATCCCCCTCTGTGCACGTGGATCCTTTCAATGACTTGAGACTACCAAACATCACATGCAGTGGTTAGTTCATTGCATGTAATCCTATTAAGTAGCAAAAAGACATTAAGTTATCTCGCTGATAGGAATAAAACAATACACCATGTATTTATTTACAGAGGGAGTAGTACATTTTTTGTGACATGCATTACCAGATATTGCTAGTCAAATACTAAATCCAGATGGACGTGGTAGTACTACTAAATCCAGACGGTGGTGCTAGTACTAGTAGTAGTAGTAGTAGTAGTAGTAGTAGTAGTAGTAGTAGTAGTAGTAGTAGTAGTAGTAGTAGTAGTAGTAGTAGTAGTAGTACCAATGTAGTAGCACTGTACTACCCGTTGGTCAAATTATTACGTGTTGCTCCTCACAGTGAAGTGACAAGACCCTACGCCGGAGATGACACCTGAGTATAGGCGCCAAGTTCGGCATACCATAATCAGCCTCACCGTCTGCAGTCACTATCATCATGGCTGCAGACCTAGCCTGCTTACAACTAGCCGTGTTCGACATAATTTCCTGTGCGTAGATGCCCGTGCATTGCACGGAACACCAAGATTGGGGGGTGGACGGCGCCGGCAGCGACCATTGAGGGAGTCCTGGATTAGGGGGTCTCCGGACAGCCGGACTATATCCTTTGGACGTACTATTGGACTATGAAGATGCAAGATTGAAGACTTCATCCCGTGTCCGGATGGGACTCTCCTTGGCGTGGAAGGCAAGCTTGGCAATACGGATATGTAGATCTCCTCCCTTGTAACCATCTTTGTGTAACCCTAGCCCCCTCCGCTATCCATATAAACCGGAGGGTTTAGTCCGTAGGACAACAACAATCATACCATAGGCTAGCTTCTAGGGTTTAGCCTCTACATTCTCGTGGTAGATCAACTCTTGTAATACTCATATCATCAAGATCAATCAAGCAGGAAGTAGGGTATTACCTCCATCGAGAGGGCCCGAACCTGGGTAAACATTCCCCTGCCTCCTGTTACCATCCGCCTTAGACGCACAGTTCGGGACCCCCTACCCGAGATCCGCCAGTTTTGACACCAACATTGGTGCTTTCATTGAGAGTTCCCACTGTGACGTCATCGTAAGGAAGGATGGCTCGTCTCATTGTCAGGGACAACATCACCTCTGGGGGAGCCCTGGCTGTACGCCAAACGCTCCGACTAGGCAGCTTCGTCATGACCGCCCATTCGGCCGCTGCGCCGCCGACTTCTCGGGTCATCAAAAACAGCCTCCACATCAGCTTGGAGCTTACCGAGCGAATGAATCTAATGGAGCTCTCCTCTTTGAACGAGCTCTTGGATCGCATCGCCGCTGTGGGAGTCGCTACGGACTAAGATCTGACTGGGCTTAAACACGACCAAAGGGAGATTAACTCTCCGCCGGTCACCCATCAGATAGCGGTGGTGGAGGAGCAATGCGGCGATTCTTCCTCTATCTTCAGGACAAGCTATGTACGGATTCCCGAGCTCTCCGAGCCAGATACCTGTCTACGGGAGGACATTTCCCAAACCCTGAACCTAGAATCAAGCAGCAGGCCAGACCCGCTGGGCAACAAACCGGAGCCCGAACTTCCAAGATCGGAAACTCCTCCTCCCCTGGGTCTCAAACCGGGTCAAGGTCCGGACTTAAATCCACCCACCCACCCAGATATAAACGATCTTTCCCACATTAGGCAAGAACCCCTGGAGACAATACATCACTGTTGGGCCAGATTCCTCCTTGTAATGAACAAGGTCAAGGACTGTCACGAGGAAGACGCAATTTCATTCTTTTGCAATAATTGCACGGACAAGGGAATCCTCAACACCATAAGTGGCTGCGACATAACACGCTTCACAGACTTGGCGGCCATAGTACGGAACTACTGTGCGATGGAAAGCGCCTGGAAAACCCAAACAAAATTTTGGGATAATCCGGCTATGACAAAGCCCCCGGTCAGAATTAAAAGGGTGCACTCTCATAAGTCGCCCGACTCAATTACAAAGAAGCAAAAGCCCACTACAGGGCATGGAACCGTATTGGAGGGATGGCTTAACAGGCCCTGCAAAATTCATAGTACAGCGGATACTATACCAACACACAACCTTTGAGCATGTTGGGTACTTCGGCAGGTGGCCAAGAGCGGTGAGGATCTCCTCATTCAAAACACCACAGAGCACCATCCCGTGGTAAACAATACAGTACTGACAGTCTTCGAGACCTTCACCTCAAATAATAGGCGTAAGCGAGCACTCCACAGCCTTGCCGAAGTCTACCACGTGGCAGCAATAAATCCATGGAGCGACACGGCTATCACCTTCAATGCCAGTGAAGAACCTAAATTCCGAACAGCCCGAGCACCAACCGCCTTGGTCCTCAGTCCAATTGTAGACGGCTTTCGGCATACTAAAGTGCTCATGGACGGCGGCAACGGATTAAGCCTCATTTATGAGGAGACTCTTCAAAAAATGGAAATAGACAGAAACCGCATTGAGTAAAGTAGCACGACCTTCAGAGGAATCATCCCCAGTCGGGAGGCACGTTGTGCTGGGAAAATAACACTAGATGTGGTATTCAGCACTCTGGAGAATTACAGGTCCGAAGAAATTACATTCCAAGTGGCCCCGTTCAGTAGCGGATACCACGCCCTTCTAGGGTGGGAGGCATTCACGATCTTCCAAGCCATACCCCATTACGGGTACATGAAGCTCAAAATGCCCGGGCCCAATGGAATCATCACTCTAGCTAGTGATCCGGACACAGCACTCCGCGCCAAAAACAAAACAGCCACACTGGCCCTCGAGGCGTTATGCGAAGCCCTCGCGGCGGAGGAATTAACTGCGCTGCGCTCCACAGAGGACAGGGACGACGTGGTACTAGACAAAAGATCCAAGTCCACCTCTTTTAAACCAGCGGATGAAATAGTCAAATTCCAAGTCCACCCAACGGACCCTACAAAAATAGCATCCATCGGGGCACCGTTAAACCCCGCTTTAGACGCCGCACTACGGGAGTTCCTGCGCGAGAATTGGGACATATTCTCCTGGCATCCTTCAGACATGCCAGGAATCCCACACAGGCTGGCCGAGCATAGCCTTAATATTCTAAAGGGATTCAAGCCGGTCAAGCAGGCTCTTCAGCGTTTCCCTGAACCTAAGCGACAAGCCATGGGAGAGGAGCTAGCCAAGTAATTGGAGGCCGGATTCATTAGAGAAATAAAACATCCGGACTGGCTAGAAAACCTAGTGATGGTACCAAAGAAGGACAAATCCTAGCGCCTATGTGTCAATTTCAAGGACCTTAACAAGGCTTGCCCCAAGGATCCCTTCCCCCTCCCCCGCGTCGATCAAATTATCGACGCTACCGTAGGACACGACTCATTGTGCTTCCTCGATGCATACTCTGGCTACCACCAAATTAAGATGGCGGAGTCTGATCAAGCCGCAACCGCATTTATTACTCCATACGACCCCTTCTGTTTCAACACAATGCCCTTCGGGCTCAAAAACGTCGGCGCGACGTATCAATGCATGATTCAGACATGCCTGGAAAAACAGATCGGCAAAATAGTGGAGGCATATGTAGACGATGTGGTCGTTAAAACTAGACACGTCAAATCCCTAATAGAAGACTTGAGGCTCACGTTCGACAATCTCCGAACATACGACATCAAGCTCAATCCGGAAAAATGCGTTTTCGGCGTTCCCGCCGGAAAACTCCTGGGCTTCATCGTCTCCAGCAGAGGAATTGAAGCAAATCTGGCTAAAATCCAAGCTATGTCGCAATTGGCTATCCCAACCGACCTCAAGCAAATCCAGAAGTTAACTGGATGCGTGGCGGCCTTAAGCCGCTTTATCTCCCGATTAGGAGAAAAGGCACCACCCCTTTATCGCCTTCTTCGGCGCACCGAACACTTCGAGTGGACGGACGTAGCCACGACAGGATTGTAAGAAATAAAAGCCATCCTGGCCACCACCCCAATCCTGGCCGCGCCAAATGTCAGCGAACCAATGCTGTTATATATAGCGGCAACTCACCAAGTTGTAAGCGCAGTGCTCGTCGTCGAACGAGAGACAGACGGACATAAATTCCCACTTCAAATGCCGGTATATTATGTATCCACTGTCCTCACTCCATGCAAACCACGGTACCCACATTATCAAAAGATAGCATACGCGGTATTTATGGCATCCCGGAAATTACGACACTACTTTCAAGAGTGTTCAATTACGGTGGCCTCAAAAGTACCACTCAACGACATAATAAACAACCGCGATGCCACGGGCCGGATTGCCAGATGGGCTATCGAGCTCCTCCCGTTCGACATAACATATAGACCACAGCGAGCCATTAAGTCGCAAGTACTGGCCGATTTTGTCGCCGAGTGGACAGAAGCCGAACTCCCTAAAGAATACGGCGCGTACTCCAATTGGATCATGCACTTCGACGGCTCTAAAATGCTGGCTGGTCTGGGGGCTGGCGTCGTCCTGACGTCCCCCACCGGAGATATAGTCCAATATGTACTCCAAGTACTATACACAGACTCCAGCAACGCAGCTGAATACGAGGCCCTGTTACATGGTCTCTGGATGGCAGTATCCATGGGGATTCAACGCCTGGAGGTGCATGGGGACTCGAACCTCATGATATCTCAAATAAATGGAGACTTTGACGCCAAGGATCCAAAAATGGTGGCATATCGCCGTCCTCAAAATGTCAGCTCGGTTCGAGGGGCTTGAATTCCACCATGTGGCTCGTGAAAGCAATCAGGCGGCGGATATCCTCGCACGTATCAGCGCTAAACGCGACCCTGACCCACCTAATATCTTCTTGGAAAGGCTGTTTAAGCCATCCGTGGTATGGGAAGGGGACACCGGTAAAAATAGTCCGGACCCGGCCACAACACCAGATACCACTCTGACACAATCGGAGGCTCTGCCACCGAAATAACACCTTCAGCCCACGTGATAATGGCCATCATCGCCCCGTGGACAAAACCATTCCTGGCCTACCTAACCAGGCAGGAACTACCCGAGGACCAAAATGAGGCACGCTGCATAGTGCGGCGGTCTAAAGCCTACAAGGTCCACGAGGGAGAGCTTTATAAGAAAAGCACTACTGGAGTCCTTCAAAGGTGCATCCCCGAAGAGGAAGGGCGAAAGCTTTTGGCAGAAATCCATGCTGGACTCGGCGGCCACCACGCCGCAGCCCGGGCCCTTGTAAGCAAGGCCTTCTGTACATGTTTCTATTGGCCGACGGCCCGAGCAGACACAAAGGACCTTGTTCAACGTTGTGTCGGTTGCCATCTTTTTGCAAACCAAAGCCATATGCCGCCCACCGCTCTCCAAAAAATCCCCATTACTTGGCCTTTTGCGGTCTGGGGGCTTGATATGGTTGGACCCCTCAAAGGGGGAACCCATAAGAAAAAATACCTATTGGTCACGGTGGATAAATTCACCAAATGGATAGAAGCCAAACCAGTCAAAACGGCTGAATCCAGACCTGTGATAGACTTCATATCCTGGGTTGTACACCGCTATGGCATCCCCCACAACATCATCACCGACAATGGCTCGAACTTTACAGCCGACGAGGTAAAACTTTGGTGCAGCAATATGGGCATCAGGCTCGATTATGCTTCTGTCTATCACCCGCAAACTAACGGTCAAGTTGAGTGAGCAAATGATCTTATCATGAGTGGCATTAAACCCAGATTAGTGCGGTCCTTAAAGGAATCAAACACGCACTGGGTAGAGGAGCTCGACTCCGTACTATGGGGGCTGCGGACCACGCCAAATCGCACTACCAGATACACACCGTTTTTTATGGTGTACGGCGCAGAGGCGGTTCTGCCCTGCGACATAATTCATGACTCACCTCGAGTGCGCATGTATGAAGAAAAAGAGGCTGAGCTCGATCGGCAGGACAGTTTGGACACCCTGGAGGAGGAGTGTGACGCGGCAAAAGCCCGTTCCACGTTCTATCAGCAACATGCTCGAAGGTATCAAAGCAGAGAAGTACGGGCCAAAACCTATAACGTTGGCGAACTAGTTCTACGCCTGCCGGAGAAGAAAAAGAACATGCTCAAGCCCAAATGGGAAGGTCCCTTCATTATTGACCAGGTTCTGACCGGTGGAGCATACCGTCTGCGGGATGCATCAGACAATCAACTCGAGCCAAACCCATGGAACGCAGCCAGACTCCGAAGATTCTACGCCTAGTGCCGGACTCTATGTTCGTCTCCTTACCCCCGTCAATTTTTTTGCATATCCGTCATCTGTCTTTTCTCTCTCTTTCTTCTTTTTTTCCTTCTCCTTAAGGCCTTAAAAGGCTAACTTGTGTCTTGACTACACAATCTTGACGCGCTAACCGCACTCATTATACCTGGAGGCTCCTTATACAGAAGCTTAATATAACTATTTTTGTGGGCTTTATGCCCCGCACATGTGTTATTCTTCCACATGTACCTTTTTTCGCCATTATATGCATCGATATGACTTAAGTTTTGGCCAAGGTGGGTTGCCTGGCCCTTGTGTTTATGCCCTACGTTCCCGTTAATTCGTCTAGGGCATAAGGGGAGCACCTCTGCGATTGTTACTGCCGGGTCAGCCAGATGTGTACCTCAGACTGGGTGAAGCCGAAAGCTAGCGTTTTTTTGGCAGAAAGACTGTAAGGGAACCCCCTATAGTATAATTGGTGCAACAAACCCAAATTGCAAGTACCATGTCTTGAACCTAGGTGGGTAGGAGGGCATCAGCCCCTTCCCACCACTAGGCTAGCGTTCTTAAGGGAATATTCGTTCGGTGAACAAAAGATGACTTTTATTTATTTTTTATACATGCCCCCAGATGTTTATAGCCTGTGTCTCTTTTCGCAGTTCGGATATGCACATTAGGGCATGCGTACCCAGGGAAAGAAACCCTTAACGGAACTATTCTCCCTGGAAGATGTTTCTTACTATCCATGTAATATAACATAGCTAGTTGGGTGCTTGTCTGTTCAAGCACTTATGACCCCTACATCTGGTTTCCACGCATACCCCGGTTTTTACATAACCGAGCGGGTATTCGGATACACTCCGGACTATCGGGTCCAGAGGTCAAAGCGAAAAGGTCCGCCATGACAAATGATTTACAATCCGGCTAGAGACATTATACATGTCACTTAAATTACACAGTCACTTAGACTGACTAAATTTCTTCTTCTATACCATCCAATAGGCTGTCTAGCCTACAATCCTGTTGGGAATACTTTGCGGCTAATTCTACTTGGTCATACACCAAACTGACGGGGATCTCTTTCCCATCGGGCCCCACAGGTCCGACCTCGGCCATGTGGTTTGGGTCAGCTTTGGTATATCGTGTCTTCACCATAGCCTAGGCTTCCCTTGCACCTTGTCGGCAGGCTGATATCTTCCATAATCGGAAGCGCTGCCGTGCTCCCTTGAGCTTCTCTATACGATCCCCCATGCCTCCTGGCGGGGAGGCGGATGGCCACAAGGCTTGGGCAACACCCTACATCACCTGCCGAACTTGTTGGTGCAGTTGTGAGAGCTCTGGTAGAAGATCACCTGCAGACCCGGGCATCTCCTCCGCGGGATGACCCGTCAGCATACCTGCAGAAATAACTCTGTTAGCTGGCTTCTTCGCCGAACTCTTTCAAAAGTTCGTTCAAGCACTTACTGAAAATGCCGCATCGAAGCCGCTTATTCTCCTTCACGGAGTCCGCAAGCTGGGCTCGAGCATCTTTCAGTTCCACGCCCAGCTGGATATTGGCGTCTTGGAGATCATTTTTCTCCTGCCTGACTCACGTAAGCACGCGCTTGCCAGCATTTAGCTGTCGATTAGCATGTTGTGCATCCCCTGGCATGGCCTCCGGATTCACTCCAGAGTCATCTGCAACATCTATTGTTAGATTTGCATGCACACTGCATATTATCTGGTACCTGTCATTCTTTACAGTGGAAACAAGTGTTACCAGAGGGGACCTTCTCGGACTCCTTCAACGCGGCAACCGCGACCCGTAGCTAGGCTTTGCACTCTTCCAGCTCTTGAGACAATTGGGTATTCTTCTCTATAAGAACCTGCACAAATAATGATCCTTAAATCAGTTGTGTCAACTGTTTCAATTCTCAGGGGCTACTGATACATATAATCATCAGATTTTCTTACCCGTATATCCTTTACATACTGGTCCGTGGCTCTGGCAAAGCCATTTTGAGCAGCACGGATGTACGCGTCTCTTGAGTTGAAGGCATCAAACAACTCTTGGGAGAAACAAGCATCACGGAGTACGGCTCGGAGACACCTGTGATTCATGGCGCTCTCCACTTTGGAATTTGTAGCGGATAGTTTATCCACATCCTCTGTAGCAGGAGCATCCGGCGTTCGCCCCGTGTTAGCTTCCGCCTCTATGTCCGGCCCTGGAGCGCGACTGGTGGAGGCGTGATCGGCAATCTCTCCGGATATAGTCCGGCGAGCGTTTTTCCTACTAGGAAATATGGATGTTATTATATTTTAAAAGACGACAACCACGGAGCGAGGTTCTGTATCATACCTCTGCGCCGGCGTCTCAGTCCTGACCGCCTTCCTTTTTAGCCTACCCGGCTTCGGTGCCCCTTGTTGGCGAGTCGCTGCGGGTTCGGCATGGCCTCCCGAGGGCCTTCCCTGTAAGACACCATATGTGTACGTAGGTGAAGTGCATAAAAGGGGATCCTTCTCGGAAGTTGGGGCTCTGGTTTTTCTTACATGCGATGCAGGGAGTAGCCCTGGATAGTCAACTATGATGGCCACCATGGCATCATCGCAGAATGTCCTGTCGATCAGCTCCACAAATATGTCCGGATCCTCTTCGAGTCTGGGATCGAGGGCCCGGTCAGGGTCCTCCTGTTGTGGAGATGGGCTATTGACCTCCCTTACAGCTTTTCGCAGTTCCTGCCATGAAACGGCAAGGTGAGTACTAATGACGAATAATGCGGGAAGGCTCGGAGTAAAAAGTGACAGCTCACCCAGCTTGGAGGGTTGTACATGGAGAATCCATCATGTGGCTTAATACGGATGAACTCCTCTTCCTCTCCCTTGTACAAATCAGACAGAATTTCCGCTAGAGCAGCAACTGAGTCCGGTCCTTTACGCCCGCAGCGGGTGGCATCATCTTCCTCGTTAAAGTGCCACATAGGGTGCCCTCGATATTGAAGTGGCTATACCCCCCGCATTATACATATTGACATAACCTCGGTTATTGTCAGTTCTGATTGAGCCAGCACTTTTATTTGGCCCATCAGGTAAAGGACTTCTCCGTTATCTTCCTCCTGAGGGCGCCAGCTACGGCGTTTCTTCAAAGGGGCATTGTCGAACTCGGGAAGACCCATCTGAATAGGATCTGGAAGGGGGACGTCCTCCATGTAAAACCACTCCAAAGGCCAGTCTTCGGACGTCTTCTTCGGGGTGCTGGACAGGTATCCGGTCCCGGCGATGCGCCATATTATTTCGGCTCCACCCACTTGATATATTGAACCCTTCTGTGTACGGGGCACAAGGCAGAATAGGTTCTTCCACAGCGCAAAATGAGCTTCGCAGCCCAAAAACAACTCACAAAGGGCAACATAACCAGCGATGTGTAATATGGAAGTGGGGGTGAAGTTATGCAACTGGAGGCCCTAAAACCCAGGAGCCCGGGGAGGAACGGATGGATTGGAAATCCAAGTCCCCTTAATAAATAAGGGATAAGTCATACCCGCTCCCCCTTGGAGGGATTGGGAAAGCTCTCCGCTTGCTCCCCGCCATTATAGGTGGCGAGCCCGGCTTGAACGGGGACCATATACGTTGGAGGGAGAAATCCCTGGGTCTGTAACTCTACTAATTGGCTGTGCGGGACGGGACACTTCTTCCAATCATGGGGCTTAGGGCTACGGGAGCGAGAGGAGGAGCTGCGATGGCCGACCATGTTGGAATGGATTTTTCCGAGCGCGCTCCGATGGATACTCGTCGTGGGAGGATGGTGTGATTTGGATCTACGAATCCCCATCTCTTTAATAGACAGTTTACTCACATGGCTAGGGTGGCAAATGTAAAAATGCCCTGGCTTCTCGCATTCGCTCGACACATGGAGGACAACCATTATTGGGCGCGGAAGCCAAGAAGTGCAACATTTATGGGAAGTAGGGTATTACCTCCATCGAGAGGGCCCGAACCTGGGTAAACATCGTGTCCCCCGCCTCTTGTTACCATCCGCCTTAGACGCACAGTTCGGGACCCCCTACCCGAGATCCGCCGGTTTTGACACCGACAGCCATCGCGCCAGATTTTTCCATGGCCATCTAGATGTGGTGGGGAGGAGATAAGGCTGATTGTGAGAGACAAGGAGTTGTTTGTAAATAGGGAACAAGTGCAGGCATCTTTTTGCAAAACTAGAGAAGTTTGGTTTGTATGCGTCAGATCTAGATCCGACGGCTATTGGTGAAAGATGCCAGGCACAACATCATCACCAACTCAGGACCTGTTTGATTCACATGATTTTGAAAATGCAGGAATAGGACACGGCAATATTAGAAGTTTCAAACTGATATTACAAATGTTAGGAGTAATGCTACACCTACGAAGAGGGAATTACTAGGAAGTTTACGTAAGAACTTTCGTTACTTTAGGTGGATGCAGCATTACCATACAAACTAAAATCCACCGCCCTGGCAAGTCACTAATGGGCAAATAAGTTTTCGAGTCTCTGGCCACCTGATGTTGGAAAAACAAATTCAGCTTCTGCGGAGACTTTGTCATTTAGGCTTAGATGCTTGCGGTGATCAGCACGCCATTCATTGTTGCGCTAAAGAATGCCAAACCTCATTACCTTGAGCACACTTTCCTCCCGAACAAAGAACCTGGCCAATTTAATCTCAAATGTGCTACCCCGGTAGTCGATCAAATCAATTTTTGTAAGATGGAGATCAAGGCATTCGATGAGATTGTTATAGTGCAGCACATTTTTCACTTTCGGGTCTTTTCTTATCTGCAAAAGAAGAGAACATATCAGAGTAGCTGGCTATATAAGATTGTCGTGTCATCAAGAGGTACCAATATCATTCGCTCATACGATAGGGTTGGCTGGCTAGTGATATTTTTTCACTCTCTCTCTCTCTCTTTCTCTTTCCTCTCATTTACCTAGGAGTACGTGAAGAGCTTGGGCATTTGTTGCCTTCCACTATGTGGCCGATGCCATATTTCGCAGAAGTATACCACATAATACGCATCGATGTCAAATCAAAAGATTTTGGCACCGCTCTCGCGATGTGAGAGAGTTGGCACCACTGTGCAAACAGACCCACATGTATAAACAAATCAATCAAACCAACTACACCAGCCTCTCACTCTCCCAAACAAGTGTTTTTTATTGCCTCAGTCCTGTCTCTCTCTCTCTCCCACACAAGTGTTTTTTCATTGCGTGAGTTAATTTGGCACCGGAGCAAAGTAGGTGATCCAGATTGGGGCACCAAGTGAGCAATGGAGGGGCATCGATGCCGAATGCATCGCAAGTGAACTTGGCACATTTTTGGCCTACATAGTGGAGGCCCGTTATAGCCCACTTTTGTAATACCTCTTATTTAGTATAAAATTTTGACCATATATTTATGTAAGAAAATGCCAATGCATGTCACTAAAAATTACACCATTTGAAATTATGTTCAAATACGAATCCAATGATATAGTTCTTAGTGACATGCATTAACATTTTGTCAGTTAAATCTATGGTCAAATTTTGATACTACAAAATAGGAAGAGTAAACTAGGACGAAGGTAGTACTTGTTCTTAGGGTAACCATAGAGTTACTGGAGTAGTCTAAGTTACTTTCCACTATGACTAGCCTAGGCTACTATAGTAGTACAACAAAAAAACGATGCAGGTGATCACGTGAGAAAAAAATACTAAAAACACTTCTTTCGGTGCAGTGCGTAGATGCAGTTTTGAACACTACACTTGTCATCGTAATTTGGGAAAATTATGAAAAATTTGAGCTACGTTGTGATTACCATTTACTAATAGGAAAGAAGTTTCACCTCGATGAGTAGCTTCTCCATGCACGGAAAGCATGTAAGGAATCCAACAACTTGATCCAGATTGGGGCCGATAGATTTTATTGCCAAGATCTTCACTGTGTGCATGACTGGGTCAAGCTTGTAGGAATCATTTTCTGGAAGACGGTCGTAAATACATCAAGAAGAAATTTAAAAATGTGAATTTCAAGAAGACGGAGAAGAAGATGAGTGTTGTACCTGAACGATTATGGATCCAATAAAGAGTTCGGAGAATTTGGCAGATGAGTGCACCAACACTGTCAATTTCGGCGCGTCAATGACCCTGATTTTTGTTGGACCTTCTAGATCCGATACAAGCAATCTCTCAAGGAAAGGCGCATTCTCAATGACCATAATGTGGAATGGCTGGAGTGATCTCTTCCCAATTGATGTCTTCTTGCGAGGCCAGGAAGACACATAAATCCATCAGAGATTCGTCAAGGCGATGTGGAGGCTAATGAACCCGTGGATCTACTCAAGACGAAGGTACTCGAGCGTAGTACAGTTGTGGAGCAGGTGCTCCATAGACTTCTTTGAGATGACAACTTCAAAGAGGTCGAGCTGCTTGAGTTGAGGGAGAAGAAGGGCGGGCGCGGCATTAATCTGGGGAAGACAGCAGGAGCTGAAGCTGGCGCGGCGCAGCATTGGCGTGAGGCAAAGAGCAGACGGCGGCAGAGAGCGACATCGTCCAGCTTCAAATCTGAGCTCCTCGAGCTGATCTAGGGCAGGGGATAAGAACTGCTCATCGAACTTTGGTTGGACCTTGTAGTTGGTACTTAACATGCGGATGTGAAGGCGTCTGGCTAGCCCGGGGTGCGATGAAAGGATCTTGGAGACTACGGCCATGCGTTTGCAATCCCCGTCGCAGAGGCAGCTGTCGACGGTGAGGTTGAGGGGGACCCAGCGCCAAAGGGGGCGCCACCATCGGGAGAGTAGGGCGGTCCGCACGGCAGATTTGGTGGGCAGGAGGCCGATGATAACGAGCAGCATGTCATCGGGGAGGCTGCTGATGAAGTCCAGGCTCACCGGATGCGGTTTAGGCTCGATCCGCCTCCGCTTTGTTGGCTGCCTCGCCGTCCATCTCAACCGGTGGCGACACCGGTGTACACATGTGCTGGTGTGTGTTGTGTGTTGGGTGTGTGCGAGTGCGTCCTTCTGTGCATGCCGCCGCGCAGTGGTGAATTGTGCGCGAGTGCGTCCTCCACGCGGAAGAAGTGTGTCCTCAATGCACCCTCAATTTACTAGCGTGCGGGGTGCTACCCCGAGTGGTTTGAACTTTGTTTACTTCACCGCGTGTCAGATGGGCCTCTAGTTTACTTATTTTCACCCACTGCCACATGGGCCAGCACACGAAGATACAGAACACGAGCTGACAAGGCCGCATGTGGACTGGTTGGCCGGTTAACTAAACAATATACGGAGCTATACATTGACACAGTGAGCGTATAATCCGTCGGTATAGAGTGTTCGTGTGAGAGGGGAGGCCCGTGAGAGATAGCATAGAGAGAGAGAAAGAGCTACTCCCTCCGTTTGATAATGTAGTTCCAACATTTTTTTAAAGTCAAACTTTTGAAACTTTGACCAAGTTTATAAAGAAATTACTTATATCTACAATACCAAAGATAAATGATAGTATGAAGTAAGTACAGGTTGTGATGAATCTAATGATCTTTCCAGATGTAAATGTTTTTCTCCACATATACCTGGTTAAACTTTTTTGAGGTTTGACTTTTCAAAACATCCATATGCTTATGGAAGTGAGAGAGTCCCTAACTAGAGAGAGAGAGAGAGAGAGAAATAGAAAGAGTGAGTGAAAAAAGTGTGTGTGCGTGTGTGAAAGAGACATGGAGAACACTTGATAAAAGTCGAGAAAAAATGTGTGTGTCTTATGCAAACATATCACACATGCATCTTCGACAATGAAAGCAAGGTGAGGAGATAGTGTGTGGTTGTTTGGAATCGAGAGAGCAAGACCCCTAGCACGTGGCCAAGAGGGGTCTGACAAACAAGGGAGAGAGGTCGAGAGAGACGTACGGAGAAAATGCAGACATGGGGAGGAGAGAGTGTATGTTTGTCACAGAGAGATCCCCTTGAGATCGTGATGGAACTACATCGGTGGGAGATCGAGTGACAAGGTGTGTGCGCGATAGAAGATACCCCGAGAGATATTGAGATAGACATAATGATGGAAGGAGACAATACGTGTGTTCCTGATGGCTAGTGAGAGATAATCATACTTAGGGGGGAGTGCTTGCGCCTATGATGGAGTGAGGAATTATGGTACTTATTAGGGGGCGTGCATGTCACATAGAGAGAGAGAGAACAAGGGCGGAGAGTGTTGGATGGGTCTATATGTATAGTGCAAGCGAGACATGTGTATGTGTGAACCAGGGAGATATAAAGTTTGAGAGAGATTGAGGAGCCCCGATAAGGCTGAGTGGTGCGCCAGATAGCTGAGAGGGGGAAAGAGATATTCCATCCGCTCAATAATGCAGTGCATGTAATTTTTTTAGAAGTCAAACTTTGGAAACTTTGATCAAGTTTACACAAATGTTATTTATATCTTCAATACCAAAGATACATCATATGAAACTACATCTCGTGGTGAATCTAATGGTATATGTTTGCCGTTCTAGATGTAATTGTTTTTCTCCATGTACATGGTCAAACTTTGTGATGTTTGACTTTTCAATAAATCAATATGCTATGGACTGAGGAGAGTGCCTAAGTCGAGAGGGATCAAGTGCGTGTGAAGGAGAATGAGTAAGTGTGTAAAAAGAGTATGTGTGTGAAAGAGAAAGTGACAACAAACGATAAATTAGAGAGAGTGTGTGTTTTTTGTTTCTTAGGCGAACATATCACGCATGCATCTCTGAGATAGAAAAGCGAGGCGAGGAGATACACGAAGATAGCTAGTGTGTGTTTGTTTGCAACGGAGAGAGACACCCTTATAGCACATGTCCAATACAGGTCTGGCCAACATGGAACAAAGGTCAAGAGGGACACATGGAGAACATGGACGCATGGGGAGGGCGAGAGGGTGTGTTTGTGATAGAGAGACCCCCTCGAGATCGTGAGGGGACTATATGGGTGGGAGATCGAGGGAGGTGCCTGCGCGATAGAAAGATGCCCCAAGAGATATCGAGATAGACCATGCACATGTTTGTGATGGAGACTAAGATTAGCTAGTCATATACATATAGGGGGGACTGCGTGTGCCTAGAATTGAGTGAGAGACCATCATACGTGGCTAGCTAGGCATGAGATTGTGTGTGTGCGTGTGAGATGGAGAGAGAACGAGGGAGAGAGATAGAATTTTAAATGGGCCTATCGAGTGCGAGTGAGATATGCATGTGTATGTGTGACCCAGGTAGATGGAGAGTTTGAGAGACAGGGGGAAGAGCTCCGAGACGACAGAGTGGTGCGTGAGAGAGTTACGGGCAACGAGCCAAGGAATTTGTGAGTGTACGATGAGTGCAGCCAAGATATCTAGCTTGGACTAGAGAATCATACATAGTGTGTGAGAGAGACCTATAGATGGAGTATATATGCATGCGAACTAGAGAGAGAGAGATGGAGAGAAAGAGAGAGGACCATCAAGGTTTGTGTGTTGGATGCATGTGACAGAATTGAAGATTGTCGGCAAGAAAGAGAGAGCAGGAGTCCGGGAGAGGGGGAGGTCGCGTTTTACGCACCAAAGACTGATATAAACCATATCGATATAAACTTGCATTCAAATATTTAAATTGGAGAACATGTTGTCTGCAATCCACACATGAACGGATATATGCGTATATCAAACAAGTTCATTAATTTGACTTTCAACATGTTCATGGAGTACTATAATACTGTACAACATGCTATTCGATTGAGGAGTTCAATTTTGGATTTAGTTCACTATTTTGACCTGGTGAACGAGCTATTTCATTGAATCGAGATATTTCATTTTGGGTTTGATTCCAGTTTTTGAGTGGGTCAACTATTTGTCATATAGTAAATCGCTAGCAACGAGCATGTAAAAACACATTACTCCCGAGCATCATCTCTCCATCCAAAAAATAAGTGGCAAGCTAATTTTCTAAATTTGATTCAAATCAACTTGGTAAGGTAGACATGGATGCTCGTTCTCCCAAATTTTGTACGAACCATTAAACATCCTCTGCTCGGTGGAATTCGCCTAAGCAAATAAATGGAAGATGCTAAATTACCGTCCTATGTGGGAGACGCATTAATTGGCCCATTGTGCATCGAGGGTAGGTTCATAACTTCACCCAAGCTTGCCTTCTCCTCGGCCGAAATGACATGTGCAAAAATAATTCATAAACCATGGTCGGCAAAACACGCTCTCCTCGCCCGAAATAGCTCGCGCCCACTATTTCAAAACATGCTCACCTCGCCCGAAATCACTTGCGCCCACTATATTTCAAAACACGCCCTCCTCGCCTGTCGTGGAATTGTCACGGCAGATGTCCTTAGCGTCAGGACTTAGTCGCGAGGCCAACGCATCTATGGGTAGCTTGAGAGGGGTTGAGCGGGACGAGAGACACGATGTTTTACCCAGGTTCGGCCCCTCACGGTGGAGGTAAAAGCCTACATCCTGCTTCATTGATATTGATGAAAGAAATATGCCCTAGAGGCAATAATATAGTTATTATTTATTTCCTTATCATCATGATAAATGTTTATTATTCATGCTAGAATTGTATTAACCGGAAACTTAATACATGTGTGAATACATAGACAAACAAAGTGTCACTAGTATGCCTCTACTTGACTAGCTCGTTAATCAAAGATGGTTATGTTTCCTAACCATGAACAAGTGGTTGTTATTTGATTAACGGGATCACATCATTAAGTGAGAGATCTGATGGACATGACCCATTCCATTAGCTTAGCACCCGATCGTTTAGTATGTTGCTGTTGCTTTCTTCATGACTTATACATGTTCCTATGACTATGAGATTATGCAACTCCCGTTTGCCGGAGGAACACTTTGTGTGCTACCAAACTTCACAACATAACTGGGTGATTATAAAGGAGCTCTACAGGTGTCTCCAAAGGTAAATGTTGGGTTGGTGTATTTGGAGATTAGGATTTGTCACTCCGATTGTCGGAGAGGTATCTCTGGGCCCTCTCGGTAATGCACATCACTTAAGCCTTGCAAGCATTGCAACTAATGAATTAGTTGCGGGATGATGTATTACAGAACGAGTAAAGAGACTTGCCGGTAACGATATTGAACTAGGTATTTGGAATACCGACGATCGAATCTCGGGCAAGTAACATACCGATGACAAAGGGAACAACGTATGTTGTTATGCGGTCTGACCGATAAAGATCTTCGTAGAATATGTAGGAGCCAATATGGGCATCCAGGTCCCGCTATTGGTTATTGACCGGAGACATGTCTCGGTCATGTCTACATTGTTCTCGAACCCGTAGGGTCCGCACGCTTAAGGTTATGATGACAGTTATATTATGAGTTTATGCATTTTGATGTACCGAAGGTTGTTCGGAGTCCCGGATGTGATCACGGACATGACGAGGAGTCTCAAAATGGTCAAGACATAAAGATTGATATATTGGAAGCCTATGTTTGGATATCGGAAGTGTTCCGGGTGAAATCAGGATTTTACCGGAGTACCGGGAGGTTACCGGAACCCCCCCCCCCCGGAAGCTATATGGGCCTTAATGGGCCATAGTGGAAGAAGAGGAGAGGCTGCCAGGGCTTGGGACGTGCGCCCCTCCCCCCTAGTCTGAATAGGACAAGGAGATAGGGGGCCGGCGCCCTCCTCCTTCTCTCTCTCTCTCTCTTTTCCACCTCATGAATCCTATTCCAACAAGGATTGGGGGAGAAGTCCTACTCCCGGAGGGAGTAGGACTCCTCCTGGCGCGCCATATGTGGCCGGCCGGCCTCCCCCTCTTGGTCCTTTATATACGGAGGCAGGGGCACCCCAGAGACACACAAGTTGATCCACGTGATCTATTCCTTAGCCGTGTGCGGCGCCCCCAGCCACCATAGTCCTCGATAATATTGTAGCGGAGTTTAGGCAAAGCCCTGCTGCAGTAGTACATCAAGATCGTCACCACGCCGTCGTGCTGACGGAACTCTTCCCCGACACTTTGCTGGATCGGAGTCCGGGGATCGTCATCAAGCTGAACGTGTGCTAAAACTCGGAGGTGCCGTAGTTTCGGTGCTTGATCGGTCGGACCGTGAAGACGTATGACTAGATCAACCAAACACTTCTGTTGTCGATCTACTAGGTATGTAGATCACACTCTCCCCTCTCGTTGCTATGCACCATCATGATCTTGCGTGTGCATAGGAATTTTTTTGAAATTACTAC
Source organism: Triticum aestivum (assembly GCF_018294505.1). NCBI lineage: Eukaryota > Viridiplantae > Streptophyta > Magnoliopsida > Poales > Poaceae > Triticum > Triticum aestivum. The sequence continues at coordinate 203,223,689 of NC_057797.1, forward strand.
GTTCCCCATCAATTGATGATGATGATCACGGTTACAAGAGTGCTCTATCTCGAGAGCTATTGTCTAAACCTAACTTGTCCAACTTGTGGAACTTGTGGAACTTCTCAATCTTGTCCCTTTTGGGGAGCCCTTCCCCCCTTATATATGTTGGAGGGGCGGGTTACATATAGAGTCCTATTAGGATTAGGACTAGTCTATCTCTAATACAAACCGGATACAAGTCCAGGTCTTAACTCCTTGTAAGATAAACATTCCTCATGCCTTTCCTCTTAAACCGGCCCACCATTAAACGTGAACCGGCCTTTTGGGCCTTGGGCCTTGTCATCCTTCTGTCCCGCACGCCGGATCACTAGTGAGTCATAATGACTAGGTGGGTTGCTTGTAAACCGCCAGGTCAGGGCGGGTCGCTAGTAACTCGCCAAGTGTCAGCGGGGTCTTCATATAAACCGCCAAGTCCTGGCCGGGTTAACTTCCGGCCGGTTTACGCCGCGGGGTATATCCCCGACATTAGCCCCCAAATTTAGCTTGGATTTATTCATGGTAAACTTATGCTGCAAAATAAACACAAGAACAAATTTGACAGCTTATGCTCCGGGTTAAGAATTTTTGTAAACCGGTACCTGATCATCCTTAAGTCCTTGTTATTTCCTCCTTCTGAGAAATCCGGGTCAACAGACCAGCTTCATAATCAATTTGTCGACCCTGTAGCCCCCAAGTCTTAAGAGGAGAACATAGTGACCACTTAAGACTTGCTCCAATAAGTGTTTAATCTTGAAGAAATCTGATTAGTTCATCTCAATCATATAAACTGAATACTCCATATATGTAGCCCCCAAGTGCCGGGTTGTCATGCTTGCAGCAACCTGGGATTTGTAATTTCCTGATGCTCATAAAAAACTTCAACCAGTGTAGCCCCAAGGGCCGGGTCATTATGTAAATAATGAGCAGGGACTTTGAAAATATGATCATGTAGACTTTAACAGCAACGTGTAGCCCCCAAGGGCCGGCTCAGTAAGATAATATTGAGCTGGGACTTTATATATACTTCATTGAGAATAACATTATATTATGTAACTCCCATCATGGGGCTTGAACCCATATCCACAAAGTTGAGAGCTTTGTGCTTTGCCAACTGAGCAGTGGATCCTTCAATAATAGATGAAAATGTGTGTACCTTGAATTGTTGACAGGAGCAATTGGTAGCCCCCAAGGGCCGGCTCATTATAATATGATGAGTCGGGTCTTCAATAAGGTGAGCAAAAAATGTCTTCGCATTAGCCCCCAAGTGTCATGGTGCATGCTTGCAGCGACATGAGACTTGTGTATTTGATGCAATTTCAACTGAAATAATGTAGCCTCCAAGTGCCGGGTCGTAAGACTGCAGCAACTCGGGACTATTCCTTCAATTGTAGAATAAATCATATCTATTGATAATATGATAGCCATTGCGCTAAAGCGACTTTGAAAACCTTTAATCATAATACTGGTTATTGATAACCATAATAAAAATCCAGCCATGTTGGCTATTTGAATAATATACCCAATGATTTATAAGCGCATAATTCCAATGGCGCAATCCAAATATATACTGGCGACTTATAGTCCAAAGCCAGGCCGGTTTAACAAACCTGTTTCTACATACAACAAGTTTAAAGTGTCCTGGCGGTTTACCGCCGGACGGGTCATAACGCCCAACATATAACCCGAGTTTATAACCAAGGATGCACTTTAAGAATAATCGAATATGAAATAGATCATACCTGTGACATTGAATCACATTGTTGGTTTTACCAACTTTTTGTAGTAAAGGTGACAACCCAAATCTTGAGTACTGATAACTCCTTCCATATTGTGCCGGTTTATGATAAAATCGTGCCGGGCTGTGATAAACACCGGTTTACTCCATAATAGGATGGTAACAGAAAATCAAACCGGACAGATAGCCGCCGGATTAAAAATGGACCGTGTTCCGTCAATTGACAGTGTGAACTGGTTGAAAACTTTGTCAGTTTAAAAAACGCAATAAAAAGAAAGAAATATCTTTCAAAGAAAAAGTGTGAAGCAAAAGGCAATGACAAAACCGTTTGCAAAAAAGTCTTATTTGAGCTGATCAGATGGCGTTACCATGGCCGAACACGACCAAGCTCCTGATAGGTGTAACTATGGTTCTAGTCAGCCAGGTCCCCAAATGAAACTGTGGCATTTATGCCGATCAAGTGGCATGACAATGGTTCGGGTTCGACCAAGCCCCCAAGTGATTATGTGGCCTTAGGCCAATCAAGAGGCATGACTGGTTCAGACGTGACCAAGTCCCCAAGTGATCTGGTGGCTCTCGCCTATCAAGAGGTGTTGTATTGGTTCGGACACAACCAAACCCCCAAGTGATATAACATGATGCTTTTTTTAAAAAAAAAAAGCCAACTCTAGGGGTAAACCGGAGGCCGCTTTAGAACAACTCCGTGTAACCACACATGATGTAAAAGAACAGAGACGCCGCTTTATGAAGCAGAAGCCCCCATGTGATCAATAATATGTCAGGCCAGTAAGGCGGGATACCCATGTTTGAACCACGCATCATAGCAGCAGGTCTTCTTTGGCAATTTTTAACTTTTTGCAAGAGATAAATTCTTCTTGAACCATGATCTTGAACCGGATATGGAGACCTTCAAAGCTTTGTGGGAGATATCTTTCCCTTGAACTGGATTTTAAACCGGAATCTTCATTTTTAGCCGGAAATTTTCTGACAGCCTTTAAACTCGAACTTGCGAGAAGTTAATTCCTTTTTGAACCGGAAATTCTTAAACCGGATTTGAGAACTTCAGAGCTTTGCAAGAGATAGTTTCCTCTTAAACCGGATTCAAACCAGATATTAAGGGCTTCAACGCTATGTGGGAGACGGGATTTTCCTTAAACCGGACTATAAATCGGAAGCATCATTGTGAGCCGGAATATTTCTGACGGCCTTTAAATTTTCATCAATATAACAGTAGCCTCTGGGACCGAGTTATCTTTCTCTCCAACGTCCTGGGGTTCTTGACTTCACTGAAAAAACCGGCATATAGTTGAATCATATCATTGTAGCCCCCGAGTCTCAAGGTGACTCGAGGAGTTGGCTTGAGATTCCCCATGTTTGATCATAGCAGAAGGTGTATATCATTGATGTTGATAACGCGATGTGAATCCACAGAAAGTTGAGGTGACTACGGCGGGTTATAAATGATCCCATATGGGCCGTGTCAGCAACTCGGCCAATGGTTCCTTCCAACTGGCGATTTGAAGTTTAACCAAAACTGTAGTGGCGGCGACTTGTGCGCCTGCCCATTGAGCCATCCAGTGCAGACAGCGGCTGATAATACATGATAATTTGCCTCCAATTTGTTGGAAGAAAACCGGCTTCCCAAGCAGTGACTTGCTCATACTCAAATAAACAACTCATGCAGATAGGTGCGGCCCGGTGTGTTGATGTAGACCAGGCCGCGAGAGACGGACGGCAGAGACGACCGTAGCATCAGTGGCGGCTCCGACAGATGAGTCGGCCGCGGCGTTGTAAGCCGGTACGGACGGGGAAAATCTTCACCAGTGTTGTAAACCGGCATGGACGGTTGAGTCGGCCACGGGCGTTGTAAACCGGCATGGACGGAGAGTTGGCCGCGGGCATTGTAAATTGGCGCGATCGATCATCAGTGTAGACAGACGCCAGCAATGTGCTCTCCGTATTTATGGCAGGGCAGCCACTCTTATAATGAGTAATTTTCCTGCACAAAGATCACAAACGAGAGTAATTGTTCTCGAAAGAATGAAAAAATATCATAAAAATTGATCGGATGGGTTTCACCTGATTTGTCTGGATGATGGACGATCAGTACGTGGCATTCGTAGATAATTTTGCAAAAAATGTTATCCTCCCAAAAACTATTATCCTCACGCAGATAACCTCCATGGGAGTGATAATCCTAGCGGCCAGAGCACTAGTACAGAGAGCATCCGATGGATTTTGCTTGGGAGACAGGCGCAATGGCCGGCGGTTGTACGGCAGCAACTCAGCAGCGGATTTATATGGGACGGCTCAAGGTGACCAGCAGATATGCCAGTTTGAAGCCCAAGCGGCTCTTGAATCGGGAGTCAACGGCGACTTGCACGCCGCGGATGACTCGGCAACTGAGCAGAATCCGGGTCGTTGATGGGTTGACCTCCGCTCCTCCCTTTTTTATTCCACTGATCCCAAATTGCAAACAACACACAACGACTAGGCCGGGGTCCCTTGGTTCCTTAATCAATTCGGTTTTGCCGCTGATCAGAACAGAGCGACAGCTTCCTTTTCCTTCAGTAGATATGCGCAATTTGAACCTTGGCGACTTTAGCAGCTCTGACAAACCATTACAGATCGAAACCTAACATGTCGACCAAACAGGTTGCTGCAAAAAAAAACGTCGTTCTCGGCGACTTGTGATTCAACTGCTCGCTTTGGACGAACAATCGGTTGACTCATCTTGAACTTCTTGATCGCGAGGGCTGACTCAAACTTGTTTAATCTTGATCAATGAACTTGGATTTGATGTAAATTCTAACCAGTTTCTTCTTCATCGGAAAATTATGAACTCCTCAATCCCTGAGGAAAAATCCCTTCAAGAACTCAACACCACTGTGCGATAGCCCCACGGTGGGCGCCAACTGTCGTGGAATTGTCACGGCAGATGTCCTTAGCGTCAGGACTTAGTCGCGAGGCCAACGCATCTATGTGGTAGCTTGAGAGGGGTTGAGTGGGACGAGAGACACGATGTTTTACCCAGGTTCGGCCCCTCACGGTGGAGGTAAAAGCCTACATCCCGCTTCATTGATATTGATGATGATGATCCCGGTTACAAGAGTGCTCTATCTCGAGAGCTATTGTCTAAACCTAACTTGTCCAACTTGTGGAACTTCTCAACTTGTCCCTTTTGGGGAGCCCTGCCCCCCTTATATATGTTGGAGGGGCGGGTTACATGTAGAGTCCTATTAGGATTAGGACTAGTCTATCTCTAATACAAACCGGATACAAGTCCAGGTCTTAACTCCTTGTAAGATAAACGTTCCTCATGCCTTTCCTCTTAAACCGGCCCACCATTAAATGTGAACTGGCCTTCTGGGCCTTGGGCCTTGTCATCCGTCTGTCCCGCACACCGGATCACCAGTGAGTCATAATGACCAAGTGGGTTGCTTGTAAACCGCCAGGTCAGGGCGGGTCGCTAGTAACTCGCCAAGTGTCAGCGGGGTCTTCAGATAAACCGCCAAGTCCTTGCCGGGTTAACTTCCAGCCGGTTTACGCCGCGGGGTATATCCCCGACATCGCCCGAAATCGCTCCCGCCCACTATTTTGGGAGAAGCAAAGTTACTCTACTATCCCCGACCCTCAGTACATAGACCCAAGCCAAGAAGCCTAAAGGCAGGGGTACAATTGTAACTCCCCCTCACATTTCAGACAAATGCATCCGTAAAACATGGTTCCACTCCCCTCCCAATCCCCCCCCCATTCATACCTCATGGGCGCCAAATCACCTTCTCCCTGGAAGCTCCCTTCTCCCGAGCCACGAAACCTCAGCCCCTCCTCCATGGCACCCCCACCGCACAAATTTCACAGCCGCCTTCCTCCCTAATGCCGGAGACGCTGTCCATTTGCCGTCGTGCACTAGGCCGTGTGCCTCTTACTCCGTGTTGCTGGAGCTGCCTCGACGATGGCCGTGTGAACCGTGCCGGAGCCGATTCACCCCCGCCGTTGTTCACGGTGCCGGAGCGGCTCCAACTTCGAATCCATCCAGAGTCCCGGCGCTGCTTCCCCATAGCCGTCGACCGTCGCGACATCGATGTTTCCCTGCCGCCGGTGGCCACCGCAACCGCGCCGGCCTCACCGACTCAGCAGCTGGACCTGCCTACTTCACCATGCCACCAGATAGGTCGCACCCTCATCTCAAATCACTTTATTTAGGCGTCAGTTGTCTGAATTTTTATTCTAGGCCAATCGATTCCCAATGGGAGGCAGCACCCCTCAAGGCGGCAGAGCTCCTAGGCTGCCGGTTGGCTGGTGTCTAACCAAAGGGTGCGGGGCCGCAAATTCGCCGTGGAAGCAGCGCTTAGATGGCTATCTTAGAGTTGCGTGGGTTCAAGGTACTGCCGTCGCCGGATCTGGATAACGGGGAGTCTTTGTGGATTGGCCCCGGGGCGGCACAACCATGGCAGTGCGGTGGGGCGGGGAGCGGGGTTTTGGCCGGAGCCACGGACGGCAGAGGCAAGTTGCTCTGGCGTTGGTCGCTGGCTCTTCGGGGAAGATTCCTAACAGTGTCAGCCGTGAGGCACAAGACGACCATCAAGCCATCCGGCGTAGATCCGACAGTACCAAATTAAAATAAAATCGTGTGACCCCAATTTAGTCTGAGTCAACAGACGTGTGACCACTCTCGTACCTTGCTGTTGATCTCTTAGTGTATTACTTCCGATGAAAGAGATGTGTCGTTCTTAACATTTTGTGTTATCTGCACCTTCAGCCACACTGTCTTCCGACTCACCGCAGCTGCTCCAACAAGGGAAGCATACACCAGAAGGGAGCTATAGTCCCCACTCAACAGTACCCTGCAACGAATGCGCGTGCCCGACATGGACAGCCACAACAACTGCTGGGCCATCGACAAGTCAGCACATGATGCTCACTCCTATGGATGGCGGCCAGATAGGTTGTACCCTCATCTTACTTGTGTGCAACATTTATGTCTTTGTTATTCATCTAAGCATGGAAAATAGATTATCACATTTCACAGTATATTCATGCTGATCTCTTATGGGTCTTGTTCAGGAGTTAACGTTGTTCCATAGTTCAGCTAAGATACTTGTTCTTTAGGTAACGTTGTTCCATAGTTATCATCCATCAGCCAATGCTATCCCACAGGCTAGTGATTATAGTATTATACTACTTCTAGTATTACCTATGTTGTTCTTTAATACTTTTGTGTGCCATCTAGTTAATCTCGAGTACAAACGATGCATATTCCGTAGCTTTCATCTGTGTTCTCCCTTTAGTTTTTGAGACCTGTTGCTGCTAGTTAACCCTAGTCCTACTATTTATGTCGTCTCCTATAGGCACTCATTACATAAATCTAACTACTAGTTGTCTTCCATGAATGTTAGATATAATTGCACACACTGATATATCCACAAGAACCTCACGGAGCAATGTAAAGGCCAATAAACTTGATGTCAATGATACCCAATATGATGGAACATGTAAAGCAGTTCTTCAGAAGACTTGCAGAAAGATGTTGAATCCTCTTCACCCCACAAGGTCCTTGCTCTAACTTGGCCCGTGATATGGGTACAACATGCATATAATGTCCTGGAGTGTATCTACTCTGTTGCAATGCCATGTGCTTAGCATGCTGATCATGCATGTAAATATGTCATGCCTTCCTGTTTTTCAGTACCTATTCCATTCATGATAACATGTTTTCAAATTCAAGTACTGTCATTCTACTCTATTGCAATGCCATCTGCTTAATTTGGACATCATGCTTCTGAATATCTTATGCATTGTTATTCATCAGTATGTACTTCGTCTGTCTACCATACCATGTTTTTTTACATTGAAGTGTTGTTCTAGTGCTCTGTTGCAATGCCATCTTAGTTTCCCAATCATACACGTGTATGCTGCCTTAGTTTTTTCTGTACGTATTCCACTAGCATACAATTTTACATTCAACTAGTGTTTTTTTACTGTGTTGTCCTGTCGTATCCCTAGCTCTTACACCATACTCCCTCTGTCCGGATTACATGTTGCCGAAATGGATAAAAAAGGATGTATCTAGAACTGAAATACGCCTAGACCCATCCATTTTTTTTCAAATGGAGGGAATACATGTCAATATGTCATGCCTTTCTATTCTTCAGTACCTATTCCATCTCTCTGTCGTAGCATGTTTTATAATTGAAGCACCATTCTTCTATACAAGGCATGCAAGGGGAAGACGACTATGTTAGAATTTGAAGGGTTACAAACCAGGTCTTTGCAAAAGATCCAAATGTCAGGAGATAATAAACCAGCTCCAGTTTTTATAGATATTGCTCCAGCACAGAGAAACCCAACTCCTACTGATAATAAGCAGATTCCAGTGGCCAAAGAACTAGTCTGATCCAGTCCAGCAAAAATATGTCAACTCCATTCTAAGAAGCGTGTGTGTATCCTTGCATCATGAAATTTTATAGCATGCTGATCATATTTTCTACATGTATCTTACCCATCTCTCTTTTAGAAAATAAGCTTAACAGATCGAAGAATTTCTACACTGGTATCGTCTGTGAGGAAAGATTCTTGCAGGAATTCTCTGTACTCCAATGCAGATGTAAGTACCTATTGTATATCACTATATTTTTACATCAGCATGTATTTTGTTAATCGGCGTGAATCCAACCTTTATCTGATCTAAATTTAGTTGTATCAAAATGTATGATTAAAGGCCACAATGTTGATTTTTGTAAGGAAAACTGCCTGGTAGTTTTGCATCCTGAGCTGCATGAGTGTACTATCCCATATCATGCACATTACTGAATTGTAGTGCTGCTCTGCTTGCCCATTCATTCATTGTGTCAATGTTGCTTTCATATTACCTTACCTAGCTGATGATAGTTGTGCCATATTGTGTTAATTTGGTGTTGGCTAGTTGCCCAAACGTTCGTTGTGCCAATGTTGCTTTCCTATTATCTGACTTGGCCAATGATAGCAATGCTAGTGTCTTAATTTGGTGCATGCTGCTGAAGATAAGAAGACAAACTCTGAAAACAGCAAGGCAACCCCATTGTTTCTTTCCAATAAATCTAGGCTAGGTAATATGCCAATAACTCATGATTAATCTGTTTGGTTCCCCTCCTAATTTATGTTATGATGCAGTGGTCGAGACACTCTCCACTATCAATAATACAAGCCTGCCAAAACCGCCATCTGAATCTGTTCAGTATCCTCTGTCTCGAATGCAACGGAAAAAATGTATGTTTGTGAACCAATTAATGGCTGAAGGAATGATGGAAATGGTGGAGGAATCAGAGGTGCAGAGCCGTGCGACACAATAACTGATCAATGTTTTCAGAGACAGTGTAGCAAAGCAGCAAGAACTTGCCCACATGCTTATGGGTGTCATCCGTGCTGAGGTTGCAGATTGTGATGTTGTAGATCGTTAGGTTCTGTTCATTTATTTGCACTGGCATCAATCTTTGATTGCCCAGTGGATGTAATTTCCTGTAATATATGCTGGATGTGCAACATTTTTCCCTGTATGCCGTACCTTTGCTTGATCGGTTTTGGTCCTGTGCGTAATTGCTCGTCGTAATGGGCTCAAACTATCTAATTTGGCCTAAAGACGTGTACGAACTTTAGTGGGCCCATTAAGTTAATGGGCCATTACCAGGCCGAAAGTTAATGGTCGGCCCTCTTAACTCCCAGGTCGTTAATAGGCTGACATCGAAGTTGGCAACAGGTGGGCCCAATTGATTTCACGGGCCATTAACAGGCCGTCACTAAGTTCGGGCTACATAAGGCCCACTATACAGTGGGCCTTTAGCAGGCCGAAAGAGACGGCAGGCTTGTACTGGACCATGAAGAGCATGGGCCGCTAAGAGGCCGAAAGTCAGGTCGTATTGTAAATGGCCCAACTGTGTTGTGGGCCTTTAGCAGGCCGAAAGAGAAACCGGGCTGGTATTGGACCATGAAGGGCATGGGTCGTTAAAAGGCCAAAACTCAGGTCCGACTACAAATGGCCCAACTCATTTATGGTCCGTTAACAGGCTGAAAGGCACACAGGGCCGGGAATTGGCCCAACACTTAAATGGGTCGCTAAAAGGCCAAAACTCAGGTCCGACTACAAAAGGCCCAACAGATATATGGGCTGTCACCAGGCTGAAAGACACACCGGGCCAGAAATTGTCCCAACACTTAAATGGGTCGCTAAAAGGCCGAAACTCAGGTCCGACTGCAAATGGCCCAACTGATTTATGGGCCGTCAACAGGCTGAAAGACACACTGGGCCAGAAATTAGCCCAATATTTAAATGGGTCGCTAAAAGGCTGAAAGATGTACATCATGAAAATTAGCCCATCCACTGAATGAGCCATTAACAGGCCGAAATCTCATCGGGCCAATATTGAGCCCAAATATATAGCGGGCTGTTAATGGGCTCAAACTGATGATGGGCTGCAATGGTGTCAAATCTTTAACAGGCCGTTGACGGGCCGAATTGGCACATCTCGTATGGGCCGTGGGCTTAAATGGACCTGACACAAGTAGGCCTTATATGGGCCGGCCTGCTATTTTTTACTGGGTCCGCCTTTTTCATTGGATTGGGCCACTGTTGGACCGTGCCACGTGTCGACCTGTCATAGGCGCCTCCTATCCAATGAGTGGATGACATCTGTCCCAACGGTGAGGCAACACGTGTTTCCTCCGGCCAATGATGATTTTACACGTGGAAAATCCCCATTGGTCCAGGTTGTTAACGGGTTATCGGATCCAAAACCGGACCCAATAGCTTAACGGCGTTCCGTTACGGTGGATGCCACGTGTCGGTCACCCTTGATGAAAGCACTTCTGTGACGCGCGATTTATTGTCATGGAAGTGGACACTTCCGTGATGATAATTTTGGTAATGTCATGGAACACCTCTACGACAGCACAGGTATGACTATCTTGATTCTGTCATAAATTTGTCATGGATGTACATGCATGACAGAAAATGTGACCTACTGTGGCAAACACGTATCATCATGGAAGTGTATTTTTTTGTAGTGCCAAATGACAAATTTGCTTCATTTAGGGGTTGGTCAACACCGAGCCACCCTAAATGACAAACTTGCTTCATTTAGGGGTTGGTCGATGCCGAGCCACCCTAAATGACAAGAACAGAAACATCATAGTGTACATGACAGCCTCATCATCATCATAACTAGAAGATCGTAAACAAGATCATCATCAGCATAGTGTACATGACAGTGTCATGCAAGGAAGTCTAAATGACAGCATCATAGACAACATAATCATCATCATAGTCAACATGACATCCTCATGCATAAAATTCTTGATCAAAACCATAATTTGGTAACTTACATAGTGCCATCACAAACTAGCCAAATAGGCTGAATTAAACTAGTTTCAACATCAGAAACCCAAAGTTGTTTTCAACATCATAAACTGAAAGCTTTTTTCAACATCACCATCATGAAATTACTTCTTCTTGCTGCCTTGAGAACAATAGAACCACTCAGATATCTTATAAGATGGTTTTCTTAGCCTTCCAGTACCTAAAGCTCTTGGTGGTATGAAGCTTTTCTTTGCCCTTGGCTTAGCAGCAGTAGATGAACTTGGCCTAGAAGCAGCAACAGTAGATGAACCTGGCCTAGAAGCAACAGCAGTAGATGTAGTTGACCTAGAAGCAGCAGCAATAGAAGTACTTGCTACAATTGTTGCTCTCCTATTTGTAGTCGGAGTTCATGGAGCTGACCTAGGTGCTGGTGGAGTTATACTTGCCTTGGGTGTTGCTGGAGCTGATGGAGCTGGCCTTGGGGCTGATGGAGCTCTTTGTGCTACAGAAGCAGATGGAGCTGACCTTGGGACTGCTGGAGCTCTTGGTGCTGCATCAACTCTTCCGATTTCCTGCAGTGACAACATACAAATATTAGGACATAGTATACGAAATGTTAGCATAAAATGATTTTTTGGAAGTTTGGACAATTAACCTGGTGTTGGTTCCTTCTCATTGCAAGGGCTGTCTTAAGATTTTCGTGGTAGCTAGTGTACCTATGCCCACTCAAATTGCAATTACTACTAGTGATTGATGTTGTCGGTGTCAAAACCGGCGGATCTCGGGTAGGGGGTCCCGAACTGTGCGTCTAGGCAGATGGTAACAGGAGACAAGGGACACGATGTTTTTACCCAGGTTCAGGCCCTCTCGATGGAGGTAAAACCCTACTCCTGCTTGATTAATATTGATGATATGGGTAGTACAAGAGTTGATCTACCACGATATCAGAGAGGCTAAACCCTAGAAGCTAGCCTATGGTATGATTGTTTTTCGGTTGTCCTACGGACTAACCCTCCGGTTTATATAGACACCGGAGGGGGCTAGGGTTACACAGAGTCGGTTACAAGGAGATCTACATATCTGTATTGCCAAGCTTGCCTTCCACGCTAAGGAGAGTACCATCCGGACACGGGACGAAGTTTTCAATCTTGTATCTTCATAGTCCAACAGTCCGGCCAAAGGTTATAGTCCGGCTGTCCGGATACCCCCTAATCTAGGACTCCCTCAGTAGCCCCTGAACCAGGCTTCAATGACGATGAGTCCGGTGCGCAGATTGTCTTCGGCATTGCAAGGCGGGTTCCTCCTCCGAATACTTCATAGAAGATTTTGAACACGAGGATCGTGTCCATCTCTCTAAAACAAGTTCCACAAACCACCGTAGAGAGAATAATATTTTCAAAAATCTAATCTGCTGACGTATTCCGTAGCGTGACATCACACCACGGCCAAGCCTTTATTCGAATCATTTTTTACCCCCCACCTCAGCGTGTTTTGCGAGGCGGTTTCCTTGGCACGTCTTGTCGAAGCAGAGATCATGTCCCCTTTATTTACGGGATTCTCATCAACACGGACATGGGTAACCCAATCGTGCCCATTGGTATGTCCCCTCGATCGAAGGTAAGCCCCAAATGGTCACAAGGAGGGCTCTCGGTATTCAACCTCTTTATAAAGAGACCAAGGCCTTACTCTTTTCTTTCGATCTCAATCGAATCCGCCTCCCGCCTCGAGTTCCATCACCCGAAGCTTCAGATTCAGGCGCTTCGGACCTTCGATTATGTCTGGATCCAACCTTCAAGGCCGATGGATGCCTTCGGAAGTCATAATAAAGCTAAGGGAGGCCAGGTACTTGACCGGCGAAATCCCGCATTGGCTGCCTGCTCAAGGGCAAGTTATTCTCACTCCCAAGCTTGGTGAGAGCATCGTGCTCGTTTCTCACTTCCTCCGAGGGCTAGGCTTAACACCGGATCCCTTCGTGAGGGGGGCTCATGTTCTATTATGGGCTGGACTTCCACGACTTAGCTCTGGAGTCTATCCTCCACATTTAATCGTTCATCATCGTGTGCGAAGCTTTCCTCCGTATTACCCCTCACTTCGGACTATGTCTCAAGACCTTCAAAGTGGAGCCAAAGATGGTCGAGGGACGGCAAGCGGAGTGCGGAGGCGCTGTAATAAGCAAGAATGCTGAAGCCCCATGGCCCGAGGGCTCTTTCCAAGAGGAGCCCGGCTCATGGAAACAAGAGTGGTTTTACATCATAGCTCCCAGGGGTACCAAGTGGGTGGCCCCACCTGTTTTTCACTCGGGTCCCCCACCACGACTAACATCATGGGTCAACAAAGGACTAGACTGGGGGGCAGTAAAGGATGTTCCCATATTGCAGAGCCGCATCCGAGATCTCTTAGAGAGAGATGTCAGTCTGGTCGTGGTGACGCAGGTCATGTTAATTCGCCGAGTCCAGCCCTGCAAACGTCGTCCCCTCCGCCTGTGGGAGTTTAATCCAGAGGGACCGCGAGCTCTTCGACATTTCCTCGGTATGACGCCCGTGGAGATGCACAAATTGTTCTTCGGACCACAAATAATGTGTCCGGACTCTACTGAGGATGCAGGTCTAAGCTGCAATCGTCCGGATACCCAAGTAAGTAGCCATGTGTCCGAACACACCATTCGTTTATTTATCGCAACATCACGCTCTAAAAAAGAGCCGCTCTTGAACCAGGAATGGATAGCGAAGGCAAAGATGATCAGGTGTCCGGCCCCCCTCCCCGAGACCTTGCCAGATCCCATGTTAACCAGGATGCTGGAGATCGCGCCTTCGGGAGAATATGAAGGGGGGAACAAGGAAGCTACTTCCTCCTCGAAAGAGATTGGCCGGAAGGGAGGAATCGCAAATTCATCTCCTCAAGGGAAGAAAAGGTGCGCCTCTGACGACCCGGAGACAGTGGTCTCAAAGCGGGGGAAGAAATCTTCGCCAAAGGTTCCTGTACTGGGGGATACCCCGGCCGTACTATGCCCTCAAGGGGGTCAGCCCTCCACCGAGCTGTATGTAAAAGGGTGTTTAATAATGAGAGAAACTCTTGCTTTACTCCTGAGGAAAATAACCGAGGCATTTATCTTGCAGTTCGGATCTTAGCCCTTCTCAGCAGAGCTCGTCTTCAGGGGATCTTCTTCCAAAGATGATGGAGAGCGGAACTGTTGGAAATATGCCCTAGAGGCAATAATAAATTAGTTATTATTATATTTCCTTGTTCATGATAATCGTTTATTATCCATGCTAGAATTGTATTGATAGGAAACTCAGATACATGTGTGGATACATAGACAACACCATGTCCCTAGTAAGCCTCTAGTTGACTAGCTCGTTGATCAATAGATGGTTACGGTTTCCTAACCATGGACATTGGATGTCGTTGATAATGGGATCACATCATTAGGAGAATGATGTGATGGACAAGACCCAATCCTAAGCATAGCACTAGATCGTGTAGTTCGTATGCTAAAGCTTTTCTAATGTCAAGTATCATTTCCTTAGACCATGAGATTGCGCAACTCCCGGATACCGTAGGAGTGCTTTGGGTGTGCCAAACGTCACAACGTAACTGGGTGGCTATAAAGGTACACTACAGGTATCTCCGAAAGTGTCTGTTGGGTTGGCACGAATCAAGACTGGGATTTGTCACTCCGTGTAAACGGAGAGGTATCTCTGGGCCCACTTGGTAGGACATCATCATAATGTGCACAATGTGATCAAGGAGTTGATCACGGGATGATGTGTTATGGAACGAGTAAAGAGACTTGCCGGTAACGAGATTGAACAAGGTATCGGGATACCGACGATCGAATCTCGGGCAAGTATCGTACCGATAGACAAAGGGAATTGTATACGGGATTGATTAAGTCCTTGACATCGTGGTTCATCCGATGAGATCATCGTCGAACATGTGGGAGCCAACATGGGTATCCAGATCCCGCTGTTGGTTATTGACCGGAGAACGTCTCGGTCATATCTACATGGTTCCCGAACCCGTAGGGTCAACACACTTAAGGTTCGGTGACGATAGGGTTATAAAGGCATTAGTATGCGGTAACCTGAAAGTTGTTTGGAGTCCCGGATGAGATCGTGGACATCACGAGGAGTTCCGGAATGGTCCGGAGGTAAAGAATTATATATAGGAAGTGCTATTTCGGCCGTCGGGACAAGTTTCGGGGTCACCGGTATTGTACCGGGACCACCGGAAGGGTCCCGGGGGTCCACCGGGTGGGGCCACCTGCCCCGGGGGGCCACATGGGCTGTAGGGGGTGCGCCTTGGCCTACATGGGCCAAGGGAACCAGCCCCTAGAGGCCCATGCGCCAAAGGGACAAGAGGAGGGGAGAGTCCTAAAGGGGGAAGGCACCTCCGAGGTGCCTTGGGGAGGATGGACTCCTCCCCCCCTTGGCCGCACCCTTCCTTGGAGGAAGGGGCAAGGCTGCGCCCTCCCCCTCTCCCTTGGCCCTATATATAGTGGGGGGAAGGGAGGGCAACCATACCTAAGCCCTGGCTCCTCCCTCTCCCTCCCATGACACACCTTCCTCCAACCGCAGCGCTTGGCGAAGCCCTGTTGGAATCCCACTGCTTCCACCACCACGCCGTCGTGCTGCTGGATCTCCATCAACCTCTCCTTCCCCCTTGCTGGATCAAGAAGAAGGATACATCGCTGCTCCGTACGTGTGTTGAACACGGAGGTGCCGTCCGTTCGGCGCTAGGATCATCGGTGATTTGGATCACAGCGAGTACCACTCCATCAACCCCGTTCTCTTGAACGCTTCCGCGCGCGATCTACAAGGGTATGTAGATCTACTCCTCCCTCGTTGCTAGATGACTCCATAGATAGATCTTGGTGACACGTAGGAAAACTTTGAATTATTGCTACGTTCCCCAACAGTGGCATCATGAGCTAGGTCTATGCATAGTTTCTATGCACGAGTAGAACACAAAGTAGTTGTGGGCGTTGATTTTGTTCAATATGCTTGCCGTTACTAGTCTTATCTTGATTCGGCGGCGTCGTGGGATGAAGCGGCCCAAACCAACCTTACACGTATGCTTACGTGAGACCGGTTCCACCGACAAACATGCACTAGTTGCATAAGGTGGCTGGCGGGTGTCTGTCTCTCCCGCTTTAGTCGGATCGAATTCGATGAAAAGGGTCCTTATGAAGGGTAAATAGCAATTGGCATATCATGTTGTGGTTTTTGCGTAGGTAAGAAACGTTCTTGCTAGAAACCCATAGCAGCCACGTAAAACATGCAAACAACAATTAGAGGACGTCTAACTTGTTTTTGCAGGGTATGCTATGTAATGTGATATGGCCAAAAGGATGTGATGAATGATATATGTGATGTATGAGATTGATCATGTTCTTGTAATAGGTATCACGACTTGCATGTCGATGAGTATGACAACTGGCAGGAGCCATAGGAGTTGTCTTTATTTATTTATGACCTGCGTGTCAACTTAAACATCATGTAATTACTTTACTTTATTGCTAAAGTGTTAGCCATAGTAGTAGAAGTAATAGATGACGAGACAACTTCAATAAGACACGATGATGGAGATCATGATGATGGAGATCATGGTGTCATGCCGGTGACAAGATGATCATGGAGCCCCAAGATGGAGATCAAAGGAGCTATATGATATTGGCCATATCATGTCACTATTATTTGATTGCATGTGATGTTTATCATGTTTATACATCTTATTTGCTTAGAACGACGGCAGTAAATAAGATGATCCCTCATTACAATTTCAAGAATGTGTTCTCCCCTAACTGTGCACCGTTGCTAAAGTTCGTCGTTTCGAAGCACCACGTGATGATCGGGTGTGATAGATTCTTACGTTCACATACAACGGGTGTAAGACAGTTTTACACATGCAAAACACTTAGGGTTAACTTGACGAGCCTAGCATGTACAGACATGGCCTCGGAACACAAGAGACCGAAAGGTCGAGCATGAGTCGTATGGTAGATACGATCAACATGAAGATGTTCACCGATGATGACTAGTCCGTCTCACGTGATGATCGGACACGGCCTAGTTGACTCGGATCATGTAATCACTTAGATGACTAGAGGGATGTCTATCTGAGTGGGAGTTCATAAGATGAACTTAATTATCCTGAACATAGTCAAAAAGGGGCTTCGCAAATTATATCTCGCGCTTCAGTTCTACTGTTTAGATATGTTCCTAGAGAAAATTTAGTTGAAAGTTGATAGTAGCTATTATGCGGACTAGGTCCGTAAACTGAGGATTGTCCTCATTGCTTCATAGAAGGCTTATGTCCTTAATGCATCGCTCAGTGTGCTGAACCTCGAACGTCGTCTGTGGGTGTTGCGAACATCTGACATACACATTTTGATAACTACGTGATAGTTCAGTTAAACGGTTTAGAGTTGAGGCACCGAAGACGTTTTGAAACGTCGCGAAATATATGAGATGTTTCGAGGGCTGAAATTGGGATTTCAAGCTCGTGCCCACGTCAAGAGGTATAAGACCTCCGACGATTTTCTTAGCCTACATACTAAGGGAGAAAAGCTCAATTGTTGAGCTTGTGCTCAGATTGTCTGAGTACAACAATCATTTGAATCAAGTGGGAGTTGATCTTCCAGATAAGATAGTGATGTTTCTCCGAAGTCATTACCACCAAGCTGCTAGAGCTTCGTGATGAACTATAATATATCAGGGACATATATGATGATCCTTGAGATATTCGCGATGTTTGACGCCGCGAAAAGTAGAAATCAAAAGGGAGCATCAATCGTTGATGGTTAGTAAAACCACTAGTTTCAAGAAGGGCAAGGGCAAGAAAGGGATACTTCATGGAACAACAAATCAGTTGCTGCTCTAGTGGAGAAACCCAAGGTTGAACCCAAACCCGAGACTGAGTGCTTCTGTAATAAGGGGAACAGCCACTGGAGCAGAATTACCCTAGATACTTGGTAGATGAGAAGGCTGGCAAGGTCGATAGAAGTATATTGGATATACATTGTGTTGATGTGTACTTTACTAGTACTCCTAGTAGCACCAGGGTATTAGATACCGGTTCGGTTGCTAAGTGTTAGTAACTCGAAATAAAAGCTACGGAATAAACGGAGACTAGCTAAAGGTGAGATGACGATATGTGTTGGAAGTGTTTCCAATGTTGATATGATCAAGCATCACACGCTCCCTCTACCATCGAGATTGGTGTTTGCGTTGAGCATAGACATGATTGGATTATGTCTATCGCAATATGGTTATTCATTTAAGGAGAATAATGGTTACTCTGTTTATTTGAATAATACCTTCAATGGTCTTACACCTAAAATGAATGGTTTATTGAATCTCGATCGTAGTGATACACATGTTCATGCCAAAAGATATAAGATAGTAATGATAGTACCACCTACTTGTGGCACTGCTACTTAAGTCATATCGGTATAAAACGCATGAAGAAGCTCCATGTTGATGGATCTTTGGGCTCACTCGTTTTTGAAAAGTTTGAGACATGCGAACCATGTCTATTGGTGTATATGCATGAAGAAACTCCATGCAGATGGACCATTTGAACTCACTTGATTTTGAATCACTTGAGACATGCAAATCATACCACATGGGCAAGATGACTGAAAGCCTCGGTTTCAGTAAAATGGAACTAGAAAGCAATTTGTTGGAAGTACTACATTTTGATGTGTGTAGTCCAATGAGTGCTGAGGCATGTAGTGGATATCGTTATGTTCTTACTTCATAGATGATTTGAAGATGTTGAGTATATTTACTTGATGAATCATGAGTCTGAATTATTGAAAGGTTCAAGTAATTTCAGTGTGAAGTTGAAAGATCGTCGTGACAGAGGATAAAAGATCTATGATATGATCATAGAGATGAATATCTGAATTACGAGTTTGGCACGGAATTAAGACATTGTGGAAATTGTTTCACAACTAATACAGCCTGGAACACCATAATGTGATGGTGTGTCCGAACATCATAACTGCACCCTATTGGATATGATGCAGACCATGATGTCTCTTATCGAATTACCACGATAGTTTATGGGTTAGGCATTAGGGACAACAACATTCACTTTAAATAGGGCACCACGTAATTCCGATGAGATGACACCGTATGAACTATGGTTTAGAGAAACCTAAGCTGTCATTTCTTAAAAGTTTGGGGCTGTGATGCTTATGTGAAAAAGTTTCAGGCTGATAAGCTCGAACCCAAAGCGGATAAATGCATCTTCATAGGACACCCAAAAATAGTTGGGTATACCTCCTGTCTCAGATCCGAAATCAATAAGGGATTGTTTCAAGAATCGGGTCCTTTCTCGAGGAAAAGTTTCTCTCGAAAGAATTGAGTGGGGGAATGGTGGAGACTTGATGAGGTTATTGAACCGTCTCTTCAACTAGTGTGTGGCAGGGCACAGGGAGTTGTTCCTGTGGCACCTACACCAATTGAAGTGGAAGCTTATGATAGTGATCATGAAACTTCAGATCAAGTCACAGCCAAACCTCGTGGGATGACAAGGATGCGCACTACTTCAGAGTGGTACGTGATCCTGTCTTGGAAGTCATGTTGCTAGACAACAATGAACCTACGAGCTATGGAGAAGCGATGGTGGGCCCGGATTCCGATAAATGGCTCGAGGACATATAATCCGAGAGAGGATCCATATATGAAAACAAAGTGTAGACTTTGGAAGAACTACTTGATGGTCGTAAGGCTATTGAGTACAGATGGATTTTAAAAGGAAGACAGACAATGATGGTAAGTGTCACCATTGAGAAAGCTCGACTTGTCGTTAAGGTGTTTCCCGACAAGTTCAAGGAGTTGACTATGGTGAGACTTTCTCACTCGTAGCGATGCTAAGAGTCTGTTGGAATTATATTAGCGATTACTGCATTATTTATGAAATCTTGCAGACAGGATGTCAAAACATTGTTTCCTCGATGATTTTCTTGAGGAAAGGTTGTATGTGATACAACTGGAAGGTTTTGTCAATCCTGAAAGATGCTAATAAGTATGCAAAGCTCCAGCAATCCTTCTAAGGACTGGAGTAAGCATCTCGGAGTTGGAATGTATGCTTTGATGAGATGATCAAAGATTTTGGGTGTATACAAAGTTTATGAGAAACTTGTATTTCCAAGGAAGTGAGTGGGAGCACTATAGAATTTCTGATGAGTATATGTTGTTGACATTCAGAAATGACGTAGAATTTCTGGAAAGCATATAGGGTTATTTGAAAAGTGTTTTTCAATGGAAAGCCTGGATTAAGCTACTTGAACATTGAGCATCGAGATCTGTAAGGATAGATCACAACGCTTAATGGTACTTTCAAATGAGCACATTGCTTGACATGATCTTGAAGGTGTTCAAGATGGATCAGTCAAAGAAGGAGTTCTTGCCTGAGTTATAAGGTATGAAGTTAAGACTTAAAGCTCGACCACGGCAGAATAGAGAGAAAGGACGAAGGTCGTCCCCTATGCTTAAGACATAGGCTCTACAGTATGCTATGCTGTGTACCGCACATGAAGTGTGCCTTGCCATGAGTCAGTCAAGGGGTACAAGAGTGATCCAGGAATGGATCACAGTACAGCGGTCAAAGTTATCCTTAGTAACTAGTGGACTAAGGAATTTTCTCGGTTATGGAGGTGATAAAGAGTTCGACGTAAAGAGTTACGACGATGCAAGCTTAACACCTATCTGGATAGCTCTGAGTAGAGATACCGGATACGTATAATGGAGCAACGATTTAGAATAACTCCAAGTAGAACAGTTATTTGAAATGGCTCCAAATAGAGCG
This sequence comes from Triticum aestivum, assembly GCF_018294505.1. Lineage (NCBI taxonomy): Eukaryota > Viridiplantae > Streptophyta > Magnoliopsida > Poales > Poaceae > Triticum > Triticum aestivum. The sequence goes on from NC_057797.1 coordinate 203,244,595, forward strand.
TGGTAGCTGCATCTAGGAGATGACATAAAGATTTGTAAAGCACACATGGATCTGAAAGGTTCAGACCCGTTGACTAAAACCTCTCTCACAAGCAACATGATCAAACCTAGAACTCATTGAGTGTTAATCACATAGTGATGTGAACTAGACTACTGATTCTAGTAAACTCTTGGGTGTTAGTCACATGGCGATGTGACCTGTGAGTGTTAATCACATGGCGATGTGAACTATATTATTGACTCTAGTGCAAGTGGGAGACTGTTGGAAGTATGCCCTAGAGGCAATAATAAATTAGTTATTATTATATTTCCTTGTTCATGATAATCGTTTATTATCCATGCTAGAATTGTATTGATAGGAAACTCAGATACATGTGTGGATACATAGACAACACCATGTCCCTAGTAAGCCTCTAGTTGACTAGCTCGTTGATCAATAGATGGTTACGGTTTCCTAACCATGGACATTGGATATCGTTGATAATGGGATCACATCATTAGGAGAATGATGTGATGGACAAGACCCAATCCTAAGCATAGCACTAGATCGTGTAGTTCGTATGCTAGAGCTTTTCTAATGTCAAGTATCATTTCCTTAGACTATGAGATTGTGCAACTCCCGGATACCGTAGGAGTGCTTTGGGTGTGCCAAACATCACAACGTAACTGGTTGGCTATAAAGGTACACTACAGGTATCTCCGAAAGTGTCTGTTGGGTTGGCACGAATCGAGACTGGGATTTGTCACTCCGTGTAAACGGAGAGGTATCTCTGGGCCCACTCGGTAGGACATCATCATAATGTGCACAATGTGATCAAGGAGTTGATCACGGGATGATGTGTTACGGAACGAGTAAAGAGACTTGCCGGTAACGAGATTGAACAAGGTATCGGGATACCGACGATCGAATCTCGGGCAAGTATCGTACCGATAGACAAAGGGAATTGTATACGGGATTGATTAAGTCCTTGACATCGTGGTTCATCCGATGAGATCATCATGGAACATGTGGGAGCCAACATGGGTATCCAGATCCCGCTGTTGGTTATTGACCGGAGAACGTCTCGGTCATGTCTACATGGTTCCCGAACCCGTAGGGTCTACACACTTAAGGTTCGGTGACACTAGGGTTATAGAGATATTAGTATGCGGTAACCGGAAAGTTGTTCTGAGTCCCGGATGAGATCCTTGACATCACGAGGAGTTCTAGAATGGTCCAGAGGTAAAGAATTATATATAGGAAGTGCTATTTCGGCCATCGGGACAAGTTTCGGGGTCACCGGTATTGTACCGGGACCACCGGAAGGGTCCCGAGGGTCCACCGGGTGGGGCCACCTGCCCCGGGGGGGCACATGGGCTGTAGGGGGTGCGCCTTGGCCTACATGGGCCAAGGGAACCAGCCCCTAGAGGCCCATGCGCCAAAGGGACAAGAGGAGGGGAGAGTCCTAAAGGGGGAAGGCACCTCCGAGGTGCCTTGGGGAGGATGGACTCCTCCCCCCGTTGGCCGCACCCTTCCTTGGAGGAAGGGGCAAGGCTGCGCCCTCCCCCTCTCCCTTGGCCCTATATATAGTGGGGGGAAGGGAGGGCAACCATACCTAAGCCCTGGCTCCTCCCTCTCCCTCCCATGACACACCTTCCTCCTCCCGCAGCGCTTGGCGAAGCCCTGTTGGAATCCCGCTGCTTCCACCACCACACCGTCATGCTGCTGGATCTCCATCAACCTCTCCTTCCCCCTTGCTGGATCAAGAAGGAGGATACTTCGCTGCTCCGTACGTGTGTTGAACGCGGAGGTGCCGTCCGTTCGGCGCTAGGATCATCGGTGATTTGGATCACGACGAGTACGACTCCATCAACCCCGTTCTCTTGAACGCTTCCGCGCGCGATCTACAAGGGTATGTAGATCTACTCCTCCCTCGTTGCTAGATGACTCCATAGATAGATCTTGGTGACACGTAGGAAAATTTTGAATTATTGCTATGTTCCCCAACAGGAACGCCACCCCCTGCCATACCGCCTCATGAGGCGGGCGACCCCGACGTGTCGTCGTGGAGGGTTTCTCCTGATCTGGCAAGGCCAGAAGGTATTCATATGGCCACCCGAAGCCCTCAATATCTGGCTTTTGGAAAAGGCAACCAAATGAGTCCGGCACCATCTGGTGCGCGGTCGGATGTACTGAGGGATCTGCTAGGGCGAGCGTCTATCTCAGAAGAGCACCGTACGTTGATGGGTACGGTAATTGAAAGAATTTCGTCCACGGAGAGCGGGTTGCGCGAAGCTGTCATGAGTCTACTGACAGGTTTTGAGGTACGTGAAATGATGTACCTTTTGACAATCCGCATACTTTAAGAGGCACCCTGTGTAGATAGTAGCCCCTGAAACTCTAGGTGCTGTCGAAAACGACGGCGCGAAGAGGATCATAGTCCCAGGTTTGATTTTGCCGCCTTAATAAGCAGGTGGCGAAGTGTCCGGTGGCCAGCCGGACTGATGAATTTGCCGAGTTAAAGCGGCAACTTGACGAGGCAGATGCTGACATTGTACTTGTCAACAAGCGGCTTGACGAGGCGCAAGGTATGTAATTTCTCCAGTGGCACATGATAAGAGGAGCATGATGCCAGTATGTATAACATATGTTTTAAATGCAGATGGAGTTGCGGCCGTGGAGAACCTTCGGACGGAACATGCCCGAGCCAAAGAACAAGCCAAGAGAAGTGATGTGGCTGCCCTAAAGGCAATCGAGGAGCTGAAAGCCGAACAGGCTGCTCACTGCCAAAGCAAGGAGAAAATAGCCAAGATGGCTGTGGAGTTGAAGAATGCTATTGACCATTACAAGCTTCTTGAAAAGGAAGATCAAGCGAAGAGGTCGGACCTAGAGAAGGCCACGATGGTGGCCAAGGATACTCGTTCTGCAATGAGAGCGATGAAGGAGGAGCTATGTCAAGCCAGAGATATCGCGGCTGGGAAGCCCTTTATGCTGCGGAAAGTTCAGAGATCCTAAATATGTTCCTTTGGACCGGATGTGGAGTTCTGCGGACGCATATCTGGATTTAGCGGCGAGTGCTGCTGATGTGGCCGAACACTTCCGAGATCAAAAGGATCGCGAAGTGGAAAAGCTGTTCTGGTCACAATTTAACGATCCAGAGCGTCCGCTTCCATTGACTGACCGGCTAGCCGAATGGGCCTAGCTGAATAGATTGTCCGGACTTGCCATGAGGTATGTCGTGGATCATCTGTGGCCGGAAAGGCCAAAGCCAAATAGTTATTTTAGCTTGGTGCAGCAGTTCCTTGGTGCAGTGCCGCATATCAATGCAATGAAGAGGTCAGCGTGTGTGGAGGGTGCACGGATGGCCCTTGCCTGTGTCAAGACATACTGGGCAGAGATGGAGGCCACCACCATTGCAGCCCAAGATTCGGACGAAAGCCGAGTACCTGCCGAGCACTACTTTCAAGAAGTTCTGGAGGGCTCTCGTTCGATAGAGGCGCAGTGCTCGAAGAATATTATGTTCTAATTACATGTATTCCCATTGAAAACAATGTTTTGCTGAAAAGTAAAGGCTATTTTATACTTGTGCCTGCAAGAATTATAATACCTCCCGTGCGGCCGTTTATGTATATATGTATATAACCTGAAAGATGGCAGTCGTCGGCTTCAGCCCCCACGCTTATAATGCGGGGGTGTTCGCAAAAGACACATTGTCACACTTGATCCAACGTCTTGGTCCATTAAGGAGGTGATAGCGCAGCGAACTAGGCAATCGGACTATAATGTTTTATCACTTTCACTTAGCCATAGGAGTTTGACAGTGGGGCTACTATATAGCCCCTGGTGGCTCCGCGCTCACCCGAATTCGGGGCACGTGTTTGCCTGGCCGGGAAACGGCCCTTCATTAAGGCGGAGGAATCCTGAAGATTCCGCTAGGTCATCGAGTGGTTGACTAGTCTCACGCTATATCATGACAGTCAGTTTTCGGCTTTCTCTACTGAGGTGCTCGCCTGGCTGAACCGGGGCACAATCGCAGTAGTTCTCCTGATGCCGCCTTAGCCGATAGAGAGGAACGTAAGGCAGCAAAACACAGGAGCCGGTCAAACCCAACATTTGACCAAAGACATGATCCGGAGCTCATGCATATAAGGCCAAACTCGCGACGACGAATACTCCCTAAGGTTTTGGTTTTTGTGATTTTAAACGAGCTGAACAACGCCCTTTGTAATAAGCCCCTGGTGTCCAGGTACGTGCAATACTCTGACGTGGCCACATGGCAAGACGCCAGCCTCCCTCTCGGTTATGCTGAGAATCCGGGGGATGTGTATCAACAAGAGACAGTAAAAAAGGTTTACGCAAGGTCTTAATCTAAAAAGAATCCTTGTAACGGGTCCTTGCTGCACGTCTGCGCCTGTGTCTCCGTTGTGCCGTATCCTGGCCGGGTGTAGCACGATGGTCATCTATAAAAGAGAGAGACTTAGTTTAAAAAGTAGTCGTGCAAAAGGTATGTTATACTAAATAAACAAAGTATAATTCAAGATGGGTAAAATTGAGCCTTATTGTCACTTGTTTACATGCGCGGAGCCCCTAGTATAGGGGTATATAGCCATCAAACCTTTATCAATTGTATGGTTATGTCGGACTCGTCTAGCCGTGTCCGTGGTCTTAACGACCTGTTAGATGCTCTGGTTGGTGAGGCTGTTTTAGTGTGTGGCTGCCAAGGCAGCTGCACAGTCTTTCGCGCGCAAGGAGCACTCAATATTTCCCTTTAATGAAATGATGCCTCGTGTGCCGGGCATCTTAAGCGTGAGAGACGCGTAATGCGGTATTGCGTTAAAGCGAGCGAAAGCTTCGCGTCCCAGTAGTGCTTGATAACCACTCTTAAGCGGAGCAATGTGGAAGGTTAGTTTTTCGCTACGGAAGTTATCGGGGGAGCCGAACATAACTTCTAGTAGGAGGGAGCCCGTGCAATGGGCTTCTGGGCCTGGCGTTACTCCTTTAAAGGAAGTATTGCTACGGCTAATTTTTGTTGGGTACATCCCCATTTTGCGGATTGTGTCCTGATATATCAGGTTTAAACTACTGCCGCTGTCCATCAGGATTCGTGTAAAGTGGTATCCGTCGATTATTGGGTCTAACACCAAGGCAGCCCATCCTGCGTGCCGGATACTTGCAGAGTAATCCCGATGGTCGAAGGTGATCGGTTTGGACGACCAGTGGTGGAACTCCATTGTGATAGGCCGTAGGGCGCGTATCTCTATGGGCGCCACTTTGTTTCTCCCCTTTGTCATGTGTAACACGTTTACTGTTTTGACTTCTGGTGGGAATTTCTTCTATTCCCCAGTGCTTTGTTTGCGGGGCTCGTCATCGTCTTCACTTGGTTTATCCAGCACCTTGTGTTCGGCGTTGAGTTTGCCGGATTGCTTGAAGACCCAACATTCTCTATGGGTATGATTTGCAGGCTTATCAGGGGTGTTGTGGATTTGACATATCTTGTCTAGAATTTTGTTTAGGCTGGATAGTTCGTCCCTGTTGTCTTTGAGAGGCAGCTTTTGTTGACCCCGTCGAGAGCTTTTGAATCTGGCATTTACCGCTGTGCTCTTCGGGCTATTTTCCATATTCTGGCGCTGGTTTTTGCTGCGTCGTGGCTTCCCATTCCCGTCCCTGACTTCGAATGTACTTGGGTCGCTGGTGCTGCGTCTTGCCAACCAGCTGTCCTCGCCCACACAAAAGCGGGTCAAGAGGCTTGTTAATGCAGCCATTGTTCTTGGCTTTTCTTGGCAGAGGTGTCTGGCGAGCCATTCGTCTCGAACGCTGTGTTTGAAACCTGCTAAGGCTTTGGCGTCCGGACAGTCGACTATTTGGTTCTTTTTAGTAAGAAATCTGTTCCAAAGCTTTCGGGCTGACTCTCTGGGCTGTTGAGTTATATGACTTAAATCGTCTGCATCTGGTGGTCGGACATAGGTCCCTTGAAAATTTGCCCGAAAGGCGTCCTCGAGCTCTTCCCAACTTCCAATGGTGTTTTCGAGGAGGCTTTTAAGCCAGTGCCTGGCTGGCCCTTTGAGCTTGAGGGGTAGGTACTCGATGGCATGGAGATCATATCCTCGAGCCATGTGGATATGGAGGATGTAGTCCTCAATCCAGACCCCAGGGTCTGTCATTCCGTCGTATGCCTCTATGTTTATGGGTTTGAATCCCTCTGGAAATTCATGGTCTAGCACCTCATCGGTGAAACATAGGGGGTGTGCGGCACCCCTGTATTTGGGTGTACCGTGGTGTTCGGATTTTTGTTGTGTTGCATTGCTTGCTGGAGCGTGCTTTCTTGGCCCGTAGATAGATCTGGTTGGGCCGTCTTTTCGATGCGAGTCCTCATGTTGATCGCATGCTGGCTTGTGTGCGGCGTTGTTTGCCGCCCTATGTTGGCCATGAGGTCGTCTATCCGACCGGATGGCTGCTTTGTTTTTTTATTGCGGGGGCTCTAAGGCCTCCTCATCAAATTCAAGCAGTAGCTTTCGTTTCGGGTAGCTCTTTGTGTGGCGACTGCTACCATATTTGTCTGCGGTGTTGAGTGCTTTGCTCCATCTGATTCTGAGTGCATCTTTCATAGTCTTGAGATTCTGCTTCTGCTTTTTCAGGCTACGCGCAGTGGCGACGAGCCTTTTATGGAGGTTCTTCTGCTCCAAGAGCTTATCCGGCGTGAGGTCATCCGGACTGTTATCCTCGCCCGAGACGGGTTGTTCGGTTTGATTATCCGTGTTGCCCTGATCGGACGGTTGCTCAATGCCATGTTCGTCGTCTGCCGGCTCACCCTGCTCTATCGCTGGGTCTGTATGACCGTTGTTTCTGTCGAGGCGGGGTTTGGAGTGGCGCTTACGCCGCCGCTTTGACTGCTTTTTGATGGAACGATCCTTCGCTGCGTCCTTCCGTTCCTTGTCGTCGTTTCCCTGGGTGTGTCCACCATGTATACATCGTGGGATGAGGTGGCTGTCCAGTTCCCTGTGGGCAGTGGTTCCTGTTCGTCTCCTGCATCGTCGTCCATACCGTCGATGTCTTCGAAGTCAAAGTCGAGCATGTCGGTCAAATCATCGATAGTGGCTACTAAGTGGGTGGTGGGTGGGCATTGAATTTCTTCATCATCCGCATCCCCATCCTACCGGTCATAATCTGGCCAGGACTCTCCTGACAAGGAGAGAGACCTTAGTGAGTTCAGTATGTCGCCGAAGGGAGAGTGCTGAAAGATATCCGCGGCGGTGAACTCCATGATCGGCGCCCAATCGGATTCGATTGGCAGGGGCGCGGGTGGTTCGGAGTCCGGAGGAGAGTCCGGCGACTTGGAGTTACGGGCCTCGCGAAGGGTAAGGCTGGTGTTCGGCTCGATCGCCGTTGAGGCTGCGGCCTCCGTGGCGGGGTCTAACCACCCACCCACGGATGGCGCAATTGGCTCCGAATTGAAGGTCGGAGCGGTTGCAGGTGCGGTCTCCTGAACACTATTCGGCGGCAGAGCTAAATCATGCGCATCATGACAGCGCGACGCATTCGGCCTGGGCTCGAATCCGTCGAAGATCAAGTCTCGGCGGATGTCGGCCGTGTAGTTTAAGCTTCCAAACCTGACCTGATGGCCAGGGGCGTAACTTTCAATCTTCTCTAGATGGCAAGAGAATTGGCCCGCAGTGCAAAGCCGCCGAATACAAAAATCTGTTCGGGAAAAAAGTCTCACCCTGGGCTGCATCGCTAACGATGATCGAAGAAGCCATCAAGCCTAATGATGATGACACAGAGGAACTCTCAATGAAAGCACCAATGTCGGTGTCAAAACTGGCGGATCTCGGGTAGGGGGTCCCGAACTGTGCGTCTAGGTGGATGGTAACAGGAGACAAGGGACATGATGTTTTTACCCAGGTTCAGGCCCTCTCGATGGAGGTAAAACCCTACTCCTTCTTGATTAATATTGATGATATGGGTAGTACGAGAGTTGATCTACCACGAGATCAGAGAGGCTAAACCCTAGAATCTAGCCTATGGTATGATTGTTGTTTTGTTGTCCTACGGACTAAACCCTCCGGTTTATATAGACACCGGAGGGGGCTAGGGTTACACAGAGTCGGTTACAAGGAAGGAGATCTACATATCCGTATTGCCAAGCTTGCCTTCCACGCCAAGGAGAGTCCCATCCGGACACGGGACGAAGTCTTCAATCTTGTATCTTCATAGTCCAACAGTCTGGCCAAAGGTTATAGTCCGGCTGTCCGGATACCCCCTAATCCAGGACTCCCTCAGATGCCATCCTAGAAGTATCCTTGGGAGTTGGCTTCTCAAACTGATTCTTTCTCCTCTTTGTCTGCTTCTTTCCTGGCATGTCTTTGAAAACAGGTGGCTCTATGTCAGGGGTCCCAGTCTTTGGCCATAGATCAAGCCCAGGCACATGGTAGACAATTGGATTGTAGGCTTGTTGATACATTGGCTTCTTGAAGAAAGCATTAACAAAAATCTTCTGGATGTAGTTTAGCCTTGTTAATCGGTGAAACACCATGATTGCAAGGAACCCCAATCATGTCCCATTTTCTACACCCACATGTATGATCTTTCAGATTTATTGTGTATGTGATTTCTCCACTTGTAACCTGGTATAGATCAGGTCCAGCCTTGATTGATTGACAGAATCTGGAATGATGTTTAGCTTCTTCCAACTTTTCAGCATATGTTGGGCATATCTGCCACTTAGCTGTCTCAGTCTTGGTCCTATTGGCATTGGACTTAACTAGCAATTTTGTTCTGATGCCATCAAGCATGCTTTTAATTGGTTGTCCTCTCACAACAAGTATCATTTTGTTGAATACTTCACTTCTATTTTTCACAACCATGTCAGTTTTACAATTTGTGTCCATGGCATGTCTAGCCCATGTATGCTTGGGTATCTTACTAAGCTATTTCCAAGCTGCTTGACACTCTTTTTTAATGTCATCCATTGTTTGATCATATCCATGCTCATTATATGAATAAATATCCCGATCCATGTATTTCTTTAACTCTTCACCTCTAAAGCCAGCTGTTTGAAAGTTTTGATAAATATGTCTAAGGAAGAATCTTTGTGGGCAATTTTGGAATACATTGGTTATTGATTTCAGAAGACCCTGTGAAAGTAAGTAATGTTTAAATATGATGGCACAAGACACTTTTTGTAACTACTAATTAATCATGGTATAATTTGCAATTGTACTACATACAAAGTGATGATGTATGAGTTACCTTTTGTCTATCAGATATGATAGTGTAGTAGCCATACTTCCTTGACTCACCACCAAGAGCATAATTAAGTTGTGTTAGAAACCATGACCAACTGGCAGTGTCTTCCTTGTCAACAATTGCAAATGCAATGGGGAAGATGTTGTTATTACCATCTCTACCAGTTGCAGCTAATATTTGCTGCCATGTGGTCAACTTAATGAAGCAGCCATCAACACCTACAACAGAGCATATTACATTAGTACCATGACAACATAAATGATTGTGTTTAGACCATTGTTGAGGAAATCGTTAACTGGTAGCTGCTTGGTTGGCTAGCGAGTAGGGGATTAATTGGCTAATCGGCAAGTTAATCGGTCATTTAATCAATTAATCGGATGATTTTTCGGTTTATCGGCTACTCGGTGACCCTATGAGTAGGGATTAATCGGCAAGTTAACTGGTTAATTGGATGAATTCTTGAACAGGGGTTTAGACAAATTAATGTAAGTACCTATGAAGGGTCTGCAGCCATTTAGGAAACCCTCTTTGCAAGCATTCCAGCACATGAACAAGCCATGAAATCTGGGATTTATGCCAGGATGAGCCTTCAATTCCTTTGTTGTAACAATGCATCTACTGTGTGGATTCGTATCCAACATAGCTTGGAGGTAATCCCTTATCCTTGTGTATTGTGCCCTCTGATCTCCTTGGACAACACTCTTAGTTGCTTTCCTTGCTCTATAGGCCATGTGAATGGACACTTCTATTCCATGTTTATTCTTCAAATTGGCTATTATTGTCTAGACTAGTGTGTTTATGTCTGCCCTCAATTGTTCCTCACACTCATGTGCCAACCACCTTGTAGTCATTGGTGCTCTCTCCTACAGCAACACAATTGTGGTACAAGTTCATCTTCTTTATGCAAAATGTTCTCTCATGTGCAATTTGAGAAGCAGCAATGAAAAAAGGACAATCTTCTGTACTACAAACTGCAATAACTCTATCTAAGCAGTTTCTGTGAAAAGAGTAGTTCCTGTTTTGTGAGATGTGAAATGTAAGAAGTGCCCTCCTGAATTGCTGGACATCTAGGAAACAAATTTTCTCACAAATTGTTCTTGTGGGTTCTCCCTCTTCTCTTCATACCAAATCCTAGGCTTCTGCTTCCTGGCCCTGCTTTTTCTACCATTTGGCTGCCTAAATGTTGGAAGCCAAGCATCATCATTATCATCCTAACTTAAGTCACCTGGGTTGCTCTCCTCATCGGATCAAGTTATCCAGTCTTGCTCTATGTTGGAAGCTGAGCATCATCGTTATCATCCTGAGTTAAGTCACGTTGTGGACAATGTACTTCGACCGCCGCCGCGAAGACCACATCGCCTCCGCCAACGGCATCATCCCCCGCAGACGCATCAACACCGACGGGCGGCGCGAGTGGTGGGTGTTGGGGAACGTAGTAATTTCAAAATTTTCATACGCACACGCAAGATCATGGTGATGCATAGCAACGAGAGGGGAGAGTGTTGTCCATGTACCCTCGTAGACCGAAAGTGGAAGCATTAGAACAAGGCGGTTGATGTAGTCGTACGTATTCACGATCCGACCGATACAAGTACCGAACGCACGGCACCTCCAAGTTCAGCACACGTTCAACTCGATGACGTCCCATGAACTCTGATCCAGCAAAGCTTCGAGGGAGAGTTCCGTCAGCACGACGGCGTGATGACGGTGATGATGTTGCTACCAACGCAGCGCTTCGCCTAAGCACCGCTACGATATTACCGAGGTGGATTATGGTGGAGGGGGGCACCGCACACGGCTAAGAGATCAATGATCAATTGTTGTGTCTCCAAGGGGTGCCTCCCTCCCCGTATATAAAGGAGTGGAGGAGGGGGAGGGGGCTGGCCCCCTATGGCGCGCCCCATGAGGAGTCCTACAACCAACGGGAGTAGGACTCCCCCCTTCCAAGTAGGAGTAGGAGAGGAGAGGGAAGGGAGAGAGGAAGAGAAGGAAAGGCCCCCCCTCCTTGTCCAATTCGGACTAGAGGGGGAGGGGCACGCGGCTGCCCTGGCCGCCCCTCCTCTTCTCCCACTAAGGCCCAATAGGCCCAATAAACTCCCCAGGGGGTTCCGATAACCCCCGGTACTCCGATATATGTCCGAAACCTCCCAAAACACTTCCAGTGTCCGAACATAGTTGTCCAATATATCGATCTTTACGTCTCGACCATTTCGAGACTCCTCGTCATGTCAGTGATCATATCCGAAACTCTGAACTTCCTTCGGTACATCAAAACACAAAAACTCATAATACCGATTGTCACCGAACTTTAAGCGTGCGGACCCTACGGGTTCGAGAACTATTGTCGGTGGGAACGACACCTATGGGATCACGAGAATCCCTACTACGGTCGCGGGGCGCGGGGTCGTGAGAAGAGCGGATCAAACAGATAGCACACGGTTCGTTTACCCAGGTTCGGGCCGCGAGGATGCGTAAAACCCTACTCCTGCTTTGGTGGATTGTATATATGTGTTCTTGAGCAAGCTATGGGGCGTGAGGAGCTCCAAAAGGCCGAATCCTTCTCCTGGTCGCCTCGGGCCTCCTTTTATAGGAAAAGGGGTTGCCACAGTTGCACGCAGGAGGTGGAAAGGGTACAGTGATGCGAGGTTATCCCTCGCATTACATGACAAGGCGCATTTAATGCATCTTGCTTAGGTGTCCTTGCTTTATCGGGGACCGAGGAGAGACCCGTCTCGTCCGTCGCCGCTCCCTCTTGTGTTGACACGTGCCCTGGCCAGCGGTGCCTGCGACGCCATGTAGGCAGGAAGGCAACTGAGGTGGCGTAGTGGTGGGTCTCCACGAAGATCTGCATGCCGCCACGCAGGTGCCTGCCCAGCTGGTTGGGTCAGCAGCTGCATGCGAACGGTGGTGAAGGTTTGGTTGGCGTGGGCCTGGTGGTGGCCTGTAGATGCCCTTGGTAAGAGCCTTGCCGGGGTCCCAGCAATGGTCTTACCGAGGCGCCTGCTGTCATCCCCGGCAAGGCTCTTGCCAGGGGCCTTGTGGTCTTCCTCGGCTGGGATCCCGCCAAGGGTCATCATCTTCTATGGTGTGTATCTGATCTTGAATGCCTTCATAAAGATCTGCATGCCACCACGAGGATGTCTCCCGAATCCTTGCCCCATGGGGGCAGTGGACTCAAGGGTGACTCGCTCCGTAGGTGTGGGGCGAATTGCCACGGCAAGGGTCTTGCCGGGGTTGCTAAAACTGCCCCCCGGGAAGGATCTTGCCGGGGGAGTCTGCTTTGTCCCCTTTGCTCTTTGTGGTCTTGGTCTTGGCGTCGTTCTGCTTCTCTTGAGCTTTGGCCTTACCTTGGCTCACCTCCCTTGCCTAGCTCGGTGTGGTGGTGCCCGTGGCTCAGATTGCCCGTGCACAGTTATAGGGGTACAAAAAGTGTACTATTCTTTTTGTACACCGACAGGAGCCCCCGGGCCTGGGCCACACGTAAGTGCAATCGCGTCGTTGGGCTAGGCCCAAAAACAGTGCGCGGGTAGGCGGGGCGGTTTTTACCACGGTAAGTTTCTTCGCGTGCTGCACTTCCCATGACTCCTACGCGTGGCGCGGCATGGGGAGGCGTGCGTGACATGGGCAGCATGCGTGGGGCTGAGCTCTGCACGCATGCGTCACGTCATAGTAAAGGGGGCGGCTCGCGCCTTCCCCATAATCGGGGGGAGGCGTGGAGGCGCGGCCCATTTACTGAACGGGGCCGAGGCGTGGTCTTCAAGGCGTCCACTCCCCACGATCACGGGGTGGGGAGAGGTCGCCTCACCCGTCCCCTCGGTCCTGCACGTCTGCCACGTGTCTCCCATGCGCTTGGGCTGGCAAACGGTGGAGGCGGGAAACCGGGCCGCCGCGGGCTGGGGCAGCGGGTCGGTCCCAGTTCCCTGCGCCTTCCGTGTCTTGATTGGCCGAGCGGGGCATCCGAGCCCCCACCCTGTTCCTTTATTAAGAGCGGGAGGGGGATGGCGTCCCGCATTCTTTCATCTTCTTCTTCCTTCAGCTTATGCTCCCCCTTCATCCGCCATGGAGAGAGGGAATCCTGGTCCTTCAACGGTGGCGGCGAGGGTTGCCGCTCGACAATGCGTCCCTCCTTCTCCCGCACCTGCGGTGGCAGAGCCAGCCGCAAGGGGAAGAGGGAGGGGCGAGGCCGTGGGCGAGGCCGGGGCGCTCGGGGAAGAGGCGGACGGGGCGGCGCACCGGCCTCGCCTCCGCCAGCAGCTCCTCTTCCCATGGAGCGCCATGTTGGGGACGACCCTTGTGAGTTCTTCGTCAGGCTGCGCCGGCCGCCGCGTCGTCGCCTTCATCTCCCGACTCCATTTGCGCGAGAGATGGAGCTGGATCCACCGGAGTCACTGCGGCTGCACATGAGGGGCTGCAGGATCAGTGGCACGCGGGTCCGCGTCGACTTCCCCGCTCCTCACGTGATGTATCTTCGTCAGGGATGGAAAACATTTGCTCAAATCCACCGCTTGGCGGAGGGGTTCACCCTCCATTTTAAGCTGATGGAGGGCGGCCTTCTCTCCGTCAAGGTCTTCGAAGATTTTGGAACCCGCCTGAGGTGCTGCGTGGAGAGCTCCTCCGACGATGAAGATTCCTCCTCGGGCGAGAGTCACGAGGAGGACAGCGACAGCGGCGACGAGGGTGGTAGGCGGCAGGATGATGGGTCCGACTAGGCATCGGACCCGTTGTCCTGGGGCGATGTTGGCAGCAGCAGCATCTGCATCGAGCCCCTACAAACTCCTCGTGGCCATCTCCTTGGGCGGCTGACATAGGAAGTGCGGGAAGGCGAAGAAGGCGGATGGCGGGCCGTCAGTTCGGAGTACGCGGGCATCGACACCTTTGTCGCGTATTGCCGGTCCTGCCGTCTCGTCTTCCGGCTCTTCTACCGTCATCGTCATCACCAGCTTCCCGTTGAGGTGGCCGCCGGGATGTTTTCCTGGTGCCTTCTGCCGCTCATACCTCGCCTAGGTGCTCCTTTTGTCCTTCTCGCCTCCTTGACCTGCCTCCTAAGGGGAGAGACAAGAAAGGATTACGGGCACCTTATCTCTTTTTAGTTTGTAAGCCTTCGGGCCTTTGTTGAATTTAAAACTTGTAATCCCATCATTCATGTTTTTCATTCCCTATGGACTGTACCTGAGTGGAATGTTTTTAATGAAAAAGGGATGTTTGCCGGGTCACATGTTTGTGGGTGGAACCCACGACAAGGAGTAAATCCTTGATATCTCTAAGACAAACATTTCCTTGCCCGGCAACAGGCCTTGCCGTCCTCCCACTTCGCTCGACCTTTCTCATGCTTTTGGCGGAGGCAGGGATGAGGTGGGTTCAGGCTCCTCGTTTCATCCTTTTGCTGCCGCGACTACGACCAAACTTGGTCCCAGGAACGAGCCCTAGGGCCTATAGTTAGGGGAGCACGGTAGTTTTAAGGAGAAACGAGGTTTCACATACCTCAGTCCATAATGGAATGCATGATAAGGGATGAAGAACTTATCTGAAGCTGCAGCCCCTGGCAACCCTAGTTTGCCGTGGGTGAATCCTTGCTCTTGCAGCCCCCGGCAATACTGGCTTGCTGGGGCCCAGATGCTGGTTTGTCCCCCTTCCCTTTTTTTCCAAGTGGTTCGGCAAGGATATCTGTGTGTCCTGCGAACCAAAGAAGACAAAAGAAGGACAAAGGGACGCACACTCGACCTCTAAGCTAGGGGTTAGTCGCTGCTAAGCACTATCAACCCTAACCAAGGACGAGACTCGACCTAGCATGCATGCTATAACTTAGGGCGCCAGTGCTTCATTTATTTATGCTCAAGGTCTGCGCCTGGATTTGTACGACGAAGGGTTACATGCATCATCGACAATGCTTGTACAAAAGGTGGCTTGCCGGGGGGCCCGGCAAGCCGCGCCTCATGGGTAAAACTTGCGAAGATGCTCAATGTTCCAGGAGTTACTCACCGGAGCGGCATCTTCGGTCTCCAGGCGGACTGCGCCGGCCTGGTGACTCGTATTACCCAATAAGGGCCTTCCCACTTTGGCGTCAACTTGTTGTAATTCTTGGCCGATTGAACGCGCCGAAGGACAAGGTCGCCTTCCTCAAGGCTTCAGGCATGAACCTTGCGGCTATGGTAGCGGCGCAAGGCTTGCTGGTAGCGTGCTGCTCTCACACCCGCCCGAAGACGATCTTCCTCAAGGAGCGTTGCGTCATCTTGGCGCAGTTGCTCTTGCTCAAGCTCATCATAAGCGAGCACTTGAGGTGACCCGTATATGAGTTCAGTGGGGAGAACTGCTTCTGCCCCGTATACTAGGGCAAAGGGTGTCTGGCCGGTGGCTTGATTTGGCGTCGTCCTGATCAACCAAAGAACCGTCGGCAACTCATCAATCCAGCGCCTTCCGCTCTTCTGCAGCCTGACAAAGGTCTTTGTCCTTTAAGCCCTGTAGTACTTCAGCATTTGCCCTCTCAGCTTGACCATTGCTTCGTGGGTGAGCAACAGAAGCGAAACAGACTTTGCTGCCGAGGTCTTGGGTATATTGCATGAAGGCGCGGCTTGTGAACTGTGTGCCATTGTCGGTGATGACCCTGTTGGGTACACCGAAACGGCATACTAGTCCCTTGAAAAATTTGACGGCTGACTGAGCTGTGACCTTCCTCACTGCCTCCACTTCTGGCCACTTTGTGAACTTGTCGATTGCGACGTACAAGTACTCAAAGCCCCCAACAGCGCGGGGGAAAGGGCCCAGTATGTCGAGCCCCCAGACCGAGAAGGGCCAGGAGAGAGGGATGGTTTGAAGTGCTTGAGCTGGTTGATGAAGCTTCTTTGAATGGAACTGACACGCTTCACACCTGGTGACTAGTGTTGTCGCATCCTGGAGGACGGTGGGCCAGAACAAGCCTTGCCGAAATGCCTTGCCGTCAAGGGCTCTTGACCCTATGTGGGATCCACATATGCCTCCATGTATCTCCGCCAACAGCCCCAGTCCTTCCTCCCTGGGGATACACTTCAATTTCACACCGTTCGGCCTCTTCCTGTACAGGACATCCTCGGTGAACTGGTACATAGTAGAGCGACGGGCTACTTTTTCCGCTTCTTCCTGCTCCTCAGGAAGTTCCCTTGTTTGGAGGAATCGGACGGTATGCTGTGCCCATGCTGGAGCCTGGAGCTCGACGGCGAGGACTAAAGGCATTTCCTCCGCTATAGGAGCGGCTATCTTGACGGCAAGAGCTTGACACTCCGCCGGAGCAAGCCGCCTCATGGCGGGTTCAGTGTTCCCGGCAGCATCCTTGCCGGCGGCTCCGGGGAGCTCGGTGGGAAAGTACTTGTCGGGCCCTGATTTCCTCCTCTTGTTTTGATCTGTCGATGGATCAACGGATGGCTGAGTTAGCTGAAGCACAAAGGTACCTGGTTCCACAGGTAGCTTGAGGGCAGCGCGTTTTGACAGGTAATCGGCGATGTCGTTCTCCGCTCGGGGAACGTATTCTGCCTGTATACCGTCAAAACGCTCTTCTAGCTTTCTCACTTCATCGACGTATGCCTTCATCAATGGGCTTTGGTAATCTTTGTTGACTTGCTTGACGACAAGCTGCGAGTCGCCCCTGACGATGAGTTTCTTGATTCCGAAGTCCGCCGCAATCCTAAGACCGGCAAGCAGCCCTTCGTACTCAGCCGTGTTGTTTGTTGACACCTCCCTGGGGAAGTGCATCTGGATCACGTACTTGAGGTGCTCTCTGGTGGGCGCGACGAGCAGTACACCAGCCCCGGCGCCCTGTAAGGAGAAAGCCCCATCAAAGTACATGATCCAGTCGCAACTTGCCTCATTGCCGGGGAGAACGGTCTCTTGGATTTCTTTGTCAGGCGTCGCGGTCCATTCTGCAATGAACTCTGCCAGGACTCGGCTTTGGATCGTCGAGGTACTCTCAAACTTGAGGCCAAAGCTGGACAGTTCCAGTGCCCATTCCACGATTCTTCCCATTGCGTCTGGATTGTGCAATATCCATTGCAGAGGGAGGCGAGTGATGACGGTGATTTCGTGCGCCTGGAAGTAGTGACGCAGATTCCTCGGGGCCATAAGAAGGCCGAAGAGCAGTTTCTGCACACCAGAGTACCTTGATCTAGCCCCCTGCAGGAGGGAACTAACAAAATAGACCGGGTGCTGCATCATTTTCTTCTTTGGCGGCACTCTAATTGGCTGTGTCGTCTCTGCATTGGTGGCATCGGGCTCCGTCGCTGCTATTACCTCGTCATCAATCTCTCTCTGCGCCACTAGTGCGGCACTGACCACCTGGTTCGTTGCCGCCGGGTATAGCAGTAACGGTTCCTGTGGCCTAGGCGCAACTAGTATTGGCGCGGAGGAGAGGTACCTTGTAACGCCCTCGATGCGGCTATATCTCCCACGTGTCGAGGCACGACTTAGAGGCATAACCGCATTGAAAGCAATGTCGCAAGTTAGGCAATCATCACAACATCCAATGTAATACATAATAATGGGATGAGTAACATAGTTGGCTTACACTCGCCACGTCACATAAAGTACATAAATAGCATTACATCAACCAAACACTCATGGCCCGACTACGGTGCCAAAATAAAAGATAAACCCAACATGCGACACGGTCCCGATCACCCCAACTGGGCACCACTACTGATCATCCGGAAAAGAAACATAGTATCGTTGAGAGTCCTCGCCGAACTCCCACTTGAGATCGAGCGCGCCATCTGGAGCGGAATCATCAGGCCCTGCATCTGGTGTAATAGTAATCTGTGAGCCACAGGGACTCAGCAATCTCGCACCCTCGCGATCAAGACTATTTAAGCTTATAGGTAAGACAAGGTTTAATATATGTGGAGCTGCAGCAAGCGACTAGCATATATGGTGGCTAACCTGTTCGCAAAAGAGATCGAGGAGAGAAGGCAAAGCGCGAGCGCATAACTAAAGAGGGCAAACCTGCGGCAAGCATTACTCCAACACCGTGTCCACTTCCTGGACTCCACCGAGAAGAGGCCATCACGGTAACTCACACAGTTGATTCATTTTAATTAAGTTAAGGTTTAAGTTATCTACAACCGGACATTAACAAATTCCCATCTGCCCATAACCGCGAGCACGGCTTTCGAAAGTTCAATCCCTGCAGGGGATCCCAACTTAGCCCATGACAAGCTCTCACGGTCAACGAAGGAATAGACCTTCTCCCGAGACGTTCCGATCAGACTCGGTACCTCGGTTCTTCAAGACACTTCGACAAGTTAAAACAAATCCAGCAACACCGCCAGAATGTGCCGACAAATCCCGATAGGAGTTGCACATATCTCGTTCTCAGGGCACACTCAGATAGGTCAAGCTACGAGTAAAACCAACCCTCAAGTTGCCCCGAGGTGGCCCCGCAGGCTGCCCAGTTCGGACCAACACTCAGAGGAGCACTGGCCCAGGGGGGTTTAATAAGATGACCCTCGGGCTCCGGAAACCCAAGGGAAAAGAGGCTAGGTGGCAAATGGTAAAACCAAGGTTGGGCATTGCTGGAAAAGCTTTATTCAAGGCGAACTATCAAGGGGTTCCCATTATAACCCAACTGCGTAAGGAACGCAAAATCCGGGAACATAACACCGATATGACGGAAACTAGGGCGGCAAGAGTGGAACAAAACACTAGGCGAGAGGCCGAGCCTTCCACCCTTTACCAAGTATATAGATGCATTAAGATAACATGGCAATATAATGATATCCCAACAAGTAAATAAAGTTCCAACAAGGAACGGTCTCCAAAACATCACCTGCAACTAGCAATGCTATAAGAGGGGCTGAGTAAAGCGATAACATAGCCAAACAATGGTTTGCTAGGACATGGTGGGTTAGAGGTTTGACATGGCAATTTGGGAGGCTTGAAAGAAAGTGGTAGGCATCGTAGCATGGCATAGCAAAAGAGCGAGCATCTAGCAAAGCAAAGATAGTAGTGATTTCAAGGGTATGATCATCTTGCCTACACAGTTGTCAGAGTTGACTGGATCCTCGAAAGCAAACTCAACGGGCTCCTCGTTAGCAAACTCGTCTCCCGGCTCTGCCCAAACAGGACAAAACAAGCAACAAGGACACAATCAACCACGTGCAAACTCAAACAACATGATGCAAAGATGGTATGCTATGCGGGATGCGATGCGGGATGCATATGCAAGATTTGACAAGAGATGCATGAACCTGGCCTCAACATGGAAATCCAAGTGTGCCACTGGAAAGATGAGATGAAATCGCTTGAAAATGATATAAAGAACGCCGGAATCGGAGTTACGGTTTGGAAATGACAAGCAATTCAAATATGGCACCGGTCTGCGATTTACAGCAAGTAGTCAACTAAATGCAACGAGATGAACAAGCTACAGCACCCAAACATGGCATCAAAATACATGGCAGGAACACATTCATGATGCTTAACAAAAGTCTAGCACTGAGCTACGGCCAATTCATCCATTAACAGGTTCAAACAAGCATGGCAAAAATGCATTTGGTAAACAGATTTCAGACTTAGTGAAATTAACACTTGTCTGGAATTTCAGATCAGATAACACTCTTCGGAGCACCAAAACTATATGCTACAGGACCTTAACATGGCAAACTAAAGCATGGAATGGAGCTACTCAAAGAGCTTAACAAAAGTCCCTTAGTGAACTTGAGCCAAAAGGGATCAGAAAATACATTTGCAAGCATGTGAACATGGCAAAAACATAATCAGTTCTCAGACTTAGTGAAAACTGGGACATGCTGAAACAGATGTCAAGTAGGCATGTTTATGAGCTCGATGCACTCACTACAGAGCATGTCATGACAATCTAAGCATACACCCATCAAGATTACACAAAATACAAGCTAGAAATGGCAAGAACAATAACATGGCATGCACGGATCAACTACAACATCATCGGCAAAATCGCTAATAAGTAGACAATCTGCCCAGATTCACAAAGTAGCAAAAGTAGAGCTCGATTTACTCAAGCTAGGGTGCTCCATAATTGCAAAAAAAGACATGGATGGATAGAGCACTACAAGATTAACAAATCATCCTTACTGATCATCCTCAAAAGAGGCACGGATCACTAGGAAAACAACATGAACAAATGGTAACTTGGGATAAACAGATCAAGGACTTAGTGGAAATGCTAAGTCCCTGAAATCAGCATTACCAAGTGCACCACTTTGCAAGCTTGTGCTAGTCACCACACACATCACAAAAATACATGGGTTGCACCTCTGGAAAGATGGCAAAACCCTTAACAAAACATATGTAGAGCTCATAGGCATATCATGCACACAATAATCATGGCAAAAATGACAAATATCTAAATGGAGCAGCAGATCTGACAATTATCTCAAGTAGCACTCTTCTATCAGAATTTCGGGCATCAAGATGAACTCAAATGAAAATGATGCAATGAGATGAAATGATGTACTCTCTGAGGCGAACATTTTGATATGCTATATGCCCAAAACAGAGCTACGGATGCAAAGTTACAATGCAATGAACATGGCAATTTGAACTAGGGTTTCGAGCAAAAAAACAACCGATCCAATCTCCAGATCTAGAAACACTGTTCACGCGCGGGGTACGAAGTTCGCTGGAGTCGGAGCTTGAGGCCGCCGGAGTGGGTGGTGGCCAGATCTGGCCGAGGGGACGCCGGATCTGGCCGGGGCGACGGCGGTCACCGGCAGGGGCGCGGACTCCGGCGCGGGCGAAGTCGCCGGAGCGACGAGGTGGCCGCGGGCGGCTGGTGGCGCACCAGGCCGGCGGGGACGGTGACAATGACGCGTGGCGGCGGAGGTGGTCGGCGACGGCCGGGGTCGGGGAAGAGGCGGCGGGGCGCGAGCAAGCTCGAACTGGCCCGGGCGCGGAGCGGGCAGGCCTGCTCCGGGCCGGCGGGCCTGGCGGCGGGGAAGTGGGCGCGGCACCACGTGTCGGCGCGCGATTTTCTACGGGTGGCGGCGGACGTGTCCGGCCGCGCGGAGAGGGGTGTATCTAGGGTTTTGGGGAGAGGAGAACAAAAATTTCGGAGGGGTCTATTTATAGACATAGAGGGAGCTAGGAGAGTCCAAATGAGGTGCGGTTTTCGGCCACGCGATCGTGATCGAACGCTCTAGCAGATGGAGAGGGTTTTGGTGGGTTTTGGGCCAAATTGGAGGGGTGTTGGGCTGCAACACACACGAGGCCTTTTTGGTCCCTCGGTTAACCGTTGGAGTATCAAACGAAGTCCAAATGGTACGAAACTTGACAGGCGGTCTACCGGTAGTAAACCAAGGCCGCTTGGCAAGTCTCGGTCCAATCCGGAAATGTTTAAACCCCACACACGAAAGAAAGGTAGAAATGGCCACCAGAGGAGAACGAAGCGTCGGAATGCAAAACGGACAACGGGGAAAATGCTCGAATGCATGAGATGAACACGTATGCAAATGCAATGCGCATGATGACATGATATGAGATGCATGACAACGACAACAACACACACAGACAAAAACCCGAACCCGAGAAAATAAAATAACTTAAGGCCGGAAACGACAAGAGTTGGAATACATATTGGGTAAATCATATCCGGGGTGTTACAACACTCCACCACTACGAAAGGATCTCGTCCTGAGATCTAGGACTGAAAGAACACCGGGTACTCAGAAGGAGGTGATCCTCACGTTCCCAGGTAGCTTCACGGTCGGAATGGTGTGACCACTTGACTTTGAGGAATTTGATTGACTTGTTGCGAGTCTCGCGTTCAGTCTCTTCAAGAATAGCAACGGGGTGCTCACGATAGAAGAGATCTTCTTGGAGCTCAATGTCCTCGAAGTTGACGGTGCGGTCAGGAGTCTTGAAGCACTTTCGGAGATGAGAGACATGGAACACGTCATGCACATTTGCAAAGTTTGAAGGAAGCTCGAGTTGATAGGCGAGGTCGCCTCTCTTGCTGACAATCTTGAAAGGTCCCACGTATCTAGGGGCAAGCTTCCCTTTGATACCGAAGTGACGAGTACCTTTCATAGGAGAGATGCGGAGGTACACATGATCTCCGATCTCGAAAGCCAAATCACAGTGCTTGCTATCATAGTAGCTCTTCTGGCGCGATTGGGCTGCTTTAAGGTTATCGTGAATGACTTTGCACATTTCCTCTACCTCTGTGATTAAGTCATTTCCCAAAAGCTGACGCTCACTGGTTTCAGACCAGTTGAGAGGGGTACGGCACTTCCTGCCATACAGAATTTCAAATGGGGCCTTGCCCGAACTTGCTTGAAAACTGTTGTTGCAGGAGAATTCAGCATATGGAAGACAATCCTCCCACTTCATGCCGAAGGAGATCACACAAGCCCTGAACATATCTTCAAGAATCTGGTTGACACGCTCGACTTGACCGCTAGTCTGAGGGTGGAAAGCTGTGCTGAAGCGGATGTTGTTGCCCATGGCCTTCTGAAAAGAATCCCAAAACTTGGAGGTAAAGATGCTGCCACAATCTGAAGAGATCACTTGTGGAATACCGTGCAGAGAGACAATCCGAGAGGTTTAGAGTTCCGCCAATTAAGCTGCAATGATTGACTCTTTGATAGGCAGAAAGTGAGCCACTTTAGTGAGTTTGTCGATAACAACGAATATAGCATCATTGCCACGTTTGGACTTTGGAAACCCAGTCACGAAATCCATCTCAATGTGGTCGAACTTCCATTCTGGAATGGCAAGAGGTTGGAGGAGACCAGCTGGCCTTTGGTGTTCTACCTTCACTCTTCTGCAGACATCACATTCATTCACGAACTGAGCAATCTCGCGCTTCATTCGAGTCCACCAATAAGCCTGATTGAGGTCCTGATACATCTTCGTACTCCCAGGGTGGATGGAGAGGAGAGAATTGTGAGCCTCATTCATGATCACTTTACGAAGGTCACCTTTGGGCACGAAACGATCCTCGAAGAAGAGAGTATCCTTGTCATCAAGGCGGTAGCACTTGTACTTGGGTTGACTCTTGGCAATCCCAATCTTCACCTTTTTCACCATAGCATCAAGAAGCTGGGCTTGGCGAATCTGATCTTCCAAGGTAGGAGAGACTTGAAGGTTGGCGAGGAAACCTTGAGGAACAACTTGCAGATTAAGTTTGCGGAAAGCTTCACAAAGCTCGGGTTGATAAGGCTTGAGAATCAGACTGTTGCAGTAAGCTTTCCTGCTCAATGCGTCAGCAATCACATTGGCCTTGCCTGGAGTATACTCGATACTCAGATTATACTCTTGAATCATTTCGACCCATCGAGTCTGCCTGAGGTTGAGATTAGGCTGAGTGAAGATGTACTTGAGACTCTTGTGGTCAGTGAAGATGTCCACTTTTCTTCCCAATAAGAGATGTCTCCAAGTCAAAAGAGCATGCACAACTGCCGCCAACTCGAGGTCATGAGTGGGGTAGTTCTTTTCATTGGGCTTCAACTGGCGAGAGGTATAAGCAACAACTTTCTTCTCTTGCATCAACACTGCGCCAAGACCTTGGAGAGATGCATCACAAAAGACCTCATACGGTTTGGATTCATCAGGCGGAGTCAGAACTGGAGCGGTGACCAATTTCTCTTTCAAAGTGTTGAAAGCAATGTCACACTCCGGAGACCAAACATACTTGACGTGCTTCTGGAGAAGATTAGAGAGAGGCTTCGCGATCTTAGAAAAGTTCTCCACGAACCTTCTACAATAGCTTGCTAGGCCGAGGAAGCTACGGAGTTGCTTCACGTTATGAGGAGGTTCCCAATTCACAATTGCAGATACCTTCTCGGGATTCACCGCAATGCCCTTGGCAGAGATGATATGACCAAGGTAAAGAACCTCATCGAGCCAAAATTCGCACTTGGAAAACTTGGCATAGAACTGATGTTCCCTGAGCTTATCGAGTACCAAACTCAAGTGCTTGGCATGATCTTCCTTGTTCTTCGAAAAGACTAGAATGTCGTCGAGATAGACCAAAACAAAGTCATTGGTGTAGGCGTTGAAGATGAAGTTCATCATGCGAGAGAAAGTCGGAGGAGCGTTGACGAGGCCAAAAGACATGAAAGTGTATTCATATGAACCATAGCTTGTTTTGAAAGCCGTCTTGGGAATATCTTGTTCACGGATTCGAATCTGGTGATAACCCATACGGAGATCAAGCTTGGAGAATACTTGGGCACCTTTGAGTTGTTCGAACAGCTCATTGATGTTGGGAAGTGGGTATTTGTTCTTCATAGTCTTCTTGTTCAATGGACGGTAATCAACACAAAGTCGGTCCGTTCCATCCTTCTTCTTCACAAAAAGAACACCACAACCCCACGGAGAAGAACTAGGCCGGATGAGACCCATTCTCTCTTGAATATCGAGTTGCTTCTTCAGCTCCTTCAACTCTTCAGGTCCGAGCTTGTAAGGACGTGTGCAAACAGGTTCCGTGCCAGGTTCAAGATCGATGACGAATTCAACTGGCCGGTGCGGAGGCATTCCTGGAAGCTCTTCTGGAAAGACATCTTGATATTCGCAAACGACTGGAATTTGCGAGATGGCATCCAGTTCACCCTTCTCATTGAGAGAAAACAGACGGATGGTATCATCACGAGCGGCAAAGACAATTACATCCTCAGACGAATGAGTCAGTTGAATCTGCCTGGCTGCACAATCAAGCTGAGCCTTGTGCTTAGAAAGCCAATCCATTCCGAGAATAAGATCAATATCCGAGTTACCAAGGACCATTGGAGAAGAAAGAAACTTGTAGTCGCCCAAGGTGATAGTAACATCTGGAACCTCCAGACTTGCACTCAAGCGTTTGCCAGGAGAAACGATATCCATTTGTTTACCCAAATGAGAAGAAACGAATTCATGCTTGGTAAAAAATGGCTTTGACATGAAACAATGTGATGCACCAGTGTCAAAAAGTACTTTAGCTGGAATATCATTAACAGGAAGGTTACCCATGATGACATCTGGTGAGTCCTCTGCCTGAGCTGCATTCATCAAATTGACCTTGGCGTGCTTGGGGTTATGCTTGACCACAGCTGTACTTGCCAATCTCACAGGAGGAGGAGGAGGAAGACGCCTCTGATTGAAGCATTTGTTGGCATAGTGACCCTCCTGTTGGCACTTGTTGCACGTGACCTCTGAAAGTGGGCGGTGGTACGGAGCACTTGATCTTGGAGCTTGAGACGAAGTCTTGTTCTGAAAGCTAGGGTTGGGTGGGTGGGAAGATCCACTGCCACCTTTGCTCTTCTGATACGGCTGACGGAACGAGGAGGTGGAAGCCAATACTTCTGCTGCTTGGCCACTTGAGTAGAGGAATACGGAGTAACATCTCGGACTCGCTTCTTGGAAGCATCACACCTCAGTTGAGCAGCCTCTTGCTTCAATGCCATGTTGTAGAACTCATCGTACCTCAAGGGCTCAAAGAGAACAAGAGCTAGCTGGATTTCTTCTCTGAGACCACCCCTAAACTGATATATCATGCTCTTCTCATCAGGTACGTCCTACTTGGCAAAGCGGGCGAGCTTCTGGAACAACTTGTTGTAATCATAGACAGACAAAGAGCCTTGCTTCAGGTTGCGGAATTCCTCACGCTTGCTTTCAACCACGCTCTGAGGGATATGGTGAGCTCGGAAATCTTGACGGAATTCATCCCAGGTAATCACACGTCCACCTCTGGAATCCTTGTACTGCTGGAACCATTCTGCAGCTTGATCTTTGAGTTGGAAGGAAGCAAACTTGACAAAGTCCTTAGGCCTGACGTTACTGCACACGAAATGCTTGCACAGATCCACGAGCCAATCGTCAGCATCAGTTGCCTCAACACAATTGCTGAAAGTCTTTGGCCCGTTAGCAAGGAACTGGTTGAGTGTAGCAAAGTGATTCTGATTGTTGCCTTGGTTGCCTTGATTCGCTTGATTGCGCTCTTGAAGAATTTGCATGATCAACTGCGTGTTTGCATTGGTTGCGGCCATCACAGCTTGCCATGCCTCCCGAGGATGTGGAGGTGGTGGCTGATCCTGATTCTGATTCTGATTGGTGCTCTTAGCGGGAGCCATCCTGAAGGGGTTGACCACCGTTAGCACATTGACAGATAAAATGACGCTGCATCCAACGGAATGAAAAATTGCAACATAAAGTCTTCACATCCGAACATAAGAACGAATGCATTCCTCTTGAAATGGTCACATATCCATAAATTGAGAAGCCACTCAAAATTTAGGTAGAGAAATAAATCAACAAGGTACAGATCAAGAACGAATACTCGGTAAGAAATCCCAATCTCAAACCAATATCCGTGGAAGAAGAACTAGAGCTACTTGAATTCCCACCTATGAAACTCCCGAACCTTTCCGGTTATGCAATCAGGTGTTGGGGATACAGGGGAAGCATAATATCTCACCCAAATCTAGCAAATCCTACATCCAGCTGTATCCATTCTTCAACACATAACCAAGAAAAACTTTGGAAACCATCTACCTCAACCTTCGAAAAGCATCCGTTATACAAGTTATGGCAATACTCCCGAACTCCCGCCCCAGTACTGGGTGGCGTTGAGGTTATCTCACCAACGAACTGCATAAAAGAGATTTTCGATGTCGGCGTACTAAACTCAGGTATTCCAGAACTGCAACGATAAAATTATGATGACAACACCTCAGAGCTCAACTCCCCGGGACACTTCCACAAAACCCCTGATAGGAGGCACGAAGACAATGTTCTCATCATAAAACCATCGGAACAATTCCAAGATACCCGCGTGATCCTAAAAAAAATTAGTGAAATTTGAGAAGAGAAGAGTCAAAACTCTACGTCGGGATGCCTTACCAGAGCGATGAGGAGACTGGGAAGTAAAAAAGAATTCCTAAAATCTCCGATATATAATTCCTAAATGACTCAAAACATTTTTCTAGACACAACTCGGCCGCTAATAACGATCAAGCAATGGGGCTCCTAAGGTCGGGATGGCTCTGATTACCAACTTGTAACGCCCTCGATGCGGCTATATCTCCCACGTGTCGAGGCACGACTTAGAGGCATAACCGCATTGAAAGCAATGTCGCAAGTTAGGCAATCATCACAACATCCAATGTAATACACAATAATGGGATAAGTAACATAGTTGGCTTACACTCGCCACATCACACAAAGTACATAAATAGCATTACATCAACCAAACACTCATGGCCCGACTACGGCGCCAAAATAAAAGATAAACCCAACATGCGACACGGTCCCGATCACCCCGACTAGGCACCACTACTGATCATCCGGAAAAGAAACATAGTATCGTTGAGAGTCCTCATCGAACTCCCACTTGAGCTCGAGTGCGCCATCTGGAGCGGAATCATCAGGCCCTGCATCTGGTGTAATAGTAATCTGTGAGCCACAGGGACTCAGCAATCTCGCACCCTCGCGATCAAGACTATTTAAGCTTATAGGTAAGACAAGGTTTAATATATGTGGAGTTGCAGCAAGCGACTAGCATATATGGTGGCTAACCTGTTCGCAAAAGAGAGCGAGAAAAGAAGGCAAAGCGCGAGCGCATAACTAAAGAGGGAAAACCTGCGGCAAGCATTACTCCAACACCATGTCCACTTCCCGGACTCCGCCGAGAAGAGGCCATCACGGTAACTCACACAGTTGATTCATTTTAATTAAGTTAAGCTTTAAGTTATCTACAACCGGACATTAACAAATTCCCATCTGCCCATAACCGCAGGCACGGCTTTCGAAATTTCAATCCCTGCAGGGGGTCCCAACTTAGCCCATGACAAGCTCTCACGGTCAACGAAGGAATAGACCTTCTCCTGAGACGTTCCGATCAGACTCGGTACCTCGGTTCTTCAAGACACTTCGACAAGTTAAAACAAATCCAGCAACACCGCCCGAATGTGCCGACAAATCCCGATAGGAGCTGCACATATCTCGTTCTCAGGGCACACTCAGATAGTTCAAGCTACGAGTAAAACCAACCCTCAAGTTGCCCCGAGGTGGCCCCGCAGGCTGCCTAGTTCGGACCAACACTCAAAGGAGCACTGGCCCAGGGGGGTTTAATAAGATGACCCTCGGGCTCCGGAAACCCAAGGGAAAAGAGGCTAGGTGGCAAATGGTAAAACCAAGGTTGGGCATTGCTGGAAAAGCTTTATTCAAGGCGAACTATCAAGGGGTTCCCATTATAACCCAACTGCGTAAGGAACGCAAAATCCGGGAACATAACACCGATATGACGGAAACTAGGGCGGCAAGAGTGGAACAAAACACTAGGCGAGAGGCCGAGCCTTCCACCCTTTACCAAGTATATAGATGCATTAAGATAACATGGCAATATAATGATATCCCAACAAGTAAATAAGGTTCCAACAAGGAACGGTCTCCAAAACATCACCTGCAACTAGCAATGCTATAAGAGGGGCTGAGCAAATCGATAACATAGCCAAACAACTGTTTGCTAGGACATGGTGGGTTAGAGGTTTGACATGGCAATTTGGGAGGCTTGAAAGAAAGTGGTAGGCATCGTAGCATGGCATAGCAAAAGAGCGAGCATCTAGCAAAAGCAAAGATAGTAGTGATTTCAAGGGTATGATCATCTTGCCTACACAGTTGTCAGAGTTGACTGGATCCTCGAAAGCAAACTCAACGGGCTCCTCGTTAGCGAACTCGTCTCCCAGCTCTGCCCAAACAGGACAAAACAAGCAACAAGGACACAATCAACCACATGCAAACTCAAACAACATGATGCAAAGATGGTATGCTATGCGGGATGCGATGCGGGATGCATATGCAAGATTTGACAAGAGATGCATGAACCTGGCCTCAACTTGGAAATCCAAGTGTGCCACTGGAAAGATGAGATGAAATCGCTTGAAAAC
The DNA here is from genome assembly GCF_018294505.1 of Triticum aestivum. Classification (NCBI taxonomy): domain Eukaryota; kingdom Viridiplantae; phylum Streptophyta; class Magnoliopsida; order Poales; family Poaceae; genus Triticum; species Triticum aestivum. Next base: position 203,273,679 of record NC_057797.1, read on the forward strand.
GATATAAAGAACGCTGGAATCGGAGTTACGGTTTGGAAATGACAAGCAATTCAAATATGGCACCGGTCTGCGATTTACAGCAAGTAGTCAACTAAATGCAACGAGATGAACAAGCTACAGCACCCAAACATGGCATCAAAATACATGGCAGGAACACATTCACGATGCTTAACAAAAGTCTAGCACTGAGCTACGGCCAATTCATCCATTAACAGGTTCAAACAAGCATGGCAAAAATGCATTTGGTAAACAGATTTCAGACTTACTGAAATTGGCACTTGTCTGGAATTTCAGATCAGATAACACTCTTCGGAGCACCAAAACTATATGCTACAGGACCTTAACATGGCAAAGTAAAGCATGGAATGGAGCTACTCAAAGAGCTTAACAAAAGTCCCTTAGTGAACTTGAGCCAAAAGGGATCAGAAAATACATTTGCAAGCATGTGAACATGGCATAAACATAATTAGTTCTCAGACTTAGTGAAAATTGGGACATGCTGAAACAGATGTCAAGTAGGCATGTTTACGAGCTCGATGCACTCACTACAGAGCATGTCATGACAATCTAAGCATACACCCATCAAGATTACACAAAATACAAGCTAGCAATGGCAAGAACAATAACATGGCATGCACGGATCAACTACAACATCATCGGCAAAATCGCTAACAAGTAGACAATCTGCCCAGATTCACAAAGTAGCAAAAGTAGAGCTCGATTGACTCAAGCTAGGGTGCTCCATAATTGCAAAAAAAAAGACATGGATGGATAGAGCACTACAGGATTAACAAATCATCCTTACTTATCATCCTCAAAAGAGGCACGGATCACTAGGAAAACAACATGAACATATGGCAACTTGGGATAAACAGATCAAGGACTTAGTGGAAATGCTAAGTCCCTGAAATCAGCCTTACCAAGTGCACCACTTTGCAAGCTTGTGCTAGTCACCACACACATCACAAAAATACATGGGTTGCACCTCTGGAAAGAAGGCAAAACCCTTAACAAAACATATATAGAGCTCATAGGCATATCATGCACACAATAATCATGGCAAAAATGACAAATATCTAAATGGAGCAGCAGATCTGACAATTATCTCAAGTAGCACTCTTCTAACAGCATTTCGGGCATCAAGATGAACTCAAATGAAAATGATGCAATGAGATGAAATGATGCACTCTCTGAGGCGAACATTTTGATATGCTATATGCCCAAAACGGAGCTACGGATGCAAAGCTACGATGCAATGAACATGGCAATTTGAACTAGGGTTTCGGGCAAAAAATCAACCGATCCAATCTCCAGATCTGGAAACACTGTTCACGCACGGGGTACGAAGTTCGCCGGAGTCGGAGCTTGAGGCCGCCGGAGTGGGTGGTGGCCGGATCTGGCCGAGGGGACGTCGGGTCTGGCCGGGGCGACGCCGGTCACCGGCGGGGGCGCGGACTCCGGTGCGAGCGAAGTCGCCGGAGCGAGTAGGTGGCCGTGGGCGGCTGGTGGCGCACCGGGCCGGCGGGGACGGCGATAATGGTGCGCGGCGGCAGAGGTGGTCGGCGACGGCTGGGGTCGGGGAAGAGGCGGCGGGGCGTGGGCGAGCTCGAACTGGCCCGGGCGCGCGCGGGTGGGCCTGCTCTGGGCCGGCGGGCCTGGCGGCGGGGAAGTGGGTGCGGCGCCATGTGTTGGCGCACGATTTGCTGCGGGTGGCGGAGGACGTGTCTGGCGGCCGGCGGACGTGTCCGGCCGCGCGGAGAGGGGTGGATCTAGGGTTTCGGGGAGAGGAGAACGAAAATTTCGGAGCGGGGCTATTTATAGACATAGAGGGAGCTAGGAGAGTCCAAATGAGGTGCGGTTTTTGGCCATGCGATCGTGATCGAACGCTCTAGATGATGGAGAGGATTTTGGTGGGTTTTGGGCGAAATTGGAGGGGTGTTGGGCTGCAACACACACGAGGCCTTTTCGGTCCCTCGGTTAACCGTTGGAGTATCAAACGAAGTCCAAATGGTACGAAACTTGACAGGCGGTCTACCGGTAGTAAACCAAGGCCGCTTGGCAAGTCTTGGTCCAATCCAGAAATGTTTAAACCCCACACACGAAAGAAAGGTAGAAATGGCCACCGGAGGAGAACGAAGCGCCGGAATGCAAAATGGACAACGGGGAAAATGCTCGAATGCATGAGATGAACACGTATGCAAATGCAATGCGCATGATTACATGATATGAGATGCATGACAACGACAACAACACACGGAGACAAAAACCCGAACCCGAGAAAATAAAATAACTTAAGGCCGGAAACGACAAGAGTTGGAATACATATTGGGTAAATCATATCCGGGGTGTTACATACCTCTTCAAATTTTGCAAGGCTGCTTCGGCTTCTGGCGTCCACTCCATCGGGCCCGCCTTTTTCAAGATCTTGAAAAAGGGAAGGGCGTGCTCGGCAGACATGGAAATGAACCTGCCCATGGCGGCGATGCAACCAGCAAGCCGACGCACATCCTTGACTCGCTTGGGTGCTTCAATCTGCTTTATAGCTTTGATCTTGTCCGGATTGGCCTCTATCCCACGCTGTGACACAAAGAACCCGAGAAGCTTGCCGGACGGGACGCTGAAGACGCACTTCTCAGGGTTCAGCTTGAGATTGATCTTGCGCAGGTTTGCAAATGTTTCTTGTAAATTCGGTATGAGGGTTGCCCTGTTCTTGGTTTTGACCACTATATCATCCATATAAGCTTCCATATTTCTATGGAGCTGAGGTTCAAAACCAATCTGGACCGCCCTCGCAAACGTTGAACCAGAACTCTTCAACCCAAAAGGCATCCGCATGAAACAATACGTACCACATGAGGTGATTAATGCCGTTTTCTCTTCATCTTCTCTTGTCATGAAGATCTGGTGGTAGCTGGAGTAGGCATCGAGGAATGACAACAGATCACACCCAGCCGTGGAGTCAACAATCTGGTCGATGTGCAGCAACGGGAAGGGGTCTTTGGGACAAGCCTTATTGATATCTATGTAATCAATACACAGCCTCCACTTCCCATTTGCCTTGCACACTACCACCGGATTGGCCAATCACATTGGATGGAGCACTCCTCTAACCAAACCCGCTGCTTCCAGTTTCCGGATCTCCTCTATGATGAACTCTTGTCGTTCCAAAGCTTGCTTCCTGACCTTCTGCTTGACGGGCCGTGCATGAGGACAGATAGCAAGCTGGTGCTCAATCACCTCCCTGGGAACGCCGGGGATGTCGGAAGCTTGCCATGCAAACACATCGACATTCGCCCGCAGGAAGGTGACGAGCGCGTCTTCCTATTTGTCGTCAAGGGTGGAGCTTATGGTAAAAGCTCCTCCCGTGCCGTCCTCATTGACAGAAACCTTCTTGATTCCCAGCGGTGTGGCCCTGGACTTCTTGTTTCCGCCGGTGGAGCTCTCTGGCACGTCCTCGACGGGAGCGCTACACTCCAAATAGGTGTGCTTGCCGGAGTGGGTGCCCGAGGTCTCACCTGTCTTTTTCTTCTTCTTCCCTTCCGGGGTCCCAGCGGCAGGAGCAAGTGCCCTAGTGGTGGCAGCTGCTGCAACTGCTTGCTGGTATAGCTGGTCAGTGCAAACCAGTGCATCTTTCTTATCGGAAGGGATGGTGATGATCATCACAGGCCCCGGCATCTTCAGGGTGTTGTAGGCGTAGTGTGACGCCGCCATGAACTTGGCCAGCGCTGGGCGGCCAAGGATCCCGTTGTAAGGCAAGGGGATCTTGCCTACATCGAACACAATCCTTTCTGTCCTGTAATTCAGATCACTTCCAAAAGTCACAGGCAGCGTGACCTCCCCCTTCGGTTGGCTTCTTCCCGGAATGACCCCCTGAAACGTGCCCGTTTCTTCGAGGTCTCCATCAGGAATCTGCAGTTTCTCGATCACGGCAGGCGAGATTAAGTTCAGACTAGCCCCGCCATCAACTAGCATCTTTGTCACCCTGAGGTTGCGTATTGTTGGTGAAACCAACAATGGCAAGCACCCGACCGCAATAGTGCGATCAGGGTGATCCTCAGTGTCAAAAATGATAGGTGTGCTGGACCACTTCAGCGGCCTTTGGGCATCAAGCGACGGCTCTGCCGCTGTAATCTCATGCGCCCACTGTTTAAGCCGGTGGTGAGAGGTATGCAGCGAGGCGCCGCCATCGACGCACATGGCCTCTGTAGCTTTTCGAAACTCTTGGTCGCCGGACTCGTCGTCCTCTTCGCGATCGTCGTCTTCGGGCTTTCCATCACGGCCCCGAGCGGGCCTCTCCTGCTGTTTATCCTTGCCGCGATGGCCTGCCTGGCCGTCACGCTTCTTGCCGGACCCCTCAGCACCGTCCTGGCCTTTCTCCTTGTCCCGCCTCTCATATTCAGCCCTCTGCTGCTCAGCGAGGAGCTCAACCTGTCAGCAGTCTTGGAGAGCATGGCCCTTGGTGCGATGGATCTTGCAGTATTGCTTGCCGGAGTTTCCTGGCTTCTCGGCAGCCGCCAAGGCCCGGCAGGCGACACATCCGGGAATCTCCTTGCCGGGGTCATCTGCCTTGGTTTTCTTGGCGGAGCCGGTATCATCAGATCCCTCGACGGCAAGCACGGCTTTACCCTTGCGCTTCCTGTTGCGGCGCCAGCCTTTCTTCGTCGGGGCGGCAGTATCCTCATCTGAGGAGTCGGTTTCCATGCCGGCATCTTCGCCGGGGTACTTCCTTCCCTCTTCAGCTCGGGCACATCTGTCAGCAAGAACATAGAGTTCAGCCACATCTTTCACCTTGTTCATTGCCAGATCTTCGCGCATCTTGCGGTTACGCACGTTCTGATGGAACGTGCTAATGATGGCGGCAGGGTGAACATCAGGGATATTGTACTGTATCCGGCCGAACCTCGGTATATACTTGCGGAGACTCTCGCCTTCCTTCTGGGGAATGACGTGCAGGTCGCTTGCTTGGCCATGGGCTTGCTGACCTCTAGTAAAGGCGCCCACGAACTCATGGCACAAATCCGACCAGGAGGAAATAGAGTCTACCGGCAAGTGCATCAACCATGACATGGCGTTGGGTTTAAGAGCCAATGGAAAGTAATTCGCAAGAACCTTATCGTCGCGGGCTCCGGCAGCCTGCATCGTGATGGTGTAGATGCTGAGGAACTCGGATGGGTGGGTCTTGCCGCTGTACTTTTCGCCAACGTCAGGTTTGAAGGTGCGGTGAGTGGGCCACTAGAACTGCCACAGCTCATGGGTAAAAGCCGGACAGCCTACCTCGTAAGGTAGGCCTCCAGGGCTCTCCGGTGTCGGGTGGTTCGCAGCAGGCCCTGCTCGCCTGTCTGACTGGTGACGCGCTCCGCGCCGACGCTCGATAGTGGTTCGAGCGTCTTCATGTTCTCGTTCCCGAAGAACTTGGCGCTGGTCACAATGGGTCCGCGGGTCAGACGACGCTATGGATATTTCATCGCCCGTAATGTCGCGACGGGCTGTCGTCCGTGGTACCGGGCGAGGAGGAGGCGAGTGCACCATGGTCGCGGCACCGTTGGCTTTCCTGCCACTTGTGCGTGGGACTCCGTCGGAGCATCGACCCGGGGGCTCCACCGGACTCGGTTCGTCTTTGTTGGCCACCGCAACAAGGCTTCGGATAGTGGCCCTCCATTTGTCGAGTTTCCCCGTAGTGGGAGGAAAGTCGAGGAGCAACTGCGCACGCACCAAGGCCTCTGCTGGCGTCGGCGGCAGCGAAACCTACACGGATCGCGACGCGCTTCGACTTCTGACCATGTCAGAAGGAGCTCTATCAAGACCCCGCGGTCGCACGCCGCTTTCACCAGCGCCTCGGCGAGCGGGCAGGTCTTCTACGTCCCGGGAGTGTCATCCGGGGCTCTTCCCGCAACAACGCCCGGGATCTTTGGCGTGATTACGCCGTTCGTCGCGCGCTGCCTGTGAGGAGCGCGCTGTCGGCGCCGGCGTGGGAGTCTTGGAAGCCCTTGCGTCGCCCTCGGGCGGGGCGGCAGCAACCTTGGAAGGCCCCGCCTCACCCGCGGAGGGCCTGGCCCCGTCTTTGGATTTGGCGGTGTGCGGCCCGTTACCAGGCGCACGAACATCGCCGCCTCCCAAACTCCGGCTGCTGGGATGGTGTTGGTGTTCGCGAACGGCGCCCCGAGTCCTTTCTGCGACCGGTCCACTGCTCGCCCGCGTCGGGACGGGATGTCCAGCTTCCGACGGGCCAACCGCCACCGTCATCTTCTTCTTGGGTGCCATGACGATGAAGAAGCGTCGAACTAACTGCTAAAGCCGATTCTCACAACTGCGCCCCCTACCTGGCGCGCCAAAGATGTCGGTGGGAACGACACCTATGGGATCACGAGAATCCCTACTACGGTCGCGGGGCGTGGGGTCGCGAGAAGAGCGGATCAAACAGATAGCACACGGTTCGTTTACCCAGGTTCGGGCTGCGAGGATGCGTAAAACCCTACTCCTGCTTTGGTGGATTGTATATTTGTGTTCTTGAGCTAGCTATGGGGCGTGAGGAGCTCCAAAAAGCCGAATCCTTCTCCTGGTCGCCTCGGGCCTCCTTTTATAGTAAATGGGGTTGCCACAGTGGCACACAGGAGGTGGAAAGGGTACAGTGATGCGAGGTTATCCCTCACATTACATGACAAGGCGCATTTAATGCGTCTTGCTTAGGTGTCCTTGCTTTATCGGGGACCGGGGAGAGACCCGTCTCGTCCGTTGCCGCTCCCTCTTGTGTTGACACACGCCCTGGCCAGCGGTGCCTGCGACGCCATGTAGGCAGGCAGGCAGCTGAGGTGGCGCAGTGGTGGGTCTCCACGAAGATCTGCATGCCGCCACGCAGGTGCCTGCCCAGCTGGTTGGGTCGGCAGCTGCATGTGAACGGCGGTGGAGGTTTGGTTGGCGTGGGCCTGGTGGTGGCCTATAGATGCCCTTGGTAAGAGCCTTGCCGGGGTCCCGGCAAGGGTCTTGCCGAGGCGCCTGCTGTCATCCCCGGCAAGGCTCTTGCCGGGGGCCTTGTGGTCTTCCTCGGCTGGGATCCCGCCAAGGGTCATCATCTTCTATGGTGTGTATCTGATCTTGAATGTCTTCACAAAGATCTGCATGCCACCACGGGGATGTCTCCCAAATCCTTGCCCCATGGGGGCAGTGGACTCAAGAGTGACTCGCTCCGTAGGTGTGGGGCGAATTGCCACGGCAAGGGTCTTGCTGGGGTTGCTAAAACTGCCCCCCGGCAAGGATCTTGCCGGGGGAGTCTGCTTCGTCCCCTTTGCTCTTTGTGGTCTTGGTCTTGGCGTCGTTCTGCTTCTCTTGAGCTTTGGCCTTACCTTGGCTCACCTCCCTTGCCTAGCTCAGTGTGGTGGTGCCCGTGGCTCAGACTACCCGTGCACAATTATAGGGGTACAAAAAGTGTACTCTTTTTGTACACCGACAACTATGTAGACATGACCGAGACATGTCTCCGGTCAATAACCAATAGCGGAACCTGGATGCCCATATTTTCTCCCACATATCCTACAAAGATCTTTATCGGTCAAACCGCATAACAACATACGTTGTTCCCTTTGTTATCGGTATGTTACTCGCCTGAGATTCGATCGCCGGTATCTCAATACCTAGTTCAATCTCATTACCGGCAAGTATCTTTACTCGTTCCGTAATACATCATCCCGCAACTAACTCATCAGTTACAATGCTTGCAAGGCTTATAGTGATGTGCATTACCAAGAGGGCCCAGAGATACCTCTCCGACAATCGGAGTGACAAATCCTAATCTCGAACTATACCAACTCAACAAGTACCTTCGGAGACACCTGTAGAGCACCTTTATAATCACCCAGTTACGTTGTGACGTTTGGTAGCACACAAAGTGTTCCTCTGGTATTCGGGAGTTGCATAATCTCATATTCATAGGAACATGTATAAGTCATGAAGAAAGCAATAGCAACAAACTAAATGATCAAGTGCTAATAAGCTAACGGAATGGGTCAAGTCAATCACATCATTCTCTAATGATGTGATCCCGTTTATCAAATGACAACTCATGTCTATGATTAGGAAACATAACCATCTTTGATCAACGAGCTAGTCAAGTAGAGGCATACTAGTGACACTTTGTTTGTTTATGTATTCACACATGTATTATGTTTCCGGTTAATACAATTCTAGCATGAATAATAAACCTTTATCATGAAATAAGGAAATAAATAATAATTTTATTATTACCTCTAGGGCATATTTCCTTCAGTCTCCCGCTTGCACTAGAGTCAATAATCTAGATTACACAGTAATGATTCTTACACCCATGGAGCCTTGGTGCTAATCATGTTTTGCTCGTGAGAGAGGCTTAGTCAAGGGGTCTGCAACATTCAGATCCGTATTTATCTTGCAAATCTCTATGTCCCCACCCTGGACTTGATCGTGGATGGAATTGAAGTGTCTCTTGATGTGCTTGGTTCTCTTGTGAAATCTGGATTCCTTTGCCAAGGCAATTGCACCAGTATTGTCACAAAAGATTTTCATTGGACCTGATGCACTACATATGACACCTAGATCGGATATGAACTCCTTCATCCAGACTCCTTCATTTGCTGCTTCTGAAGAAGCTATGTATTCTGCTTCACACGTAGATCCCGCCACGACGCTTTGTTTAGAACTGCTCCAACTGACAGCTCCACCGTTCAATATAAACACGTATCCGGTTTGCGATTTAGAATCGTCCGGATCAGTGTCAAAGCTTGCATCGACATAACCATTTACGACGAGCTCTTTGTCACCTCCATAAACGAGAAACATGTCCTTAGTCCTTTTCAGGTATTTCGGGATGTTCTTGACCGCTGTCCAGTGATCCACTCCTGGATTAATTTGGTACTCCCTGCTAAACTAATAGCAAGGCACACATCAGGTCTGGTACACAGCATTGCGTACATGATAGAGCCTATGGCTGAAGCATAGGGAACATCTTTCATTTTCTCTCTATCTTCTGCAGTGGTCGGGCATTGAGTCTTACTCAACTTCACACCTTGTAACACAGGTAAGAACCCTTTCTTTGCCTGATCCATTTTGAACTTCTTCAAGACTTTGTCAAGGTATGTGCTTTGTGAAAGTTCTATTAAGCGTCTTGATCTATCTCTATAGATCTTGATGCCCAATATGTAAGCAGCTTCACCGAGGTCTTTCATTGAAAAACTCTTATTCATGTATCCTTTTATGCTATCTAGAAATTCTATATCATTTCCAATCAACAATATGTCATCCACATATAGTATTAGAAATGCTACAGAGCTCCCACTCACTTTCTTGTAAATACAGGCTTCTCCAAAAGTCTGTATAAAACCATATGCTTTGATCACACTATCAAAGCGTTTATTTCCAGCTCCGAGAGGCTTGCACCAGTCCATAAATGGATCGCTGGAGCTTGCGCACTTCATTAGCAACCTTTGGATCGATAAAACCTTCAGGTTGCATCATATACAACTCTTCTTCCAGAAATCCATTCAGGAATACAGTCTTCACATCCATTTGCCAAATTTCATAATCATAAAATGCGGCAATTGCTAACATGATTCGGACGGATTTAAGCATCGCTACGGGTGAGAAGGTCTCATCATAGTCAACTCCTTGAACTTGTCAAAAACCTTTCGCAATAAGTCGAGCTTTGTAGACAGTAATATTACCATCAGCGTCTGTCTTCTTCTTGAAGATCCATTTATTCTCGATGGCTTGCCGATCATCGGGCAAGTCAACCAAAGTCCATACTTTGTTCTCAAAATGGATCCCATCTCAGATTTCATGGCCTCAAGCCATTTTGTGGTATCTGGGCTCATCATCGCTTCCTCATAGTTCGTAGGTTCATCATGGTCTAGTAACATGACCTCCAGATTAGGATTACCATACCACTCTGGTACGGATCTTACTCTGGTTGACCTACGAGGTTCGGTAGTAATTTGATCTGAAGTTTCATGATCATCATCATTAGCTTCCTCACTAATTAGTGTAGGTGTCACAGGAACCAGTTTCTGTGATGAACTACTTTCCAATAAGGGAGCAGGTATAGTTACCTCATCAAGTTCTACTTTCCTCCCACTCACTTCTTTCGAGAGAAACTCCTTCTCTAGAAAGGATCCATTCTTAGCAACGAATGTCTTGCCTTCGGATCTGTGATAGAAGGTGTACCCAACAGTCTCTTTTGGGTATCCTATGAAGACACATTTCTCCAATTTGGGTTCGAGCTTATGAGGTTGAAGCTTTTTCACATAAGCATCGCAGCCCTAAACTTTAAGAAACGACGACTTTGGTTTCTTGCCAAACCACAGTTCATAAGGAGTCATCTCAACGGATTTAGATGGTGCCCTATTTAATGTGAATGCAGTTGTCTCTAGAGCATATCCCCAAAACGATAGCGGTAAATCAGTAAGAGACATCATAGATCGCACCATATCTAGTAAAGTACGATTACGATGTTCGGACACACCATTACGCTGTGGTGTTCCGGGTGGCGTGAGTTGCGAAACTATTCCGCATTGTTTCAAATGAAGACCAAACTCATAACTCAAATATTCTCCTCCACGATCAGATCGTAGAAACTTTATTTTCTTGTTACGATGATTTTCAACTTCACTCTGAAATTCTTTGAACTTCTCAAATGTTTCATACTTATGTTTCATCAAGTAGATATACCCATATCTGCTCAAATCATCTGTGAAGGTGAGAAAATAACCATACCCGCCGTCAGCCTCAACATTCATTGGACCACATACATCAGTATGTATGATCTCCAACAAATCTGTTGCTCGCTCCATTGTTCCGGAGAACGGCGTTTTAGTCATCTTGCCCATGAGGCATGGTTCGCAAGTACCAAGTGATTCCAAAAGTCCATCGGAATGGAGTTTCTTCATGCACTTTACACCAATATGACCTAAACGGCAGTGCCAAAAATAAGTTGCACTATCATTATCAACTCTGCATCTTTTGGTTTCAATACTATGAATATGTGTATCACTACTATCGAGATTCAAAAAGAATAGACCACTCTTTAAGGGTGCATGACCATAAAAGATATTACTCATATAAATAGAATAACTACTATTCTCTGATTTAAATGAATAACCGTCTCGCATCAAACAAGATCCAGATATAATGTTCATGCTCAACGTTGGCACCAAATAACAATTATGTAGGTCTAAAACTAATCCCGAAGGTAGATGTAGAGGTAGCGTGCCGACTGCGATCACATCGACATTGGAACCATTTCCCACGCGCATCGTCACCTCGTCCTTAGCCAATCTACGCTTAATCCGTAGTCCCTGTTTCAAGTTGCAAATATTAGCAACAGAACCAGTATCAAATACCTAGGTACTACTGCGAGAATTAGTAAGGTACACATCAATAACATGTATATCACATATACCTTTGTTCACCTTACCATCCTTCTTATCTGCCAAATACTTGGGGCAGTTCCGCTTCCAGTGACCAGTCTGTTTGCAGTAGAAGCACTCAGTCTCAGGTTTAGGTCCAGACTTGGGTTTCTTCTCTTGAGCAGCAACTTGCTTGCTGTTCTTCTTGAAGTTCCCCTTCTTCTTCCCTTTACCCTTTTTCTTGAAACTGGTGGTCTTGTTGACTATCAACACTTGATGCTCCTTCTTGATTTCTACCTCGCAGCCTTTAGCATTGCGAAGAGCTCGGGAATCGTCTTATCCATCCCTTGCATGTTATAGTTCATCAGGAAGCTCTTGTAGCTTGGTGGCAGTGATTGAAGAATTCTGTCAATGATGCTATCATCTGGAAGATTAACTCCCAGTTGAATCAATTGTTATACCCAGACATTCTAAGTATATGCTCACTAACAGAACTATTCTCTTTCATCTTACAGCTGTAGAACTTATTGGAGACTTCATGTCTCTCAAACTGGGCATTTGCTTGAAATATTAACTTCAACTCCTGGAACATCTCATATGCACCATGACGTTCAAAACGTCGTTGAAGTCCCGGTTCTAGGCCGTAAAGCATGGCACACTGAACTATCGAGTAGTCATCAGCTTTGCTTTGCCAGACATTCATAACATCTGGTTCAGCTCCTGCAGCAGGTCTGGCACCTAGCGGTGCTTCCAGGACGTAATTCTTCTATGCAGCAATGAGGACAATCCTCAAGTTTCGGACCCAGTCCGTGTAATTGCTACCATCATCTTTCAACTTTGCTTTCTCAAGGAATGCATTAAAATTCAACGGAACAACAGCACGGGCCATCTATCTACAACAACATAGACATGCAAAATACTATCAGGTACTAAGTTCATGATAAATTAAAGTTCAGTTAATCAAATTATTAAAGAACTCCCACTTAGATAGACATCCCTCTAATCATTTAAGTGATCACGTGATCCATATCAACTAAACCATGCCCGATCATCACGTGAGATGGAGTAGTTTTCAATGGTGAACATCACTATGTTGATCATATCTAATATATGATTCATGCTCGACCTTTCGGTCTCAGTGTTCCGAGGCCATATCTGCATATGTTAGGCTCGTCAAGTTTAACATGAGTATTCTGCATGTGCAAAACTGGCTTGCACCCGTTGTATGTGAACGTAGAGCTTATCACACCCGATCATCACATGGTGTCTTGGCACGACGAACTTTCACAACGGTGCATACTCAGGGAGAACACTTGTACCTTGAAATTTAGTGAGAGATCATCTTATAATGCTACCATCGAACTAAGCAAAATAAGATGCATAAAGGATAAACATCACATGCAATCAATATAAGTGATATGATATGGCCATCACCATCTTGTGCCTGTGATCTCCATCTCCAAAGCACCGTCATCATCACCATCGTCACCGGCACAACACCTTGATCTCCATCGTAGCATCGTTGTCGTCTCGCCAACTATTGCTTCTACGACTATCGCTACCGCTTAGTGATAAAGTAAAGCAATTATAGGGCGATTGCATTGCATACAATAAAGCGACAACCATATGGCTCCTGCCAGTTGTCGATAACTTTGTTACAAAACATGATCATCTCATACAATAAAATTTAGCATCATGTCTTGACCATATCACATCACAACATGCCTTGCAAAAACAAGTTAGACGTCCTCTACTTTGTTGTTGCAAGTTTTACGTGGCTGCTACGGGCTGAGCAAGAACTGTTCTTACCTACGCATCAAAACCACAACGATAGTTTGTCAAGTTAGTGATATTTTAACCTTCACAAGGAACGGGCGTAGCCACACTCGGTTCAACTAAAGTTGGAGAAACTGACACCCGCCAGCCACTTGTGTGCAAAGAACGTCGGTAGAACCAGTCTCGCGTAAGCATACACGTAATGTCGGTCTGGACTGCTTCATCCAACAATACCGCCGAACCAAAGTGTGACATGCTGGTAAGCAGTATGACTTGTATCGCCCACAACTCACTTGTGTTCTAATCGTGCATATAACATCTACGCATAAACCTGGCTCGGATGCCACTGTTGGGGAACGTAGTAATTTCAAAATTTTCCTATGCACACGCAAGATCATGGTAATGCATAGCAATGAGAGGGGAGAGTGTTGTCCACATACCCTCATAGACCGAAAGCGGAAGCGTTAGAACAACGCAGTTGATGTAGTCGTACGTCTTCACGATCCGACCGATCTAAGTACCAAACGCACGACACCTCTGAGTTCAGCACACGTTCAACTCGATGACGTCCCACAAACTCCGATCCAGCAGAGTTTCAAGGGGGAGTTCCGTCAGCACGACGGCGTGATGATGGTGATGATGTTGCTACCGACGCAGGGCTTCGCCTAAGCACCGCTACGATATTACCGAGGTGGATTATGGTGGAGGGGGGCACCGAACACGGCTAAGAGATCAATGATCTCCAAGGGGTGCCTCCCTCCCTGTATATAAAGGAGTGGAGGAGGGGGAGGGGGCCAGCCCCCTATGGCGTGCCCCATGAGGAGTCCTACTCCCACCCCTTCCAAGTAGGAGTAGGAGAGGAGAGGGGAGGGGAAGAGGAAGAGAAGGAAAGGGGGCGCGCGGCTGCCCTGGCCGCCCCTCCTCTTCTCCCACTAAGGCCCAATAAAATCCCCGGGGGTTCTGGTAACCCCCCGGTACTCCGATATATGTCTGAAACCTCCCGAAACACTTCCGATGTCCGAACATAGTCGTCCAATATAACGATCTTTACGTCTCGACCATTTCGAGACTCCTCGTCATGTCTGTGGTCATATCTGGGACTCCGAACTAACTTTGGTACATCAAAACACAAAAACTCATAATACCGATCGTCACCGAACTTTAAGCGTGCTGACCCTACGGGTTCGAGAACTATGTAGACATGACCAAGACATGTCTCCGGTTAATAACCAATAGCGGAACCTGGATGCTTATATTGGCTCCCACATATTCTACGAAGATCTTTATCGGTCAAACCACATAACAACATACGTTGTTCCCTTTGTCATCGGTATGTTACTTGCCCGAGATTCGATCGTCGGTATCTCAATACCTAGTTCGATCTCGTTACCGGCAAGTCTCTTTACTCGTTCCGTAATACATCGTCCCGCAACTAACTCATTAGTTACAATCCTAATCTCGATCTATGCCAACTCAACAAGTACCTTCGGAGACACCTATAGAGCACCTTTATAATCACCCAGTTACGTTGTGATGTTTGGTAGCACACAAAGTGTTCCTCCGGTATTCGGGAGTTGCATAATCTCATAGTCATAGGAACATGTATAAGTCATGAAGAAAGCAATAGCGACAAACTAAACGATAAAGTGCTAAGCTAACGGAATGGGTCAAGTCAATCACATCATTCTCTAATAATGTGATCCCGTTTATCAAATGACAACGCATGTCTATGGTTAGGAAACATAACCATCTTTGATCAACGAGCTAGTCAAGTAGAGGCATACTAGTGACACTCTGTTTGTCTATGTATTCACACATGTATTATGTTTCCAGTTAATACGATTCTAGCATGAATAATAAACATTTATCATGAAATAAGGAAATAAATAATAACTTTATTATTGCCTCTAGGGCATACTTCAGTGGGGCGTGCCCGGCCGCACCCTCGAGGCCGTTCTCGACCACATCGAGACCGGCAACACGCCGCGCCCGTCATTCTCTCGCCGTCGTGCCAGCTCCTGGAAGCCATGGCGAATGGAGCCAGGGACCTCCTCATCATCGGGCTTCGGCTCGCTCTCCTCCGGCTCGCGACGGTACGCCCCGTCAAGCCGGAGCCGAAGGAGGCACCGCTTCGGCGCCGCACCCGCAGCGGCGCCCTCGTCATCAACGAGGGCGGCCGCCCCTCCCCGCGCTCCCTCCGCCTGGTCAGGCCGAAGCCCGAGCCGGGACTGCTCCCTGTGAAGTCAGAGCACGCGGACATGATGGCCCCTGACGACGAGGCCGCCCTCAAGTGGACGAGGGAGGACTACGTCCGCGAGCAGGTGCTCCGCCAGTGTCGGGCATACGAGGAGCTCCAGGCCCGGCGCCGCGGACACGAGGAGGGTGGCGTCATCGTCCTCGACAGCGACGACGAGGGCGAGGTCGGGCCGTCTAGCCCCCCACCGCGCATTGGCGACCCTGGCCATTGGTGCAGTAGGGACGGCGGCGGCTTCGGCGGGGCGCGCGACGATGAGGCGGCGGCGGCGACTACACCCTTTCTACAGGCTCCTCGGCATGTAGATGGCAGGCGGCGGCCGCAGCGTAGCAGGGCTAGGCGTAGTTTGCATGTTTATCTGTTTTTGTACAAATTTCTATGAATTGTCGCCGAGTTTATGTCAGATCACCGAGTTTGTACAAATTTCTATGAAATATCGCCCACTTCGCACGATTTTGGCGACGACCTGGGGGCGTCAACTGGGAACACAGTCGCCCGCACGCGCCAAGCAAACACCGGTTCGTCCCAGGCGGCTTTTTTTCGGCGTCCCGGAGGACGAACGGCTGGAGATGCTCCGAGGCCCTTTGCATCTTCGCTGAGAGTGCACTCCCAATGCAAACGAAGCGTAACCTTGGTGCAGTGCAGTTGGCTAGGAGTATCTCGATTTTGGCCGTCGCAAGAAAATGTCAGGCTATTTCTGCTGACACGGGCGAGGCGCACGAAAAGGAGAACGTGTACGACGCTTGGCCACTGAGGCAGTGACGACGACCAACTGGCAGTTTACGTTGGAGCTGCCAGTCACGCCACTACGCTCGCGACTGTCGAGACGTCCGCAGTTTGCTACGGTAGGTTCACTTGGTCTCGCTCGGGTCGCGGTGCAAAAAGCTTGTGCATGGACTGGGTGGATCGATTTGCTACGGCTCTCACCGATCTACTCCACTTGCCAAAAAAGCTTGTATCCGTCTTGCTTTGACGCTCGCCTGCTCTGGGGAAGTTGAGTAGCATGCATGGTGCTCCGTAAAACCTTGTAACTCGTAACTCATTTATACGTGTAACATTACTCGTAACTCGATTTGCTACGGCCCTTCCCACCTATTGACCAATCAGATTAATCCTTTTTGTAAAACCTTGTAACTCGTTTGTACAGGTAGCATTACTCATTGTAATCCAATCAGATTAATCCAATCTTGGCAGCTGCATTGCATAATTACATTGCCATTCTGAGCATTTGTGTAGCTGTGAGTGATGTGTGTGATGTGTGCGAGAGAGAGAGAGGGGGGTGGAGAGGACAGAGAGAGAGGCCACGAAGCTTGGCGGAAGCTTCGTCCATACCGCGTTTCACTTGTCACCGATGTTTATCCGAGCAAAGAAAAAACTCTCACTGGGAAACCTCTACTCGCTTCTCTGCTGGCTACCCTGCTATATATGGCCCCATTCATCGATCGCACGCAAGGCACCGCCACAAGGCTCCTCATCTCCTCCTTCTTCATCTCTCTCTCTCTCTCGGTGCTAGCTGCAGCATGAGCGATCTCCCGCCGGCGGCGGCGATGGGGGGCGAGCGGGACATCGAGCTGGGCCTTCCCACCACCAACACCACATCAGGCTACACGCGTCAGCACATTCTCGAAGACATCCGCCAGTTCTCGACGCTGCTGGGCAGCACGCCCACGATGCTTCACAAGCTCAAGGTAAGAGAAACGCTCATGCCCATCCTTTGCTCCACGGCCCACAACGTGTTTGTTTTCCATGAGAAAATTGGCCTTTTTCCTCGCTCTTACTTTGCACAATGCTCTTCTTTCTCCCCACCTCCAGAAAGCCAACGAGGAGTTGAAATCGGCCGCTGAATCTGCTGCAGTGAAAGGTGCAAACTCCAGCCGTTATCCTGCATTTCATTTCTAAGCGCGTGGCTTATCTAACTGGTGCATTCTTATGACAAACCTTGCAGAAATCAGGGGGCGCATGGAGAAAGACATGGACGAGGCGGCGAAGATGGCACGGATCATGAAAGAGAAGCTAAGCAGAATCTTCCCAAGGTGTGCTGGTTCCAGTTCTGAACAATATGTCAACCGGTCATGCTGCATATCCAGGGACCCTGGATCCGTCAACACTGTCCATCATCACGTAAGATCTTGATCCATTTATCTGTCTAGCTTAATCATCTAGAGTATGTTAACTGCTAGTTGTTAGTTCAAATTCGTTTGGTGTGATCAATTAAAAACAGTTCATACAGCCCTTTCAGCAAAAAGGGTGAAATTTGACAAGCGTTTTGGTCATTGCAGGGCACTGAAGATGAAGCTTAAGGAAAGAAAGAAAGATCTTAAGGTGTGCTTATCTAACTCGATATCCATCTTATCCTGTGTGCCAAATCAAATTAAAGATCTTTCGGTGTAGCAATCTAACCCGCACCTGTTGCAGAATCTGGGAAAAGCTATCCAAGAAGAGTACATAGAAGTGGTTCAGAGCAGGATTTTCACAGGTGAGGAACTGAACTTGGTTCAACTTTCTTCATTTTGCTTTCTGGTTGCTCAGAACTTGTGTATGAATGGCCTTGCGCTGCGTTACCCTTTTTTGTGAGAACTCTGAACTTTGTGCTTGCCGTGGACAGTCACCTGAGTAAAGCTCTCTGATGAGGTAAGCATCATGCTACCTGTACTACTGCACTAGGTACTCCCATCTCACTGCCATGGCACAAAACATAAGCAGGTGATTCGCGTGATCGACACCAGCAGCATCATGCAGATCTTTGAGCACAGAGTTCATGGAATAGGTCCAGAGCAGGTCCGTTTTCCATTTCACTAGTTAGTTAGTAGTAGTAATAATTCTAATCACTCAGCTAACGACTCGATTTCGTCTTGGGAAAACTTGCGCTTGCTTTGTTGCACAGGCCAGCGCCATAGGGGAGGAAATCAAGGAGCGGCGTGCTGCGGCCATGGATCTCGGCAAGAAGGCTGTTGAGGTGCAAAAGGTAAGCAGCAGTCTTCTTGGTTATACTAGACCGCATGCAGCAGCTTTCGCCAAATGTGTTTTTTTTAGGGGGAAATGTGTTTTTGTTTTGTTTGCGCGAAAGGTTGCCTGATGTTTACTTGGCGGCAACTGTGTTTCGTTGGCAGAATTTCAGGGAGATGCTGGCGCTTGTCAAGGCGCAGGAGAAAATAGTCAAGGCACTGAGTCAGGTCGATCCGTGGCTCCCTTCTCATTTCGCCTGCCAGTCTCATTTACCTGATCGATATATGTTTGTGGATGTGCCTGGGAGCTAAGCTAATGCTTGGTGCTGAAAAATGAAAATGCGGTGCCAGGTCCGTCAGAGTGCTGAGGCCCGTGCACGATCTATTGCGGAGAATCTGGCCCGTGCACGATCTAGGGTCGAGGAGCTGCGCCAGGAGATGGAGGAGACAAAGCTGCTCATCGCACTGGTTGTGATCCTCTTCTTGTTGTGCATCGTCGCGGTTACCCACGGAATCTCCGGCGACCACTTACGGAGTAGTACTTGTTCCTACCTAGTACTTCCATTGCATGGCACGCAACTGGGATTTTAGAACAATTTTATATCGTGGCATGGCAGCAGTGACTTGTTTCGTGACTTTCGTGGGAGTGGTATGCTAGTAGAACTTCTGGGATAGCTGTAATAATGTCCAATCATGTGTGTGCGCGGGCGTTGTTTCCTCGACCGTGTGGAGATGCTTTCCTCGACCGTGTTTCCCAACACGTAGTATTTGCTTAGTTGTGTGGAGATGCTTTTCTCGACCGTGTTTCCCAACACGCATTTGCTTAGTTGTGTGGAGATGTTTACACGAACATTTTACTATGTTGCAAGAGCCACACTATAGAGAAAACCAAGTGTAAATTATCGAGGGGTAGGTTATATGTCGAATGCGTGAAAAAAGAAAATAAACTCGGCAACTAGTGTACGCTCGGCAAACAAAGGTGTGTGCCGAGTAGTACTACCCGAAAAACACAAAGGACTCCGGCAGAAAAAAATAACTCCACAAAGAATGAGTTCTTAAAAAAGAAAAGAACACGGGTCCTTGTTTCTTTTTTGCTCTTTGTTTTTTTAATGCGTAAAATATTTTTGATGCTTTCCCTTTTAATTGTGTTTCTTTATTCTATCCTCTTTCTCCCACCTTTTCTTCTCGTCTGTTTCTACTCGCTCTCTTTGCCGCCCATTTTTCATCAATGTTTCATTATTATGTTTTTTCCTTTTAAACTTTTGTTTGTTTTTTTATTGCATTTTATTTCTTTCCCCCTCTCTTACTCACTCATTCTCTCTTTAAAGTTTTCACCATTGCT
This sequence comes from Triticum aestivum, assembly GCF_018294505.1. Lineage (NCBI taxonomy): Eukaryota > Viridiplantae > Streptophyta > Magnoliopsida > Poales > Poaceae > Triticum > Triticum aestivum. The sequence continues at coordinate 203,293,365 of NC_057797.1, forward strand.
TCTATCCCCTCAATTTTCTGCTCTCTCTTACTGCCACTTAGCCACTTCAAAGTAATGGTATTGCCTTCATACCACCATAGCGTATCCATATTAGGACCCCATGCAGAGGGAGAAGTGGTTCCGACCCTTAGGGCAACTCCAACGCGGGGACACATTTCGTTTGCTCGCGTTCATTTCTGCCTGCGTGGACAGAAACCGCACCCTAATGCGGCGACACATTTTGCGTTTGTCTATTTATGTCTGCGCGGACCCATTTCCTGCTCATATTTGGGTTGGGTATGTGTCACCACGGATAGGAGACAGACGCGTCGCATGTCTGCCGGGCTCACCTGGCAGCCGCCCAACGACCAGCTCCTGGTCCTTTTAAATGCCGCACTTGTTGGGGGGGGAGGGCTTCCGCACCCACTACTTTCCCACGCTCTGCTCCCCCGCCACCAAAAGTAAAACCCTACGCCACCGATGCAATGTCGTGGAAGTTTGTCCTCGAGAAGCGTGACCACAAGGTCGGTTCCTCCTTCGGGCAGCGCCTTGTGGCACCATTCACCTTGATGTTGTCGGGGGCTTCTTCGCCGTGCCAGGACTGCAGGTACATCCCTGTCGAGACATGCTAGAGGTATTGGGAGGCGGCCATCCCAGTGCCACTACTAGGGAAAACCCTAGCAGTAGCGCGGGTTTTAGACCTATCAGTAGCGCGGCGTTATGCGCTACTAATAAGGCGCTACAGCTAACGAATAGCAGTAGCGTGCCTCCACCCACGCTACTGCTAAATCGACTTAGTAGTAGCGAGTTTCAGAAGGAGCGCTACTGGTAATTAGTAGTAGCGCTTCTCCCTGCCCGCGCTGCTACTATTATTTCGTATTTTATTTCTTTTTTATTTCATGTTGTATTCGTACACCTTTATACAAGTTTTCATATATCAGGAATTTAGAAAAAAAAATTACATCATAATGAGTTATTACATCACGGGGTGAAAGAACCGTGTGGACTAGTTTCAAGTGAATGGACATCCACTTGAAACTAATCTCCGGTTCTTTCACCCAGTGATATAATAAATATCATCATCATATCATTAACAACTTATCATCATAATACATCATTGTCATATAACACCTTCTCAAGATCATCATTTTCATCAATGAGACATCACATAGCAAATTGGTCACTAGTCGTAATCACAAGTACTCCTCACATCATCAACTCTAACACATTGTATCACATAATAAACATATTGTACCTCATAGGACCTACTACATTCTCTTAGGACCTACTATATTCTCTAAGGTAAAATAGCAAAAAACAAGATAGCCCCTGACTCTCCATTACGGAGAATGGAGATTATCCTGTCTCCAATTCTTGCCTTTCGCTTAATGTTACTTCCAAGCACCTCCTTGCGAATGTCCAAACATTTTTTCCATTCTTTGATTAGCATGTGTTCACCGCTTTTAGAAATCCGATATGCACAGGTGAGCTCCTTAGATTCACCTGGCTGTATGTTCATAACTGCAAGGCGACCATTCTGATACATCAGATGAGGCACACAATCCATAGGGATTTTTTGTTGAAAAACATAGTAATAACTTCGTAGTTAGCAATGATGTACTAGTTTTAGAAGTATGCAAAAGATGCACGGATGTCGTAATAGTAAAAAATCTTACCAGGGTATCTCCATTGAAGTTACCGTGGTTCAACACGTGCACTAGTGGCACGTATTCACCATAATTTGGAGGAGTTCGATAATAGGTATTGTAATTCTCAAGAAAAGTATAATAAGCAATCAGATGACTTTTCTCCTTATAAGTTAATTCGGAGCCATCAGTGTAGTGGGTTTTGTCTACCATCTTCTGCACATTCTTTGAAGATTCAAAATAAGCTGTCAATGGAAATAAGTTGTCAACTATTTTTAAATAAACAATATAAATTAGTTAATAACTATGTTTGAGAAACTCACATTGCGGTAGAATCGGAAGCGTATCAACAAGGACCCAAATGTCCATATTGTCTTGCTCGATGTCAGGAGTACCAAGATCCATGGTGACAATCATACCCTCATAAAAACCATACATTTTGCAAAATGCTTCCCAATTTTGGCAACCAAAATGGGTTACGCTCTGAGAATTGTACAGATTTACTTCAAAATCGATATCATGATGGGTCCTTAGGTGTATTTTCTTTGTTTCATAATTTATATGCTCTTCAAAACCCATCCTCTCCAAGACATAGTGTCTTGCATGGCATGGGATAAGCTAGTTGAATTGTAAAAGATGAAAATTAGACATTGAAATAGTTGAAGTCATGCTTAATTACGAAAAAAAAACACTTGTCGTTGTTGCGTACCGTTTCAACATCGAAGGTCTCCTCGAGCTTAATGCTGAAGCGCCGATCTTCATCCAGCTCAACGAACCTGTCGCACATACCTCGATCATCGTGGCACCAGCTGCACTCCCCCGGGAGACTGTCGTCGCCCGAGTACGACATTTCCTACGTTCATAATTCAAAGATTAAACTTGTACATATTCTAGCACAAGTCATGCCAGAATTCACGGAAAAATCCGGCATGACCTTTGCTAAAAAAGGACATATCGAGCGCCTGGAATTTGCCGGAACGGAAATTAATCAACATTCTGGCAAAACATAGGCCACTCGGAGGTGTAACCAAAACATGAAATAATTGCTTAAACTAAAAAATAACAACAAATATGGCACGTTCAACTAGTTCTATTAATTCAACTAGTTCTTACTAAATATAAACTTAGTATAAAAAGAAAAAAAATTAGTTCTTTCTAAAAATGAAGTAGTTCAACTAGTTATTAATTTACTTACTATACTAGTTCAACTAAAACTTAACTAGTTCAACTAAAACTAAACTAGTTCTATTAACTCAACTCGTTCTTACTAAATATAAACTTACTATAAATAGAAAGAAACTAGCACATCTACTACTACTAATTAACATCTAACTACTACATCTACTACTAATTAACATCTACTACTGCTAATTATACAACTAGTTTACCATCACTACTAGTAATTAATATCCACTACTTCTAAAAATCATTATCTATGAACCCTAAATTAACATCTACTACTACTAAAATCATCTACTAACTAAGCAAAGAGAGAGGGGGTGGGGGAGGGGTGGGGGGCTTACAGAGGGAGAGACGGTGGCGGGGAGGTGCTCGGCGACGGAGGGGCGGCGAGGGCGGGCTCGGGATCGGGAGGCGGCGGTCCTGGGCGGCGGGCTCGGTCGAGGGCGGCGGCGGTGAGGTCGAGGGCGGCGACAGTGTGGTCGAGAGCGGCGGTGGTGAGGTTGAGGGCGGGCGGCGGCGGTGAGGGCAGGCGCGCTCGGGCTCGGGCGGCGGCGACAGGAGTAGGGGAACAGGCCGGGGGGGCGGGGGGGGGGAGGAGGACTTAGCGAAATTTTGATTCGGGGGGTGGTTAACTCGAACTAGCAGTAGCGCTCATATGGAAAACGCGCTATATCTAACTTATCTATAGCGCGTTTTAGAGAAAACCGCTACTGCTAATGGAAGCAGTTATTTCTTTTGTTTATCCCAATATTAGTAACGCTTTGTCCTGAAAAAACGCTATAAGTCTAAGCAATGTAAAAACATCATAAATATACATTGGTCATTATTGATCTTTTTGTGTATAATCTAAATAGTCAACATGAATTCTCACTGTACCTGTATAGGTACAGGCGAGGATTCATATTGCAACCACAAATCATACACATATAGTTCAATGAAGACCAAGTGCTCGAGATAGGTTGAGAAGTAACATATTTAAGGTGGTAAACACCTTGTTCGCTTAGCGGTATGGGACTAAACTTAATTAGTTGCGGTGATACTTAGCAGTAGCGAGTTTTGGGGAAAACCGCTGCTACTAAGTTCTTTAGCAGTAGCGCGTCCACGGAAAGGGCGCTACTACTATATCTAGCCTGGAGGCAACACCGTGGCAATTATAGTAATAGCGCTCTTTTCACCTAGAGCGCTACTGCTACTCAGTCATTAGTAGCGCTCTTTTCTGAAGCTCGCTACGGCTTACTGCTAATTAGCAGTAGCGCCTGTTTTTAGACTGCGCTGCTGCTAAGATTCTATGTATAAGGTTTTCCCTAGTAGTGTGCCCTGGCCTGATGTGCACCTGCCGAACCGCTGGGACTTGAACCCAAAAAGGATTCCAATACCAGTCGTTCTGGTTTCCAATCGCACATCGGCCACGGAGATCCACCACCGTCATGACCTACTTCAAGACAACCTCCTCGATGACTGGGATTTCGTCTAGGAGTCCACCTACTAGGACACATGGTTCTACAACGAGCACGACCGGCGCCCCCACTCGTGCTTCGCGCGTGCGCGTGCTCGAGTGCCATCACATGATCCAGTGTCCGAGTCGCCGCGACGTCCCATGGTAAAGGAGTAGAAGATTGAGTATGACGCGCTCAAGCAGGCACTGTCTCCGTGATGAAGGAGCTCACACTCTGGCATGACCTTCCCCTGGTGCTCCACATATTGACAATGGAAGCCATAGCGCGCGCCCTCGTCCCCGCACTGGATCCGGAGCCATGGCCACTATTATGGCAGATGTGGACGTAAACTTCCATGTTTCCAACGATACTAGAGCCGAAGGAGGAACCCGAGGAGGAGCAGCATGAGGCACCATCTACGCCACCGCAACCACTGACACCAGCGCGACCATGGTCGCTTCCAACCTTCATTGACATCGTTGATGATGAGGATGAGTAGTCGGCTCCAGCGCCACTGCGCGCATGTGCTCTGGCGGTCACCCTAGTAGATCCAAAGTTTATGTAATTTCTAGTTATTTTTTATTTTAATTAATGGAACAGACTTTTGGCAGCCTATATATTTTTTAATTAAAAAGGAATAAACTGAAATACGACACGCGCGTTGGGTGCGCTGACGGGCCAGCGGACATGGGCGAGCATTTGGTGTCCACCTGGCCATCCAAACGGACACATTTTGTGTCCGTTTGGGTCGGCCCATTGGAGTTCCCTTACTCGTGCGATTTGGATGCATCCCTTATTAGGCGAGCCCCGAAATGTCTATCCCCATAGTTTTTCTTCAAACATGGGTGATTCTGTGTGGACTTTCTTCTTTGTGTATGTTATAATAGGTCACATGATCATGATGAACCAAAAAGAGGCCAGATACTTACACGAAATGGGTCGGGGCACTGAAAGATGGTGGAGGGGGGAGGTTCATCCTAAGCCTTGGATTTTACCACAGAGTGTTCCGGTTTGTGAAGGAATCGTCAGTTAAAGGTTGTGTATTGACCTTTCTTTTACCACATCACCACACGTCCTTGGAAGGTGTGGTAAAAATTCGAGAGCGTTTTGCAGAAATCTTCACGAAGGCTGTGTGAAAATAGGACCTTGCATCATGACACTAGAGATAGATTGATGTGTAAGAGAGACCTCTTAACCTTTTCTAGAAGTCTACTTTAGGTGGTGCTGCATATGAAGGGGGTGGCAACATTGGAGGTCCCGCGTCTGCAGTTGTGGGATGGCATGCATGTCATTAGGGCCTAAGTGCTACTCCCTCTGTCCGTGAATAGGTGTACATCTAGCTTTTGTCCTAAGTCAAAGTTTTAAAACTTTGACCAACTTTATAGAGAAATGTACCAACATTTATGACACTAAATTAGTATCGCTAGATTCGTTTCCAAATGTACTTTCATAATATATCAATTTGATGTCATGTATACTACTATTCTCTTCTATAAAGTTGGTCAAAATTTTAAAACTTTGACTTAGTACAAAAGCTAGATGTACACTTATTTGACGAGGGAGTAGGTGTAGAGCTATGTTGGTCGTTTCTGTGTTGGCGTGTATCAGGTGTCAGTTTTCTATATTATGAAAGTTTTTGTTTTCTGGTTTTGGTGGCCTTATTAGTTTTTGACATGCATGCAGGAGCTATGTCAATTTCATTAAGGGAAGAAAAAACAAATACAACTTGGCACGGTTTACAAGGAAAACTAGGCTGAAAACCACAATAACAACGAAGAAATAAAACAACCAACAATGACAATCCAAGCAGACCACCACCATCTAACATGTCCTCTTTCTCGAGATATGAAATGCAAGTCTTCGAAAATGCTCTCTTTCAAGAAAGAAAACGACGTATGAGAAGGCCACTCTCACCGGCATTGACCTCCATCAACCACAAAGCTTTTGCCTAGACCGAGTGAACCCTGGGAATGGTTCGGCCTAGCCAACAACCTCCAACACCACTTCCACCCCAACCGGCCACGACCCAGTGTGAGGAAGTACTATTCGACAATGCCCATGAGCGTCAACATTTTCGGCAACGACCATCATCAACGAATAAGACTTTCGCCCAGAGGCTTATGCCTCACCACCTCTGACCTAGGGTAGGGGCCAAGGCACCTCGAAACCTCGTGAGACCAAGCCGCGACTCTGTTCACATTAAACAGTGGTGAACTAGACCAAGAGGAATAGAAGGATGCAACGACCTCCACAGCTCCATGGTGGACTTTCTCCAACGACATCAACACTGCCACCACCATTGCAACAATGGCTCTGACAAGCCACAACGGCGCAGGCGCACCACACACCACTATGCCAACCTGCGAAGCGTAACACGCAGAAGCGCCGTCACCAGCGTGTCAGTTTTGGTGGCCTTATGCCGCCATAGTTTAGAGTTGTTTCACCCAGTGTTTTCGTTTTTGTACTTAAGACGTGACTAAGTGAACCTGGGTCCTGTATGGTGGTTTCGTTTTTCATTGAAAAATGAAACCCGAGGCGGAGTTGGTGTTGATCGGGTTTAAGTGTGAAAAGGGGAAAAGAGGTATGTTGAAGCAACAACACAAATATGTCCAAAATCAAAAGAAAAGGTGATACACGATTCCTAGCGAAAGAAAAGGTGATACACGATTTTCTATGACTTTCATATTCCTGTGATATTTTACCTTATGAGTCAAGGAAGGCCTAAGTGTGAAAAAGAGGTATGTTAAAGCAACAACACAAACATGTCCAAAAGCGAAAGAAAAAGCGATACACTATTCCTCATGCGTGTTCGTAATTTTGATGTGATCGATCATCAGGCGTAACCCAACACTTGTTGCATTGCATAATTGATTGCATTGCAATATCTTGAGTGTCTGCTTGCTTTATATGGGTGATGGATAGTGTGGCATGGTGCTGCCATCTTTCAAGCTTTGGTTGTCACGTGACGTGGTCAATGGAAGTTACGCTCTGGGTTCCGGCAACACGTAGTCCGCAGTTCACACCTCACAGCTACCAGGGCTTTTCGATTTTCCTGGAACAGGAGCCTGTTGGGGGCCATCCTACCGGAGCCCTTGCCACCCCCGATTGGAGAAACGAATTATTCTGCTCGGTTGGCTGATGTCTACTGGCCTACTAGCTACACTACACTAGTACTCCTTGGTTCATTCTATCGTTGGCCAAAGAAAGAGCTCGTCTCTCCCCAAGCACACACACGCTTCTCCGTCTCCAAAAACCCTCCTCTCTGCACGGGCACGCCATGGACAATCCTCCGGCCGGCAACGTGGCCCATCCTCTGGCAGCGGCGGCGGCGGGCAACAATGTGGCCAACCCTCCGGCGGCGGCGGCAGCGGCAGCAGCAAACAACGTGGCCAATCCTCCTCCGGCGGCGGCAGCAGCAAACAACGTGCTCGATCATCTGGCGGCGATGGAGGCAGCAGCAGCAAACAACGTGGCCAATTTTCAGGCGCAGCAAGCAGCAGCGGCTGCAGCGGCGGCGGCGGCGGCGGTAATGTGACTCACAAGATCATTTCTGCTGCTTCTTTCTTCGTTTCTTTCCTTGCACAATTTTGCTTCGTTTTCTCTATGCTATCGGTAGCAGATTAGTTAGCTCGCAAACGAACTGACATGCCTGACGGAATCATGGTGTTTTGACATTTGTAAAGCCCACAGGCCAGTTCTAGCTCCGTACGTACGCGTTCTTGCTTCAACTGGCCAGCCAGATCTAATATGTTGGTCGGATCTACGCCTACACACACAGACATAGATATGATTTCTACGAGCTACTACTTCACTTGTTTGTCAAAATGGCAACGGGGACGAAACCCATCGGGTTTTGCCTTCCTAAACCCATTCCCACGAGAAAATCATAAACCCGTCCCCGTTCCCGTCAGCGTGCGCGGGGCTAGTTTTTTGCACGTCCCCTAAACCCATCAGATTTTCTAAACCCACGGGGAACCCACGAGAAAATCGGCATATTTAAGCAAACATAATAGCAGCAAAGAATAGCATTTTGGCAGCAAAAATAGCATATTTCAACAGCATAACTTGCGAAAATTTCAGCACAATACAATAGTACATGGTTCAACAACTACAAGGAGCATAATTCAGCAGCATAACTCGAGCAAAAACAGCAATAACATCAGCTACAAGGAGCATATTTCAGCGGCATAACTTGATCAAAAAGAGCAATAACAGCTAGAAAGAGCAGTAACAACATCTACATAAGCATATTTCCGCAACAAACATGAGCATTATTCAGCCATACATGGTTCAACATGATGTCTAATTAGGCTTAGTGTGGTATTTTGACCGGGATGACGGGTTTCGGGTTCGGGTATTGTTCAAACGGGTTTGAACCCGCGAAACGTGTCGGGTTTTATATTTTACCCAGCAGCAGCCCCGCGGGGTTAAAAAGACGCCCATCCCCGTCCCCTAATAGGGTAAAAACCCGCGGGGACGCGGGTTTCGGGGCCCATTGCCATCTTGACTTGTTTGTGCCTCACTCTCTTCTGGAGATCTGCTGCTAGATCATAAAAGCAAGTTTGTTTTTATTATTCAGATGCCACGGATCATCTAATTGTCCATAGTTTTTCATCATCTTAATCGGTCAGTAATTAGCTACAGTTAGAAGGGTCGCAGTTCTAGTGTGTTGTACGACTGCCCATGACTTGAGAAGTTGAAATAAAAAATGTAGTGCTAGCATCGGCGCTGAATTACTGAATTACTGAAACTGACTCACCGACCTCGACTGCAGGATGCTGCTGCAGTGGCTGCCGCTGCAGCGCTGGAGCGGCGCCGCAAGGAAGACAAGGATTGTGCGTGCTTGTGCTGTGTGTATATCTTGGGCGTGCTGCTCTTCTTTGCTGTGATGATTCTGCTGACGTCCAAGCCATGGAATCGAGGCTAGAGATGATCTCTGGAGCATGCACTTCCTTGGAACTAATGACCTACCAGGTGGTTTCCTCTAGTAGTAGTACTATTGCTGGGAAGAAGAACTAGTACCGTCTAGAGTGGTGTGTAGATCAATCATTGTGATAAGCCGAGCAAGATTTCAGTTTATGTGATGCCTAGTACTGCAGTCTTTGAGTTTGAGGGTGTGCAAAACTTGAGGGAGATCTATATATTAGCGCAACTTCACTGAAGATTGCAAAAATTTGGGTCAACTATTTACACGTGATGCAGTATGCTCGATCCAGAGGACCACCGTGCTCTACCGGATCATTCACAGACGATGCAGCCAGCGTACGCGGAGGCCGCCCGGCCGGCTGTTGCTCTGCATAATTGCGTTGCCATTTCGGAGTCTGCCCGCTTTTTTTATGAGAGCGCGAGAGTGCTGCCATTTTCATCTGCTTTAACTCCGTGTGCTTTTTCAACTAACACGGAACCGGAGCCAAGAGAGCGCGTGCACTTCTCCATCTTCATCTCTTTGCGCAGGGATAACATGCAGACTATCATCCGGCCGTCCGGGTGAACAATGTGGGCGCAAATCTTCGGGGCGGCCAGCCCCACAACGTGGCCAATCCTCCCGCAGGCCAACCGCGAGGTGGACGGACGCCAATGCTCCGGCCGTCGACACATATGACAAGTCCCATTGCCCCTAGTGGATTCAAAATTTTGGTTGTTTACTAGTCAATGGATTTGAGGCAGAACTCCTGGTGAAAATGACGCCATTTACGGCGATAAGTTTCATAGAGAAGAACATCTTCTCTCGCTTGCGGGTACCCAGTAGAATCATTCTCGAAACAGGCTTTCGCCCCACTTTATAGATAAAGCATATGTCCATACAACCACATCTCAAGCACAGTCATAAACGAGAAATGCTGGGGCCACAGCACAAGGACGCCCAAATGAAAGAAGAAGAAACACAAAGTCATCAGGGGCAAGCTACGAAGCTGGAGAGCGTTCGGAGAGCCGACCTGCGGTAGACACCAGGGCGTCCAGGAAAAGCTGAAGATGATCACGATCCCTCGGCCTAGCGAGCGGATGCCAGTGCTGCAGGAAAGGCAAGAAATTTAAAAAACGAGTCAGAAGCACGTCGCAGGAACACCCGCTCAATCACCATCTTATTGCGAGTAGTCCAGAGAGTCCACATCATAGCTGCGAAGATGAGCCAGAATAGTCGGCGCTTACGGCCAACCTGAGTGGCCCTAACCTGCAGAAACCATGCAAGGTCATGGGCCTCCCACTCTGGCCCTAAAGCCTCACGTACGAAGAACGAAGTGCCTGCGCTGCTACGCAAGAAAACAAAATGTGCGTTCCCGTTTATGGGACATGGCACAAAGGCCAAAGTCCATTGCCCGGACCATGGTGTTTCAGGACCTCGGTCCCCGAAGGTAGACAGTCTCGGAGAAGCTGCCAAACAAAAATCTTAATCTTCAAGGGTAACGGTGCCTTCCACAGTGGGGATAACCACTGTATAACCGGCATCCGACATAACGCCTGATAGGCCGAACTAACGGAGAATTCTCCCGAAGGGGAAAGGCTCCAAGAAACGGTGTCAGGATCCAGGGACAGAGGCAGAGGGACTACTTCCCTCAGGTCGTCCCATTCCCGTACCTCATCAGGTCCGAAGGAGCGGCGGAACGCAATGTTCCATCCCTCCTCCAAAGCAGCCGCAGATACAAGAATGGCCGGGTCCTCACAAATCGCAAAGAGCCGCGGGAACCACAAGCGGAGAGGCTCGCTCTCAAGCCATGGGTCCAACCAAAATTGGGTTCTAGACCCATTACCAACCGAGAAACGCAAACCCAGCCTAATCTCTTCCTTGATGGCCTGAATAGATTTCCAGAACTGGGACCCAGCCGACTGTGAGCAAGACAAGAGGGGTTGGCCCTGCAAATACTTGGACTCAACCATCTCCCCGCAAGATCCGCCAAACCCAACACAACATAAGCACAACGTTCATCCGGCGAGATGCAGGGATGCCCAACCCACCTCGGTCCTTCGGCAAGCAAATGTCAGCCCACTTCACCATATGGTACTTGGGCCGACCATCTCCTGCCTGCCAGAAAAACCTAGCTAGCTCCTTGTCAAAGGAGCTATGCACACCTTCGGGAAGGATGTACATCCCCATCATATACATGGGGAGGCTGGCAAGGTTAGAGCTAATGAGGACAATTTTGCTACCCTTAGAGGTGAACCTACCACACCAGGGCTCCACACGGGATGCTACTAGTCCCACAAGCGGTCATACCCACACACCAAGATCCTAGACTCAGCCAGGAGCATCCCCAAGTAAGATATGGGGAATGTCGCCAGCCTACAATTGAGGTTATCAGCAATCCGAAGCTACTCAGCCTCGGAATAGCCAAGGACCACCACCTTGCTTTCATCAAAGTTAATCTTAAGTCCAGACATTTCCTCAAAGCAGAGCAGCAGGAACTTAAGATTAACGATGTCCGAGTCCGAGCCTTCCACCATAATCATGGTGTTGGAAATATGCCCTAGAGGCAATAATAAAATGGTTATTATTATTATATTTCCTTGTTCATGATAATTGTCTATTGTTCGTGCTATAATTGTATTAACAGGAAACCGTAATACCACTACTAGAGAAAAGCTTATACACAGACGCTTACTAGCAGCGCGGGTTTATATCCCTCGCTACTGCTACTTACTAGTAGCGCGGGTTTTTAACCCTCGCTACTACTAAGTTGATAGCAGTAGCGCTGGTTTTTAACCCTCGCTACTACTAAGCGGTCTCTACCGTGCCCCGCGGGACATGCCATAGTAGTAGCGCGGGTTTTTAACCCTCGCTACTACTAAATTGATAGCAGTAGCGCTGGTTTTTACCCCTCGCTACTACTAAGCGGTCTCTACCGTGCCCCTGGGCCATGCCATAGTAATAGCGAGGGTCAAACCCGCGCTACTACTAAGTTTTTACCCCTCTTTACTACTAAGAGGTCTCAACCGTGCCCCTCCGGGACATGCCATAGTAGTAGCGAGGGGTAAAAACCCTCGCTACTACTAAAGGTCCCATTTTGAAACTCTACCCCCCCCCCCCCCCCCCCCCCCCGTGGATTGCCTTTTCGGTTTTGTAAAAAGCAAAAGAAAATGATAAAAACTTCAAAAATTAAAATCCTTCAAGATGTAGTTATGTTACTACATCTACTAGTTAGGAAAATTTAAAAACTTAAATTTGGACATGTTTTGCAAAAAGTGTAGGGAAAATGTAAAACGGCTATAACTTTTGCATACGTGTTAGAAAAAATGTATAATATATCAAAATATTTCAAAAATTAAAATCCTTCGAGATGTAGTTATGTTACTACACCTACTAGTTAGGAAAATTTAAAAACTTAAATTTGGACATGTTTTGCAAAAAGTGTAGGGAAAATATAAAACGGCTATAACTTTTGCATACGATGTCAGAAAAAAACGTATAATATATCAAAATGTTCAGCACGAAAATCCGCATATGATGGAGACTGCCTTTGGCCTGTTTGCAAATTTGTAGAATCCTCAAATTCTGAAAGGAAAAAAAGTTATGCTCAAATTTCAGTTTTTTTTTAATTTTGGTCAAATCTGGTCAAACTGTGGTCAAACTACTTATTCAAGAAGTATTAGTGTTACTAAATAATTATTCAAGAATATTAGTGTTACTAAATAATTATTTCAGTTTTTTGGAATTTTGGTTAAATCCGGTCAAACTTTGGTCAAAATGTGGTCAAACTCCTTATTCAAGAAATATTAGTGTTACTAAATAATTATTGTTTTTTAGAACAATAGTTTTAAACTCAAAGAGCGAAATGTGTGACTTCATGCTCAAGCTAAACTCCTGAGGGTTAATAGGATTGACATCTTACTATTGTCAGGAAAACAACAAGTGCAGACTTGGAATCGAGGGAGAATAGAACCCGGAAGTTAAGCGTGCTCAGGCTGGAGTTGTGAGAGGATGGGTGACCGTCCGGGAAGTTAGATGATTTGGAATGATGAGGGGTGATTAGAGATTAAATTGAGTAGCAATGGGGGTGATTAGAGGTTAAAATAATTCAAAAATTTGAAAATTCGGGCAAAACATTCGAAAAAAAAATCCACGGGTTAGTAGTAGCGCGGGTTTTTACCCACGCTACTACTAACGGATGTAGTAGTAGCGCTGGTGGCACCCACGCTACTGCTATACGTTAGCTGTAGCGCCTTATTAGTAGCGCCGGCCCCCGCGCTACTAATAGGCCCAAAACCCGCGCTGCTGCTAGGCTTTTCCCTAGTAGTGTACATGTGTGAATACATAGACCACAACATGTCCCTAGTAAGCCTCTAGTTGACTAGCTCGTTTATCAATAGATGGTTATGGTTTCCTGACCATGGACATTGGATGTCGTTGATAACGGGATCACATCATTAGGAGAATGATGTGATGGACAAGACCCAATCCTAAGCATAGCACAAGATCATGTAGTTCGTTCGCTAGAGCTTTTCTAATGTCAAGTATCATTTCCTTAGACCATGAGATTGTGCAACTACCGGATGTCGTAGGAATGCTTTGGGCGTATCAAACGTCACAACGTAACTGGGTGACTATAAAGGTGCACTACAGGTAGCTCCGAAAGTATCTGTTGAGTTGGCACGAATCGAGACTGGGATTTGTCAACCCGTATGACGGAGAGGTATCTCTGGGCCCACTCGGTAATGCATCATCATAATGAGCTCAGTGTGACTAAGGAGTTAGTCACAGGATCATGCATCACAGAACGAGTAAAGAGACTTGCCGGTAACGAGATCGAACAAGGTATAGGGTTACCGACGATCGAATCTCGGGCAAGTAACATACCGATAGACAAAGGGAATTGTATACGGGATTGATTGAATCCCTGACACCGTGGTTCATCCTATGAGATCATCGTGGAACGTGTGGGAGCCAATCACTACGGGAAACAGCTAATTTGCCGCCACGAGGGGTCTTTGCCGTCAGCTTTTTGTCGGGCAGACGGCAACGAGTGGGTTTGCTGTCATCATTAGACGGCAAAGAAAAACTGACGGTAAAATAAACTTTGCCGTCTGTGGAAAAAAATACATACGACAAAGAGCTCACTTTGCCGTCTGTAACAAAAATCACAGACGGCAAAGAATCTTTGCCATTTGGGTTTTTATTGGCATACGGCAAAGATTCTTTGCCATTTGTATTTTTTTGTCAGACGGCAAAGTGAGCTCTTTGCCGTCTGTATTTATTTTCGCAGACGGCAAAGAAGAAACACGTCACACGGATCAATCACACGGATCGATGAGTTGGCAATATCTCATACGCACATCCCACATCGTCGGTCGCATGCCTCCACCCACCCCACGATGCACGCACCCCCACACATGCACCCACCCACGAGGCCACGGGCCTACCTGCCCCACCCACGACTCCCATCTCCTCTCCCGTGCTCCCTCTTCTCTCCACCTCCCCGAGCAGTAGCACACCGCCGGCCAGTGCCTTCCTCTCTCCTGCTCCCTCCTCCCTAGCTACGTCTCTCCTGAGCAGCCACTAGCCGCCGAGCTGAGCCCAGCGCCCGCCCGTCACCAAGAAGCTGCACGCCGCGGCCAGCGCCCTCCCGCCGTCCGTCCACCACCGCGCCCCAACACCCTCCCGCCCGTCCGTCCGCCCCCGAGCAGCCGCGCGCTGAGACCAGCGCCCGCCCATCCCCGAGCAGCCGCACGCCGGGCTAGCGCCCTCCCGCTGTCCATCCACCGCCGCGCCCAACACCCTCCCGCCCGTCCGTTCGCCCCGAGCAACCGCGCGCTAAGCCCAGTGCCCGCCCGTCCCCAAGCAGCCGCATGCCGCGGCCAGCTCCCTCCCGTCGTCCGTCCACCGCCGCGCCCAACACCCTCCCGCCTGTCCGTCCGCCACCTCGCCAGCACCGCGTGAAGGTCCACCTCGCGAGCTCATCTTCACTCACCGGCCGTGCGTACAACAGCTCCTTCGGCCGGGCACCCGAGCCCGTCCACACTCCGAGCTCCACCGCTAGAGCAGTCGGGCGCTCCGCCTCGCGAGCTCCGCTGGTCGAGCACCGCCCATCCCCGACCTCCCTTGCGTGCCTCGTCGTGGCGTCGGAGCGAGACAGCTCCCGAGCGCGGCTAGGCCGGAGCGACACGGCTGAGCAGGGCCGGGCGAAGGCGCACCAAGCAGAGCAGTCCGACGAGCGTTGGGGCCGGGCGACGGCGCACCGAGAAGAGCAGTCCGGCGAGTGTTGGGGCCGGGCGGCGGGGCGAACAGGGCACTGCAGGGGAGAAGAAGGACTCGATTGATTTTTATTTTTACTTTTTAGGGTTCTTTGTGTTAATTTCTAGGACTATTCTGTGGCTTTAGTTTTTTGGGGTCATGTTTGCATTTTGTACTAGACTATCATGGAATGAAAGCACTAAACACGGTCGAGCCTTTGCCTGTTAAATGAAGAAGAAGAAACATAAGGTTCAAAAAAAAAGAAACATAGGCAGTGCACTGCGTGCGTTTACCGCCTTCCTCAGGTCAACGCTGTTGTGTTTTTTCAATTTGACCCATTTCTTTGCCGTCTGTGATATACGAGGCTGACGGCAAAGACACGAATAGCTGACGGTAAAGATGTAGTCTGGCTGACAGCAAAAGTGCTTTTCTTTGCCGTCTGTGATTTATAAGGTTGACGACGAAGCAGATTTGGCTGACGGCAAAATCTTTGCCGCCTGTCAGATGAAAAGCAGACGGCAAAGTATTCTTTGCCGACTTATCTTTGCCGTTTGACTTTGTCGTCTGCTTCTTGACGGCAAAATCTTTGCCGTCTGGATTTAAGTCTTTGCTGTTTGTGATCCACAGACGGCAAATTACCTGTTTCCTTTAGTGAATATGGGTATCTAGATCCCGCTATTGGTTATTGGCCGGAGAGATGTCTCGGTCATGTCTGCATGGTTCCCGAACCCATAGGGTCTACACACTTAAGGTTCGGTGAGGCTAGAGTTGTTATGGGAAATTGTATGTGGTTACCGAAGGTAGTTCGGAGTCCCGGATGAGATCCCGGACGTCATGAGGAGTTCCGGAATGGTCTGGAGGTGAAGATCGATATATTGGACGAAGGGTATTGGAGTCTGGAAGTGTTCCGGGAGCACCAGGCTATGGCCAGCATGACCAAAAGGTGTTTCGGGGCCCCGACAAGTGTTGCAGGGCCTCATGGGCCAAGGGGAGGGGGCAAACCAGCCCACTAAGGGGTTGTGCACCCCCACACCCTTTCCCATGTTGCTTGGGGAGATGGGGCACCTCCACCTAACTTGGGAGGCAAGCCTCCACCTGGCTTGGCTTGGGGGGCAAGTCCCCCTAGGGTTCTCCTAGGGAGATCCAATCTGCCTTGGCCGCTGCCCCCTAGGAGAAACCCTAGGGCGTCTCCCCCTCTCCCCTTCCCCCTCTATATAGTGAGGGGGTGGGAGGGCAGCCGTGACCCTTTCCCCTGGCGCAGCCCTCTCCTCCTCCAAATCCTCCTCCTCCTCCATAGTGCTTGGCGAAGCCCTGCCGGAGAACCACAAGCTCCACCACCACCTCTCCCCTTGCTGGATCAAGAAGGAGGAGACTGTAGGGTTTCGTAAAAATTTCAAAAAATTTCCTACGCACACGCAAGATCATGGTGATGCATAGCAACGAGAGGGGGAGAGTGTGATCTACGTACCCTTGTAGATCGACAACGGAAGCGTTAACTTGGTTGATGTAGTCTTACGTCTCCACGGCCCGACCGATCAAGCACCGAAACTACGGCACCTCCGAGTTCTAGCACACATTCAGCTCGATGACGATCCCCGGACTCCGATCCAGCAAAGTGTCGGGGAAGAGTTCCGTCAGCACGACGGCGTGGTGACGATCTTGATGTACTACCGTCGCAGGACTTCGCCTAAGCATCGCTACAATATTATCGAGGACTATGGTGGAAGGGGGCACCGCACACGGCTAAGAATATGATCACGTGGATCAACTTGTGTGTCAAGGGGTGCCCCCTGCCCCTGTATATAAAGGATCAAGGGGAGGAGACCGGCCGACCCTCTATGGCACGCCAAGGAGGAGTCCTCCTCCTAGTAGGAGTAGGACTCCTACTAGGAGGGGGAAAGAACTGGGGAGGGAGAGGGAAAGGGGGGCGCCGCCCCCCCTCTCCTAGTCCAATTCGGACCAGGGGGAGGAGGCGCGCGGCCCACCTTTGGCTGCCCCTCTCTCTCTCCACTAAGGCCCATTTGGCCCATTACTTCTCCCGGGGGGTTCCGGTAACCCTCCGGCTCTCCGGTTTTCTCCAAAATCACCCGGAACACTTCCGGTGTCCGAATATAGCCATCCAATATATCAATCTTTATGTCTTGACCATTTCGAGACTCCTCGTCATGTCCGTGATCACATCCGGGACTCCGAACTAACTTCAGTACATCAAAACTCATAAACTCATAATATAACTGTCATCGAAACCTTAAGCGTGCGGACCCTACGGGTTCGAGAACAATGTAGACATGACCGAGACACGTCTCCGGTCAATAATCAATAGCGGAACCTGGATGCTCATATTGGCTCCTACATATTCTACAAAGATCTTTATCGGTCAGACCGCATAACAACATACGTTGTTCCCTTTGTCATCGGTATGTTACTTGCCCGAGATTCGATCGTCGGTATCTCAATACCTAGTTCAATCTCGTTACCGGCAAGTCTCTTTACTCGTTCCGTAATACATCATCTCGCAACTAACTCATTAGTTGCCATGCTTGCAAGGCTTATGTGATGTGCATTACCGAGAGGGCCCAGAGATACCTCTCCGACAATCAGAGTGACAAATCCTAATCTCGAAATACGCCAACCCAACATGTACCTTTGGAGACACCTGTAGAGCACCTTTATAATCACCCATTTACGTTGTGACGTTTGGTAGCACACAAAGTGTTCCTCCGGCAAATGGGAGTTGCATAATCTCATAGTCATAGGAACATGTATAAGTCATGAAGAAAGCAATAGCGACATACTAAACGATCGGGTGCTAAGCTAATGGAATGGGTCATGTCAATCAGATCATTCACCTAATGATGTGATCCCGTTAATCAAATAACAACTCCTTGTTCATGGTTAGGAAACATAACCATCTTTGATTAACGAGCTAGTCAAGTAGACGCATACTAGTGACACTCTGTTTGTCTATGTATTCACACATGTATTACGTTTCCGGTTAATACAATTCTAGCATGAATAACAAACATTTATCATGATATAAGGAAATGAATAATAACTTTATTATTGCCTCTAGGGCATATTTCCTTCAGTCTCCCACTTGCACTAGAGTCAATAATCTAGATTACACAGTAATGATTCTAACACCCATGGAGCCTTGGTGCTGATCATGTTTTGCTCATGGAAGAGGCTTAGTCAACGGGTCTGCAACATTCAGATCCGTATGTATCTTGCAAATCTCTATGTCTCCCACCTGGACTAGATCCCGGATGGAATTGAAGCGTCTCTTGATGTGCTTGGTTCTCTTGTGAAATCTGGATTCCTTTGCCAAGGCAATTGCACCAGTATTGTCACAAAAGATTTTCATTGGACCCGATGCACTAGGTATGACACCTAGATCGGATATGAACTCCTTCATCCAGACTCCTTCATTTTCTGCTTCCGAAGCAGCTATGTACTCCGCTTCACATGTAGATCCCGCTACAACGCTTTGTTTAGAACTGCACCAACTGACAGCTCCACCGTTTAATGTAAACACGTATCTGGTTTGTGATTTAGAATCGTCCGGATCAGTGTCAAAGCTTGCATCAACGTAACCTTTTACGATGAGCTCTTTGTCACCTCCATATATGAGAAACATATCCTTAGTCATTTTCAGGTATTTCAGGATGTTCTTGACCACTGTCCAGTGATCCACTCCTGGATCACTTTGGTACCTCCCTGCTAGACTTATAGCAAGGCACACATCAGGTCTGGTACACAGCATTGCATACATGATAGAGCCTATGGCTGAAGCATAGGGAATATCTTTCATTTTCTCTCTATCTTCTGCAGTGGTCTGGCATTGAGTCTTACTCAAATTCACACCTTGTAACACAGGCAAGAACCCTTTCTTTGCTTGATCCATTTTGAACTTCTTCAAAACTTTGTCAAGGTATGTGCTTTGTGAAAGTCCAATTAAGCGTCTTGATCTATCTCTATAGATCTTAATGCCTAATATGTAAGCAGCTTCACCGAGGTCTTTCATCGAAAAACTCTTATTCAAGTATCCCTTTATGCTATCCAGAAATTCTATATCATTTCCAATTAGTAATATGTCATCCACATATAATATCAAAAATTCTATAGAGCTCCCACTCACTTTCTTGTAAATACAGGCTTCTCCAAAAGTCTGTATAAAACCAAATGCTTTGATCACACTATCAAAGCGTTTATTCCAACTCCGAGAGGCTTGCACCAGTCCATAAATGGATCGCTAGAACTTGCACACTTTGTTAGCTCCCTTTGGATCGACAAAACCTTTTGGTTGCATCATATACAACTCTTCTTCTAGAAATCCATTCAGGAATGCAGTTTTGACATCCATCTGCCAAATTTCATAATCATAAAATGCAGCAATTGCTAACATGATTCGGACAGACTTAAGCATCGCTACGGGTGAGAAGGTCTCATCGTAGTCAATCCTTGAACTTGCCGAAAACCTTTTGCGACAAGTCGAGCTTTGTAGACAGTAATATTACCGTCAGCGTCAGTCTTCTTCTTGAAGATCCATTTATTCTCAATTGCTTGCCGATCATCGGGCAAGTCAACCAAAGTCCATACTTTGTTCTCATACATGGATCCCATCTCAGATTTCATGGCTTCAAGCCATTTCGCGGAATCTGGGCTCACCATCGCTTCTTCATAGTTCGTAGGTTCATCATGATCTAGTAGCATGACTTCTAGAACAGGATTACCGTACCACTCTGGCGTGGATCTCACTCTGGTTGATCTACGAGGTTCAGTAGTATCTTGTTCTGAAGTTTCATGATCATTATCATTAGCTTCCTCACTAACTGGTGTAGGTGTCACTGAAACAGTTTTCTGTGATGCACTACTTTCCAATAAGGGAGCAGGTACAGTTACCTCGTCAAGTTCTACTTTCCTCCCACTCACTTCTTTCGAGAGAAACTCCTTCTCCAGGAAGTTTCCAAATTTAGCAACAAAAGTCTTTCCTTCGGATCTGTGATAGAAGGTGTATCCAATAGTTTCCTTTGGATATCCTATGAAGAAACATTTCTCCGATTGGGGTTCGAGCTTATCAGGTTGAAGCTTTTTCACATAAGCATCGCAGCCCCTAACTTTCAGAAACGACAACTTTGGTTTCTTGCCAAACCACAGTTCATAAGGCATCGTCTCACTGGATTTTGATGGTGCCCTATTTAACGTGAATGCGGCCGTCTCTAGAGCGTATCCCCAAAACGATAGCGGTAAATCAGTAAGAGACATCATAGATCGCACCATATCTAGTAAAGTACGATTACGATGTTCGGACACACCATTACGCTGTGGTGTTCCGGGTGGCGTGAGTTGCGAAACTATTCCACAATTTTTCAAATGTACACCAAACTCGTAACTCAAATATTCTCCTCCACGATCAGATCGTAGAAACTTTATTTTCTTGTTACGATGATTTTCAACTTCACTCTGAAATTCTTTGAACTTTTCAAACGTTTCAGACTTATGTTTCATTAAGTAGATATACCCATATCTGCTTAAGTCATCTGTGAAGGTGAGAAAATAACGATATCCGGCACGAGCTTCAATATTCATTGGACCACATACATCTGTATGTATGATTTCCAAAAAATCTGTTGATCTCTCCATAGTACCAGAGAATGGTGTTTTAGTCATCTTGCCCATGAGGCACGGTTTGCAAGTACGAAGTGATTCATAATCAAGTGGTTCCAAAAGTCCATCAGTATGGAGTTTCTTCATGCGCTTTACACCGATATGACCTAAACGGCAGTGCCACAAATAAGTTGCACTATCATTATCAACTCTGCATCTTTTGGCTTCAACACTATGAATATGTGTGTCATTACTATCGAGATTCAACAAAAATAGACCACTCTTTAAGGGTGCATGACCATAAAAGATATTACTCATATAAATAGAACAACCATTATTCTCATATTTAAATGAATAACCGTCTCGCATCAAACAACATCCAGATATAATGTTCATGCTTAATGCTGGCACCAAATAACAATTATTTAGGTCTAATATTAATCCCGAAGGTAGATGTAGAGGTAGCGTGCCGACTGCGATCACATCGACTTTGGAACCGTTTACCACGCGCATCGTCACCTCATCCTTAGACAATCTTCGCTTAATCCATAGTCCCTGTTTCGAGTTGCAAATATTAGCAACAGAACCAGTATCAAATACCCAGGTGCTACTGCGAGCATTAGTAAGGTACACATCAATAACATGTATATCACATATACCTTTGTTCACCTTGCCATCCTTCTTATCCGCCAAATACTTGGGGCAGTTCCGCTTCCAGTGACCAGTCTGCTTGCAGTAGAAGCACTCAGTTTCAGGCTTAGGTCCAGGTTTGCATTTCTTCTCTTGAGTAGGAACTTGTTTGCCGTTCTTTTTGAAGTTCCCCTTCTTCTTCCCTTTGCCCTTTTTCTTGAAACTAGTGGTCTTGTTGACCATCAACACTTGATGCTCCTTCTTGATTTCTACCTCCGCAGCTTTCAGCATTGCGAAGAGCTCGTGAATATTCTTATTCATCCCTTGCATATTATAGTTCATCACGAAGCTCTTGTAGCTTGGTGGCAGTGATTGGAGAATTCTGTCAATGACGCAATCATCTGGAAGATTAACTCCCAATTGAATCAAGTGATTATTATACCCAGACATGTTGAGTATATGCTCACTGACAGAACTGTTCTCTTCCATCTTGCAGCTATAGAACTTATTGGAGACTTCATATCTCCCGGGCATTTGCTTGAAATATTAACTTCAACTCCTGGAACATCTCATATGCTCCATGACGTTCAAAACATCGTTGAAGTCCCGATTCTAAGTTGTAAAGCATGGCACACTGAACTATCGAGTAGTCATCAGCTTTGCTCTGCCAGACGTTCATAACATCTGGTGTTGCTCCAGCAGCAGGCCTGGCACCCAGCGGTGCTTCCAGGACGTAATTCTTCTGTGCAGCAATGAGGATAATCCTCAAGTTACGGACCCAGTCCGTGTAATTTCTACCATCATCTTTCAACTTTGCTTTCTCAAGGAACGCATTAAAATTCAACGGAACAACAGCATGAGCCATCTATCTATAATCAAGCATAAACAAGCAAGATACTATCAGGTACTAAGTTTCATGATAAATTTAGGTTAAATTAATTTACTTAAAGAACTCCCACTTAGATAGACATCCCTCTAACCCTCTAAGTGATTACGTGATCCAAATCAACTAAACCATGTCCGATCATCACGTGAGATGGAGTAGTTTCATTGGTGAACATCACTATGTTGATCATATCTACTATATGATTCACGCTCGACCTTTCGGTTTCCGTGTTCCGAGGCCATATCTGTATATGCTTGGCTCGTCAAGTATAACCTGAGTATTCCGCGTGTGCAACTGTTTTGCACCCGTTGTATCTGAACGTAGAGCCTATCACACCCGATAATCACGTGGTGTCTCAGCACGAAGAACTTTCGCAACGGTGCATACTCAGGGAGAGCACTTCTTGATAATTAGTGAGAGATCATCTTATAATGCTACCGTCAATCAAAGCAAGATAAGATGCATAAAATATAAACATCACATGCAATCAATATAAGTGATATGATATGGCCATCATCATCTTGTGCTTGTGATCTCCATCTCCGAAGCACCGTCGTGATCACCATCGTTACTGGCGCGACACCTTGATCTCCATCGTAGCATCGTTGTCATCTCGCCAATCTTATGCTTCCACGACTATCGCTACCGCTTAGTGATAAAGTAAAGCATTACAGCGCGACTGCATTGCATACAATAAAGCGACAACCATATGGCTCCTGCCAGTTGCCGATAACTCGGTTACAAAACATGATCATCTCATACAATAAAATTTAGCATCATGTCTTGACCATATCACATCACAACATGCCCTGCAAAAACAAGTTAGACGTCCTCTACTTTGTTGTTGCAAGTTTTACGTGGCTGCTACGGGCTTAAGCAAGAACCAATCTTACCTACGCATCAAAACCACAACGATAGTTTGTCCAGTTGGTGCTGTTTTAACCTTCGCAAGGACCGGGCGTAGCCACACTCGGTTCAACTAAAGTTGGAGAAACTGTCACCCACAAGCCACCTATGTGCAAAGCACGTGGGGAGAACCGGTCTCGCGTAAGCGTACGCGTAATGTCGGTCCGGGCCGCTTCGTCCAACAATACCACCGAACCAAAGTATGACATGCTGGTAAGCAGTATGACTTATATCGCCCACAACTCACTTGTGTTCTACTCGTGCAAATAACATCAACATATAAAACCTAGGCTCGGATGCCACTGTTAGGGTTTCGTACTAATTTCAAAAAAATTCCTACGCACACGCAAGATCATGGTGATGCATAGCAACGAGAGGGGGAGAGTGTGATCTACATACCCTTGTAGATCGACAACGGAAGCGTTAACTTGGTTGATGTAGTCGTACGTCTCCATGGCCTGACCGATCAAGCATCGAAACTACGGCACCTCCGAGTTCTAGCACATGTTCAGCTCGATGACGATCCCCGGACTCCGGTCCAGCAAAGTGTCGGGGAAGAGTTCTGTCAGCACGACGGTGTGGTGACGATCTTGATGTACTACCGTCGCAGGGCTTCGCCTAAGCACCGCTACAATATTATCGAGGACTACGGTGGAAGGGGGCACCGCACACGGCTAAGAATATGATCACGTGGATCAACTTGTGTGTCAAGGGGTGCCCCCTGCCCCCGTATATAAAGGATCAAGGGGAGGAGGCCGGCCGGCCCTCTATGGCGCGCCAAGGAGGAGTCCTCCTCCTAGTAGGAGTAGGACTCCTACTAGGAGGGGGAAAGAAGTGGGAAGGGAGAGGGAAACACTACTAGAAAAAGGGCTATAGATGGGATTGACACTAATGGCGCACCAGACAAGCGGTGCGCCATTAGTATATACTAATGGTGCACCACCTTCTGATACACCATTAGAGTTGAAACTACTAATGGCGCACCAGGCCCAGGGTGCGCCATTAGTATCAAATTTTTTTTGAACTAGTGCGCCTGTCCAAACATACTAATGGAGCATCCAGACACAGTGTGCCATTACTAGTTGTAACTAGTAATGGCGCACCTGTCGGAAAGTGCGCCACTAATGTTGTTTTTTTATTATATTTTTTATTCCTTTTTTTGCAAAACTACTAATGGCGCACTGTTCCACCGTGCGCCATTACTAGTTTAAACTAGTAATGGCGCACTGTGGGACAGTGCGCCATTAGTATGTTTTTTTTGCAAAACTACTAATGGCGCACCACCAGAAGGTGCGCCATTAGTAACCTGGATTACTAATGGCGCATTTAGAGTTGGTGCGCCATTAGTAAGTGGGAAGCAACAAGATATTTTGGACAGCCTCTCCTACCCACACTCACTTTCTCCCCACTTCATTCTCTCCACCTCCTCCTTGTCTCGGGTGCCTCCTCTTTTTCACCTCATTTCCACCATAGATTCATTCAATTTAAGTGGTTAAATTACCTTGTTTTGATAGGTAAGTAAGGGGGGAAGCTATATTTATGTTGTTCTCCCTACAACAATGTGCACATGCACTTTTTATGGCCTAGCTAGATCTATGTATGTTCGTGGTGTTGCATATGTTTGTGGTGTTGCATATGTGTTTGTGTTTGGAGGTGTACCGGTATTTGAAATGCGATAGTTGCCAATATTTTGCCGGAATGTTGATTCATTTCCGTTTCGGCGAGAATTTTGGCATTAAGCATTCTTTTTGGTCCTATTTTTAGGGAAAGTCATGCCAAATTTTTTCTTGGTTCTAAAATATCGTTTTGCTCTACCCCGCAGGCGACCATGGTCCGCACGATGACCGAAGGCATCGTGAATAGGTTTTTGAGGTCCGCGAAGGCCGAGATGCTTCAAAAGAACGAGACGGAGATAAGATGTCCGTGTCGAAGATGCAAGCTGAAGAGCCTTATTGCGGACCCGGAATCCGGGCAGGTGCGGGACCACCTGCTCTTGCGTGGTTTCATGGATGGCTATCGGTGGCAAGGTGATGAAGATGACTACGAAGTCGTCCATGGGGGCCGGGCAAGAAATGAGGAAGGGCAGCAAGACAACCACCGCGGCTCGGGCGGGCGAGAAGACGAAGAATCCCCAGGAGATGATCACGACGGTGATGCTGTACACAGTCATCATGTAGAAGATGCAGGACATGATGATGAGGAAGATGCCGGAGCAGACGACGGGCATGATCATGAAGATGATGATGCCGGCGGAGCAGACGACGCTGGACCATCGATGGGCTGGGTGCAGGACCCTCATATTCAAGAGCTGCTTCTCAAGCAGACGGATAACGCAAGAGCTGCCGCCCGAGAGAAAGCCAAGATGGATCAACTTGAGTTAGACGCGGTTACTCCATTGTATGAAGGATGCAGGCCCGAGGATACCCGCCTGAAAGTAACGCTCATGGCTCTGGAGATGAAGGTAAAACACAAAATGACCGACGCATGCTTCGACGAGAACATGTCATTCTGGCACGAACGTCTTCCCAAGGGGAACAAGTGCCCGACCAGTTTGGAGGAGGCGAAGAAAATCGTGTGTCCTCTGGATTTACCGCACGTGAAATACCATGTGTGCATGAACAATTGCATCATTTATCGGGACGAGCACGCGGAGTCTACCATATGTCCGGTGTGCGGCGTCACTCGATACAAGAAGAGGAAGAAAGCTCCTCGAAAAGTGGTGTGGTACTTTCCGATCACTCCTCGTCTGCAGCGGTATTTCGCGGACCCTAAGGTAGCAAAGCTCCTGCGTTGGCACGCGGATAGGGAGGAGAAGAAGCGAGAAGATGACGCAAATGATCCGGAGATAGATAAAAAAGACAAGATGCTGAGTCACCCTAAGGATGCGAGCCAGTGGCAAGCGTTGAACTTCGAAGACCCAGAATTTGGGAACGATCCAAGGAACATCGTGCTGGGCGCGAGCACCGATGGAGTCAATCCGTTTGGCAGCCAGAGAAGCACACATAGCACCTGGCCTGTGTTTGTGTGGATGTACAACCTTCCCCCCTGGTTGTGCATGAAGAGGAAGTACATTCACATGAGTATGCTAATTGAAGGACCGAAACAACCAGGGAACAACATCAATCTGTATCTGGGGCTGCTGAAAGAGGAGCTTGACACGCTGTGGAAAACGCCAGCCAATACGTGGGACGCCGCAGAGAAAGAATATTTCCCTATGAGAGCCGCGCTGCTCACGACGGTGCACGACTATCTCGGTTACGGATATGTCGCGGGGCAGGTGGTCCACGGATTTTCTGGATGCGTCAGGTGCATGGATGACACAACGTATCGCCAGCTAGATAGAGATCCCGGGTCTTCGAAAACCGTGTTCATGGGACATCGAAGGTGGCTTCGCGACGATGACCCGTGGAGAAAACGCAAGGATCTGTTCGATGGTGAAACCGAACCCCGAGGACGCCCGCGTACGAGGAGCGGCGAGGAAATAGACGAGCTGTTGAAAAATTGGAAAGACTGCCCACTGCCGGGAAAGAAGCAAAAGGCGCCAGAGCCGGGAAAGAAGCGAAAGGCGCCAGAGCCGCTGCTGAAGGTATGGAAAACGAGGTCTGTTTTCTGGGACTTGCCGTACTGGAAGATCCACCGTGTGCCTCACAGCCTTGATGTCATGCATATCACGAAGAACGTGTGCGAGAGTCTGCTTGGTACCCTGCTCAACATGCCAGAGAGGACCAAAGATGGGCCGAAAGCAAGGGCAGACTTGAAATCAATGGGCATCAGGTAGGAGCTTCACGCTATATATGATGATGATGATGATGATGATGATGATGAGGCGAAGCAGGACACGGAAAGTCATCGCAAAGGCAAAAAGGCCAAGAAGACCGGAAATGACTACCCTCCCGCGTGCTTCACTCTAAGTCAGGAGGAGATCGAGCAGTTTTTCACCTGCCTCCTAGGAGTAAAACTTCCTTACGGTTACGCGGGGAAGATAAGCAGATACCTAGACCCAGCGAAGCAGAAGTTCAGCGGGATGAAGTCTCACGACTGTCACGTGCTGATGACGCAGATACTTCCAGTTGCAATCCGTGGGATCATGGACGCGCACGTCCGTGAAACGCTATTTGGCCTATGCAACTTTTTCGACGTCATCTCTCGGAAGTCTGTTGGCGTGAGGCAACTCAGAAGGCTACAGGAACAGATCGTGGTGATACTATGCGAGCTTGAGATGTACTTCCCGCCCGCATTCTTCGACGTTATGGTGCATCTGCTGGTCCATATCGTGGACGATATCATCCAACTCGGGCCGACGTTCCTGCACAGCATGATGCCGTTCGAAAGGATGAATGGTGTCATCAAAGGATACGTTCGCAACATGTCACGTCCAGAGGGAAGCATAGCCAGGGGCTTTCTGACCGAAGAGTGCATCTCCTACTGCACGAATTATCTAGGCATCGAGAACCCCGTTGGTCTGCCCGTCAACAGGCACCTCGGCAGGCTCGCTGGATGGGGTCACCGTGAGGGTCGCCGCGAAATGCATGTCGACTTCGAGGGTCGACTCGCCGACTTTGAAAGAGCAAACCTAGTCGCGCTACAACACATAGACGTGGTCGATCCTTGGGTGGTAGAGCACAAAACCTTTATTGAGAAGACGTACAATGACCGAGGCCAACAGAGGACGGACGGAGATATAATCAAAGAGCACAACTCATGTTTCACGCGTTGGTTCAAGCAGAAGCTTCTGTCGTACCCTTTACATGAGGATTCTTCCGCGGAAGAACAACTCATATTCGCCTTGTCACAGGGCGCCGAGCACAACCTGATGACCTATGAGGCGTACGATATCAACGGCTACACATTCTACACCGAGGCCAAGGACATGAAGAGCGATGGTTATCAGAACTCCGGGGTAACGATGGAATCCTACACCGGTAACGACAAGGACAGATACTACGGAAGGATCGAGGAGATCTGGGAGCTGAGCTACGCTGGAGAGAAGGTCCCGATGTTCCGTGTCAGATGGGCGAAGAGCGTCCTAAAAGAAGACCGGTATTTCACCACCATGGTTATACCCGAAGCCAAATCCAAGACCGCGGGCGCAAACGTCACCGCGAAAAATGAGCCATGGGTACTGGCTTCCCAAGTGGACCAATGCTTCTTCATTACCGACCCGTCAAAGCCCAGTCGTGTTGTCGTGAGGAGAGGCAAAAGGAAGATCATCGGAATGGATGGAGTAGCCAATGAGCAAGACTTCGACAAGTACGGCGACCCGAGGATCGAACATGACGACGATGATGAAGTAGCAGCATACACCACAAGAAGAAGCAGGACCACCCTACCTAAAGGACGTCCGTTCCACAGAAGAACTCCATTTGCGAAAAAGAAGGGCAAGAAGATTGTGAACAGATAGCTAGCTAAGATCGATTGTATTTAAATCGTAGCCTTCATTTCTCGATTGTATTTCATGGGCACTTTTTGAACTATCATGAATATTTTTAAATTTCATGGACACTCGATCTCGATCCCCCTCCATCTCGATCGCTATCCCACCTCGCCAGATCCGGTCCCCCTCGCCGCCGAGCACCCCCCGGTCCACCGGCCGCCGCCGCCGACCCCCCGCACCCTCGATTCCCCTACTCAACCGTCGCCGCCGACCCCCCGCACCCCTCCCCTACTCAACCGCCGCCGCCGACCCCCCGCACCCCCGCACCCTCCCCCGCTCCACCGGCATTACTGTTTGATGATATTTTTTAAAAAATTATTACTGTCTTATAAAAAAATATTACTGTTATGATTTGAACAAGTTTGAACATATTTAAACACAAATAAGTATCAAACAACATTTTAAATGCATAAAAAAATTGTGGAGCCTGGGAATCGAACCCAGGACCTCCTGGTGTGAGAACTGGCTACTGACCAGTCGAGCTAGTAGAGGGAACTTGGTGTGGATCAGGTCAAGTGGAAGATAACCTGTTGGCTCGAGCAGAAATCAAAAAAAAATACTAATGGCGCACCAGGGTGAGGTGCGCCATTAGTATGGATGTACTTATGGCGCACCGAGGGGTGGTGCGCCATTAGTATTGTGCCTCCCCCATCCATATTTCCTCCCCGGCCCAAACCTATCCCCTCTCTCTCCCTCGCCCTCGCCCTCGATCCCCTTCCCCTCTCCTCTCCCGACGCCGCTGCCCCGCCGCCTCGATGCCCCGACGTCGGCGCCGCTCTCCCCGTCGCCCCACCTCGTTGGACGCCATCGCCCCGCCGCCCTCGTCGCCGGCGGCCCGGACGCCGCCCCGTCCACACCGCCCCGTCCACCTCATCGGGCTCCTCCTCCCGCTCCGCGTCCTCGGGCTCCTCCCGCTCGCGCTCGCGCTCGCGCTCCCTCTCGTCGTCCTCCTCATCGCCGCTCCCCTCCCGCCGCCAAGCGCAGGTGAGCAACCGCCGCCCTTCCCTTCCCCTCCCCTCCCATCCTCCCCCGCCGCCGCGCGGCCCCGGATCCGTCCTCGTGCGGATCCTCCCCCGCCGTAGATTAGGATGGATGATTCTGATGTGTGAAATTACAAATGTATATGTGTCCTGCTTGTTAAATTTTCTATGTTGTCAAGTGTAGCCACTTCTGGGATCAAATAATACGGATGTAGGTTTTTAGTATCTATATTGTACAAGGTATTTAAAATAACCATGTTCAATGAAAAATGTGTTTTTGAGTGATGCTTGAGATAGGATGGAAACTGAAGTTAATTGCCAGAGACTTGCCATGTGATGTGTAGTTTAGCTCCATTATCAGAATGGCGGACTTTGAAAACGAGCATATGTTATCTTCTTCTACTTCTTCTTTTTCTGAAATTAGAGAAGATTTGGCGGCTGCAGCTGCAAAGCAAGTCAAGCCTTTGTGTGCTTGCGTGAGAAAAAGATAGCCAGCAGCGCCACCTTTGTACCCTCCTTTGTGTCATTGCGCATGGGCTTCATCCTCATTCCTCCCTCCTTTAACCGCCGTGTCAAAAGGCAGGCGCATCAAAGTGACGATGATACACTCTTTAAGCCGCCGGTGATGAATGCAATTAACTTCTTCCTTTTTTGGATGCCCGTTATTCCCTAGCTAGTGCTCACTTTTCTGCAGGGCTGCTGCTGCTGCTTTAGTTTTCATGCCCAATCAACCAATTCTCCTTTTATCCATTTGATTGGCTCCTATTATAATTGCAGAGGATAAGAAGAACTTGCTCTGTTCTTGCTTGTACACCAATCTCTGCTTCAACTGCTGCATTTACTTTCATGTAACAGTCTTGTACCCAATGCTTTAGTGGCAGTGCATCCTAAGCAATGGACTCCACTTGGTAGAGTGGTACAGTTAGTATTAGTACTAGCATGTTCTCTTGCTTCTACAAAGAAGGAAGGAAGGACTTCAGAGTTCAGATAGCACTATTGTTCTCATGGGTAGGGTGTACGCGACGATCTTACGGAGAGAAAGCATTCATTTTTTGCCCAATTTGTGCTGCTGAGATGGTACTTGTTGGGAATTTATTACCATGTTCTCTGGTTGGTTCATACTGATTTCTGGGCAGTTTGTGTGTAGGCACTTGTGCAGCACTACAGGTACAGGTTTCTTCAGTAGCTTTGTTTTGGGCATAGGTTGTTTCATACAAAATACCCAACACATGGTCTTATCTCTTCTTCTTTTTTTGTGATAACTCACATGGACCTCTCCTGGTCCATTCGTATTTTTGGTAAGGCTTTTATCGGTTTGGTTAATTGTAAAATCTTATGAGTGTTTGCTCCATGATCTACGCGCAAAGTATTTTTAGATTCTCGGTGCAGTTATTTAGGGGGGGGGTTATTTGCTTGCTATATATATAGGGAAAGTCATTGCTCTGTTTTCAGTATTTTCTGATCCAGCACCTTTACACGGAAACTGAAACTGCTTCACTGTCATCTTATCAATATTTAAGCCGCCGGTGATGAATGCAATTAAGTTCTTCCTTTTTTTGGTTGGCCATTATTCCCTGTTGGTGCTTGCTTTTCTGCAGGCTGCTGCTGCTTTAGTTTTCATGCCTAACTAAGAACCATAAAAAACACTCATCTTTTAGTCCAGTTGGCGACACAGAAGATGCATCAGCGTCTTGCTGCCATGCTTAGTTTTTTTATCCATTCTCAGTTTTCTATCTGTCATACCAATATTAGTTATGTAGAGTTCTCATCTTATGTAATGTTCAACTCTGACTAAACAGGTTCTGTAAACGGTCTTTTACTGCATTTGACTGAAGAAGTAGGTGTCTGCTATATCCTGCACTTGAGGTGAGTTGTGTTCTCAGGTTTACATTGCAATGGGCACTCTTCTTGTAAACACAAATTCAGATTTATATACTATATGCTGGCATGACTGTTTTTATTAGGCAGGACAGTGCAATAGTTGATGTATCTTGGGTTAATATTAACCTAACTATTCTTTTTTCCTTAGGTTAATATTAAAATGTCCAGTGTATATATATTTGAAAATGATTGCTGCTAGATATTAATTTGCTGGTACTAGCTAGAATTTGGCACTGAAAAGCAAAAGCAAAAGCTAATTAACTGCTGGGTAATAGCACTGGTACTAGGTAGCTAAAATATGTGTTCTGAAACACTGAGAGAAGAAACACTTACTACATACATATGCTCAAGAAACACTTACTAACCAGAAAAGGTTTTGACTTGAATCTGTTAGTATTTGTCTGCATTTTCTCACATTCTTCTTGTATCTGATCCAGTATTGCTTGTAGTGGTTTGTCCAAAATGTTGAATGATACTGCTTGGAGATGCATATATTGTTCCACCTCTTCACATGCCAATGTATTTTCCATGTTGTGATGGAGGCCTTTTTTGCCTTGTCCACCCGAGAGGCCCTTGAGTTTGCTGGAATGTCGATTAACTTCCGTTCCGGCAAATTCGGGTACTCCATATGTCCTATTTTCAGCAAAGGTCATGCTGAAATTTTCCGTGAATTTTCGCATGACTTTGCTAAAAATAGGACATATGGGGTACTTGTGACTAATGCATGGGCCGGGGTATCGTAGTAGTTAATTAAGTAGGATCAAGTGCCCCGGCATACTTGTGACTAATGCATGGCTTTTAGGGTGCCTCGGTGTCGATAAAAACCGAAATGATGAAAGCTTAGGCTTTTAGGGTGCCTCGGCGTCGAAAAACCCTCAATGATAAAAGCTTAGCTTTTAGGATGCCTCGGTGTCGACAAACCCTAAATGATGAGACCATGATCTTGTTCCTTGACAATAACCAACTTTTTGACCAAACTTTGTTCCTATTTAGAGAGAAACATGGCCAACAACGATGAGGCCGGGGGTTCGGGCGGCAAGGCATTCTGGGAGCTGTCCCAGGAGATGGAGGAACAACCTCACTTGTACGAGGATGCCGCCTTCCCCACCGATCCTGAGACCACTGATGGTAC
Source organism: Triticum aestivum (assembly GCF_018294505.1). Taxonomy (NCBI): domain Eukaryota; kingdom Viridiplantae; phylum Streptophyta; class Magnoliopsida; order Poales; family Poaceae; genus Triticum; species Triticum aestivum. The sequence goes on from NC_057797.1 coordinate 203,326,228, forward strand.
CACCGAGGATGACCCCACTGATGCCACCATTGATGATGGCGGCGCACGCATAGATGGCAGCCAACCGAAGAGGCAATGGAAGGACCGGCGCCCGACCGTGCTCCGCACCCTCAAGGAGGAAGTTACTGAAGTGGACTCTGACGAAATCCAACGACGCCCGAACGAATAGTCAAGGGGTACTCGCTTCAGCTCGGGTGCATTCTCCGGAGCACCGTCTTGATCAACACCGAGAACCTAAGGCATCCCGACCGAGGGAATTTGCGCAACCTCCTCTTCACGAAGCTGCACGAATGATACAAGTTCCCCACTGAATTTGAAAACACAAGCCTCAAAGGGAATAAAGTGAACAATGCTGCCCTCACGAAGATGAGCAAGGCCCTGTCTACTTGGAAAAGCAATGTGAAGAGAATGATCGAGAAAGGTGAGAGTTATGAGAAGATCAAGGAGAAAAATCCTTCGATCACCGAAGATGACTACAACGACTTCAAGATCAATTGCTCGAGCACCGCAAACTCCGAATCAAGTAAGTGGGGGAAAGAAATGCGGGAGCTGAACTTAGGGGAACACACACTCGGTCCCGGCGGTTACAGAGTGGCAGAGCCTATATGGGACAAGGAGGAGGCGGACCATGCCGAGCAAGGCCTACCGCCCCTCTTTGATAAATACGGTGACAAGCAGACCAGGAACTTTGTCACGGCCCGGTACAAGAAGGACCCGAAAACAAAGGAGCTTACCACGGATCCGAAGACCAGGGCGCTTGAGCTTGTTCTAGTAAGGAATACACCCCCGCATAATTAGCTCCATATGGTTGCATTCTAATTAATGAAGCCAAATTTCTAAATGGTTCACATTCCTTCCGCAGGCGACTGAAAGCAGTAGCGCGGGGTCGACTAAGAGCAACCCTTGGGACACCACTCTAAATAGGGCGTTGAATGTAATGAAGAACAAGGATAAGCTCAGTAAGCCGATGTCAGCTGGTCGTGTGGCCGGCAAAGGCTTGTCGACAAAATGGTCGTCATACTATAACACTGGTGGGCGAAAGGAGAAAAAGACCAGCTCGGAAAGCCAGGCGCGCGAGGTTCAGGAACTCAGGGCACAGGTGGCGCGGATTCTGGAGATTGTCCAAGAGCAAGTGCAATAGCAACTCAGAGCGACGATCACCGCCATTGTGCCTACCTTGATCCAGGGGATTAGTGCGTGGATTGCGGGCGGCCAATAGGGGCCGCTCCCAATTCCTAGCTTCACGGCCAGCAACTCACAGAACGCGATGGCGGGTCCATTGGTGTCTCCGGCGGAGGCGGCATTGGTGTCCCCGACGCCGGCACGGGAGCTTAATGCACCCGGGTGTACGCCGGCCGGCACCTCTGCAGCAAGCGGCCCCTCCGTCAACTGCACGCCCGCCGTTGGCGGTGCCTCGACATTAGCCGAGCTCGACGCCATCATCACGGTAACTAATTAAGCCTCTCTCGGCCGAGGACTTCATCTCCTTGCCTTTGACTAGGCATCCCTGATGCCCTACATGTTTTCGCAGGGCGCCGCCGACGTTCCGTGCACTCTCCTGCACTTCGTGAACAATGAGTTGGTCGATGTCGCCAAGGGCAAAATCATTCAATCGGGCAACCCCTTGTTCCACGGTACCCAGATGCCACCCAACTTGTTTAGGGTTCAACTGGTTCGGGAGCTGCCAGGCTGCGACGAGTTGTTACCTCCGATTCGACCCGTCGGGGCCGACGATGATGACGTGATGACCCTCAGCGCCTGCCTAAGCTGGCCCCTGCTTTGGCCGAAGAGCCAGATTCGTTTGGGGGCGGGGGACACCACCCCAAAGACAACACCGCCAGTCGTGCCGGCGCCAAGTCGGCCCCATGGCAAGACCGCCGCAACGGTGCCAGACATCCCTATGCCACTGGATCCAAACATGCATATGGCACAGGATCAGAACAACGACAACGACGATACATTTGCCAACATCAATCAGTACTTTGCCGATCATGGGTACGGTGGCGACTTCATGGGGCCTCCTTCTCAAGAACCCAACCCAACAAAAGACGTGCGCGATCTAGCTGGTACCGCGAAGAAGCCAAGTTGCAACAGGCGTCATCTGCAGTTCAGCTCTCAGGAGACGCCTCCAGCTGCCGACTTCACCGAGCCTCAGATAGGCGAGGTGCGAAATATTATCAGCCCCAACACACTCAAGAAGGCGGTCTGTGAGCAGAACTCGGTCCCATTACAGGAGAAGAAGAAGGCATGCAAAAGAAAGACTAACAAGGGTGCGGGCCAGCCGGCACCGAGTACGATCCGTGCTCAGGACGGGCCACCTTCACCTGAGGATTTAATGAGGAGGCTGCATGTGGCGGGTAGTCTGATGCTACCGAGAAATATGCTCGATGCTGCAACCGGTGCTATGCGGAGTCTGCATGACAGTGTTCTTTCTTTGGAGAATAGGCGTCTCAGAGAGAAGGATGTGGCATACCCGGTTTTCGCGGCCAAGGTGCCAGAGGGCAAGGGCTTTGTGGATAACTCCATCGGGGGTACGATCGTCCTGCGGTTTGATGACATCCACGCTATGTTGAACCTTCATCCGCTGCACTACACCTTCGTTCGGCTATTTTCGCTAAGTATGGAGATGCGGATCATTCACGACAAGACCCCGGACATCGTGATAGTCGACCCCTTCTACATGCGTGCCAAGATCTTGGGCAGCGCTGGGGACCGGCAAGTTGCGAGTTCTTACCTCGAAGGCGTCATTCTGGCAAACCAAGATAAGGATAACTTCCTCGTGCCTTACTTTCCCGAGTAAGTCCTCCCCTCAACCGCCCCGTAACATATGAATTCTTAGATTTCGATCATTTTTTCTTTTAACATTTCGTGTTTTCTGCAGTGACACACATTGCACGCTCATCCTCCTAAGCCCCAAATATTCCATGGCCACGTATTTCGACCCGGACCGTCATTCGAACGTAGACTACACAAATGTCAAGAAGGTTCTTGATGATGTTCTCCCCGGCTACGCCAAATCTGGGGGCACCTTCACCAGGCCTATTCGTAAGTACGGCAAGCATGTGTTCTCCCACAATACGATGTTCTGCTGCGTCAAGCAGCCGCCTAGCGGTCAGAAGGGTGCCTACTACGTCATCAATCACATGCGGGCGATCGTACGGGACCTGCATCAACTTCTGCTACCGAGTAAACTCAAAGATTGGGCCGCGAGCGTGTCGGCAATCCAGGACGCGGACATCAGACAAGAATTCTTTCGCATCCAGTTGGAGTTTGCGGAAATCATCCATCAAGATGTCCTTCGTTCCTCGGGGCAGTTCTACCTCAGAAATCAACCGTCCAACAGTGACATCGACACAATGCTATAAATGCAGGCTGACAATGACCGTTATTTCATGACTCCCACGATAGACGGCGGCTTCATCCATGCTCCGGTCCCTTGAGTCGAGTCGAAATCAGTGATGTTGTGTCTAGTTCTGAAACATCGATTGGCTCATGTTGTAATTAAACTTTAATGAACTTGTAGTATGTCCTTTGGTTTCGAGAGTCGTTCAACTTAGATGTAATCGATGCTATTAATGTCTTGCTTTTCTCTTCCGATCGTTCTGTTGCATACTTATATATCGCTTATGTATTGTCTGTGAATTGGTACTAACATTTCGTTTGGCTACTGCATAGCGATGCCGTCGTATGTCGTGTACAAGGGTAAGGTTCCCGGAGTCTACGACGACTGGGAGGAGTGTCGGAGACAGGTTCACCGATTCAGCGGTAACAGTTACAAAGGGTACACCACTAGGGCCGAGGCCGAATCTAGATACGCCCGCTATCTAGCGGGAGAGGGGAGGGAGCGCCGGAGGAACCGGATGAAGACGAGTTTCATCGTGATGATGCTCATCGTGATGACCGCAGCTCTCTTCTATGTGATGGTAGTTTAGATGATCGATATCAACTTGTAATGTGAAGACAAACTCGCTACTCGCGGTCTCAAGACTTGTAATATAATGTTCTATCTTTGTTCGGTCTTTTCAATTCGTAGACTAATATGATGAATTGTATTCGGAGACTAATATGATGAATTGTATTCAGAGACTAATCTTCTATTGTATTCGATGAATCTGTTGTTGATGTGTGCTGTCTATATTTTGTCCAATTATACATTTTGTAACCTGTGCAAACAACAGAAAATAAAAAAATAAAAAAAAACTAATATTCATCCTAATGGCGCTTCACATCACAGTGCGCCATTAGTATGCCAAAGGATACTAATGGCGCATCATTAAACAGTGCGCCATTAGTATGCCGAAGTTACTAATGGCGCATCTTGTTGTTGTGCGCCATTAGTATGCCAAAGCACCTGGGTATACATGGCCCCCTGGGAGGCATACTAATGGCTCACTGTTGTATATACTAATGGTGCATCTGAGGTGCGCCATTAGTATACCAGATACTAATGGCGCACCAGTGGTGCGCCATTAGTAAAATATACTAATGGCGTGGCACTAATGGCGCACCTCTAATGCGCCATTAATGGCCAAATTAGGTGCGCCATTAGTAGGCCTTTTCCTAGTAGTGAAAGGGGGGCGCAGCTCCCCCTCTCCTAGTCCAATTCGGACCAGGGGGGAGGAGGCGCGCGGCCCACCTTTGGCTGCCCCTCTCTCTCTCCACTAAGGCCCATATGGCCCATTACTTCTCCCGGGGGGATTCTGCTAACCCTCCGGCTCTCCGGTTTTCTCCGAAATCACCCGGAAAACTTCCGGTGTCCGAATATAGCCATCCAATATATTAATCTTTATGTCTCGACCATTTCGAGACTCCTCGTCATGTCTGTGATCACATCCGGGACTCCGAACTAACTTCGGTACATCAAAACTCATAAACTCATAATATAACTGTCATCGAAACCTTAAGCGTGTGGACCCTACGGGTTCGAGAACAATGTAGACATGACTGAGACACATCTCCGGTCAATAACCAATAGCGGAACATGGATGCTCATATTGGCTCCTACATATTCTACGAAGATCTTTATCGGTCAGACCGCATAACAACATACGTTGTTCCCTTTGTCATCGGTATTACTTGCCCGAGATTCGATCGTCAGTATCTCAATACCTAGTTCAATCTAGTTACCGGCAAGTCTCTTTACTCGTTCCGTAATACATCATCTCGCAACTAACTCATTAGTTGCCATGCTTGCAAGGCTTATGTGATGTGCATTACCGAGAGGGCCCAGAGATACCTCTCCGACAATCGGAGTGACAAATCCTAATCTCGAAATACGCCAACCCAACATGTACCTTTGGAGACACCTGTAGAGCACCTTTATAATCACCCATTTACATTGTGATGTTTGGTAGCACACAAAGTGTTCCTCCAGCAAATGGGAGTTGCATAATCTCATAGTCATAGGAACATGTATAAGTCATGAAGAAAGCAATAGCAACATACTAAACGATCGGGTGCTAAGCTAATGGAATGGGTCATGTCAATCAGATCATTCACCTAATGATGTGATCCTGTTAATCAAATAACAACTCCTTGTTCATGGTTAGGAAACATAACCATCTTTGATTAACGAGCTAGTCAAGTAGAGGCACACTAGTGACACTCTGTTTGTCTATGTATTCACACATGTATTATGTTTCCGGTTAATACAATTCTAGCATGAATAATAAACATTTATCATGATATAAGGAAATAAATAATAACTTTATTATTGCCTCTAGGCATATTTCCTTCAGAGACGTCCCCGGGATGTACATGTGTTGAACGCGGAGGCGCCGTCCGTTCGGCGCTAGATCGGATCTTCCGCGATTTGAATCGCCGCGAGTACGACTCCATCAACCGTGTTCTTGTAACGGTTCCGCTTAGCGACCTTCAAGGATATGAAGATGCACTCCCTCTCTCTCGTTGCTAGCCTCTCCTAGATTGATCTTGGTGACACGTAGGAATTTTTTTGAATTATTGCTATGTTACCCAACAGTGGCATCAGAGCTAGGTCCATGCGTAGATTCTATGCACGAGTAGAACACAAAGTAGTTGTGGGCGATGATTTGGTCAATTTGCTTGCCATTACTAGTCTTATTTTGATTCGGCAACATTGTGGGATGAAGCGGCCCGGACCGACCTTACACGTACGCTTACTTGAGACTGGTTCCACCGACTGACATGCACTTGATGCATAAGGTGGCTAGCGGGTGTCTGTCTCCCCCACTTTAGTCAGATCGGATTCGATGAAAAGGGTTCTTATGAAGGGTAAATATAAATTGACATATCACCGTTGTGGCTTTTGCGTAGGTAAGAAACGTTCTTGCTAGAAACCCATAGCAGCCACGTAAAACATGCAACAACAATTAGAGGATGTCTAACTTGTTTTTTGCAGGGTATGCTATGTGATGTGATATGGCCAAAAGGATGTGATGAAGGATATATGTGATGTATGAGATTGATCATGTTCTTGTGATAGGAATCACGACTTGCATGTCGATGAGTATGACAACCGGCAGGAGCCATATGAGTTGTCTTAATTTATTGTATTGCCTGCGAGTGAATGTAAATACCATGTAATTACTTTACTTTATTGCTAACCGTTAGCCATAGTAGTAGAAGTAATAGTTGGCGAGACAACTTCATGAAGACACGATGATCGAGATCATGGTGTCATGCCGGTGACGAAGGTGATCATGCCGCGCCTCGAAGATGGAGATCAAAGGCGCAAGATGATATTGGCCATATCATGTCACTTTATGATTTGCATGTGATGTTTGTCATGTTTACATCTTATTTGCTTAGAACGACGGTAGCATAAATAAGTTGATCCCTCACTAAAATTTCAAGAGATGTGTTCCCCCTAACTGTGCACTGTTGCGAAGTTTGTTGTTTCGAAGCACCACGTGATGATCGGGTGTGATAGATTTTAACGTTCGCATACAATGGGTGTAAGCCAGATTTACACATGCAGAACACTTAGGTTGACTTGACGAGCCTAGCATGTACAGACATGGCCTTGGAACACGAGAGACCGAAAGGTCGAACATTAGTCATATAGTAGATGCGATCAACATGGAGATGTTCACCGTTGATGACTAGTCTGTCTCACGTGATGATCGGACACGACCTAGTCGATTCAGATCATGTATCACTTAGATGACTAGAGGGATGTCTATCTGAGTGGGAGTTCATTATATAATTTGATTAGATGAACTTAATTATCATGAACATAGTCTAAATTGTCTTTGCAAATTATGTTGTAGATCAATAGCTCACGCTTTAGCTCCCTGTTTTAATACGTTCCTAGAGAAAGACTAAGTTGAAAGATATTGTAAGCAATTGTGCGGACTAGGGTCATTGTCGGTGTCAAAACCGGCGGATCTCGGGTAGGGGGTCCCGAACTGTGCGTCAAGGCCGGATGGTAACAGGAGACAAGGGACACGATGTTTTTACCCAGGTTCGGGCCCTCTCGATGGAGGTAATACCCTACCCGAGATCCGCCGGTTTTGACATCAACATTGGTGCTTTCATTGAGAGTTCCTCTGTGTCGTCGCCTTTAGGCCCGATGGCTCCTTCGATCATCAACAACGATACGGTCCAGGGTGAGACTTTTCTCCCCGGACAGATCTTCGTCTTCGGCGGCTTCGCTCTGCGGGCTAATTCGCTTGGCCACCTGGAGCAGATCGAAAGCTATGCCCCTGGCCATCAGGTCAGGTTTGGAAGCCTAAACTACACGGCTAATATCCACGGGGACTTGATCTTCGACGGATTCGAGCCACAGCCAAGCGCGCCGCACTGTCTCGATGGGCATGATATAGCTCTGTCGCCGAACAGCGCCTTGAAGGCCGCATACGCATCGGTTTCGACCATTGATTCGGAGCATACTGTGCCGATCGAGGATCAGCGATTAGACGTTGCCTCAGGGGCTGCGATCTCAGAGGCGATCGAGCCGAACTCCAGCCCCGCACTCCGCATGGCCCGTGACTCTGAGGATCCGGACTCCTCCCCGGACTCCGAACCCCCCGCGCCCCTGCCAATCGAATCCGATTGGGCGCCGATAATGGAGTTCACCACCGCAGACATCTTTCAGCATTCGCCTTTTGGCGACATCCTGAACTCTCTTAAGTCTCTCTCTTTATCAGGAGAGCCCTGGCCGGACTACGGTCAGCGAGGGTGGGATACGGACGATAAGGAAATTCAAAGCCCACCCACCACCCACTTTGTAGCCACTGTCGATGATCTAACCGACATGCTTGACTTCAGCTCAGAAGATATCGACGGCATGGACGACGATGTAGGAGACGAACAGGAACCAGCACCAGTAGGGCGCTGGAAGGCCACCTCGTCATATGACATATATATGGTGGATACTCCAAAAGATGGAGATGGCGATGGAACAGTGGGGGATGACGCCCCCAAGAAACAGCCAAAGCGCCGGCGTCAACAGCGCCGCTCTAAATCCCGCCAAAGCAAAAAATGGTGATTCCGGCACGGGAGATAATACTACCCCGGATAACGCCGAAGAACACCCACCTCAGCAAGATTCGGCACAGGAAGATGGAGAAGCCAGCCCTCATGAGAGAGCGGCAGACCGAGAGGTCGAGGATGATAACTATACGCCTCCCTCCGAAGACGAGGCAAGCCTCGATGATGACGAATTCGTCATACCATCAGACCCCGCCGAACAAGAGCATTTTAAACGCATGATTTTAGCCACGGCAAGCAACCTCAAGAAAAAGCAGCAACAGCTTAAAGCTGCCCAAGATTTGCTAGCTGACAGATGGACTCAAGTCCTTACGGCCGAAGAGTATGAACTCAAACGCCCCTCCAAGAGTTACCCGAAGCGCAGGCCGCTACCCTGATCAGAGGAGGAAGCACCTACATTACCAGCGCATGACATGGCAGACCGGCCACCTCGCGGCCGCGACAGAGAGGCCCCTCGGCCCTCCACCCAAGCCATGCCCCGACGCCGCTCAACTAAGGCACGGGAAAATGCGCCCGACCTGCGAGACATACTGGAGGATAAGACAAGACAAACAAAATTGATCTACAGATCGCGCAGGCGCCCTACGGCATGTGACAATGATCTTCACTCCGGATACAACAAATCCGGCCAGGCCGAACACAACAGACATAACGCTTCCGAGCTACGTTGTGATATAGCCCAGTACAGAGGCGCCGCACACCCGCTATGCTTCACGAATGAAGTAATGGATCATAAAATCCTAGAGGGTTTCAAACCCGTAAACATCGAATCATACGATGGCACAACAGACCCGGTGGTATGGATCGAGGATTATCTCCTTCACATCCACATGGCACGCGGCGATGATCTACATGCCATCAAATACCTCTCGCTCAAACTTAAAGGACCGGCCCGACATTGGCTTAACAGCTTGCCAGCAGACTCAATCGGTTCTTGGGAGGACCTGGAAGCCGCATTCCTCGACAACTTCCAGGGCACTTACCTGCGACCGCCAGATGCCGACGACTTAAGCCACATAATTCAGCAGCCAGAGGAATCGGCCAGACAATTCTGGACACGATTCCTAACAAAGAAAAACCAAATAGTCGAATGTCCGGACGCAGAGGCCCTAGCAGCCTTCAAGCATAACATCCGCGACGAGTGGCTTGCCCGGCACCTGGGACAGGAAAAGCCGAAATCCATGGCAGCCCTCACGACACTCATGACCCGCTTTTGCGCGGGAGAAGACAGCTGGCTAGCTCGCAGTAACAACTTATCAAAGAACCCTGGTAATTCGGATACCAAGGACAAAAGTGGCAGGACACGTCGGAATAAGAAAAAACGCCGCGTTAATAGCGACAACAATGAAGACACGACAGTCAATGCCGGATTCAAAGGCTATAAATCCGGTCAGCGGAAAAAGGCATTCAAAAAGAATACTCAGGGCCCGTCCAGTTTGGACCGAATCGCTTGTGCGAGATACATGTCACCCCCGATAGGCCAGCCAATCACACTAACAGGGATTGTTGGGTGTTCAAGCAGGCAGGCAAGTTAAGGGCCGAAAACAGAGACAAGGGGCTGCACAGCGACGACAAGGAGCCCAAGCCGCCGAACAACAATGGACAGAAGGGCTTTCCCCCACAAGTGCGGACGGTGAACATGATATACGCAACCCACATTCCCAAGCGGGAGCGGAAGTGTGCGCTACGGGACGTATACGCGATAGAGCCAGTCGCCCCAAAGTTCAACCCATGGTCCTCCTGCCCGATCACTTTTGATCGGAGGGACCATCCCACTAGCATCCGTCATGGCGGCTTCGCCGCATTGGTTCTCGACCCAATCATCGACGGATTTCATCTCACAAGAGTCCTCATGGACGGCGGCAGTAGCCTGAACCTGCTTTATCAGGATACAGTGCGGAAAATGGGCATAGATCCCTCAAGGATTAAGCCCACAAGAACGACCTTTAAAGGCGTTATACCAGGTGTAGAAGCCAACTGTACAGGCTCAGTAACACTTGACGTGGTCTTCGGATCCCCGGACAATTTCTGAAGCGGAGAGTTAATCTTCAATATAGTCCCGTTTCGCAGTGGCTATCACGCCCTGCTCGGACGAACCGCATTTGCAAAGTTCAATGCGGTGCCGCACTATGCATATCTCAAGCTCAAGATGCCAGGCCCTCGAGGAGTAATTACGGTCAACGGAAACACCGAACGCTCCCTCCGTATGGAGGAGCATACGGCGGCTCTCGCAGCGGAGATACGAAGTAGCCTTCTTAGGCAATTCTCCAGTCCGGCTATTAAAAAGCCAGACACTGCCAAGCGCGCCCGGAGTGACCCACGGCATGACCACCTGGCACACTCTGAGCAAGCGTAGCAATGCGGCCCCAACCCCAGCTATCACGACATAGTGAAACCAGTACCTCGCGTACATAACTACGCCCTTGAAATACCATGGGCATAGGGGAAGGGGCACAATAATGGCACGCCCAGAATACGGCTTAAAACGTACTAGGGGCTGACGGATTCTCTTTTTAATTTTTTCTTACTTTCAGGACTCCATACTTCGGACGACCTATTCGGCAATTTGACTGCCGCACAAACGATGCAAGATCCAGGGAGGCAGACAAGCCATGCCGCACTATGGAACTCCCAGGTGGTCTCTTTTACGAGCAGTATACCTATTTTAAATACAATTCCGCGGCCTGCCCCCGGTCAGGACATACTAAATAGTCCAATATCTTTTGCTTACCGCACTATTTGTATCATTCGGCTTTGATAAATAGCCTTCATATAAACAATGCATAGCTTTTGTCTATTTTCTGCATTACTCTCTTTTATATATGTTCATTAATGACAGGTTGCACCCGTACACTGTGGTACGGCAAGTACGCCAGGGGCTTCAGTACCCTTTAATATGGTGTGAGAAGTCCGTACACTTTCACAAGTGCGACACCCCGAACTTATAGCACTATATACATCGGCTCTGAATCATGATTTGGGTCAATAGTTGGGTTTGCCCGGCTCCTATGTTTTGGTGCCTTACATTCCGCTATATCGGCTAAGGTAGCACTAGGAGAACCACTGCGATTGTGCCCCGGTTGAGCTGGGTTAAGCACCTCAGTGGAGAAAGCTAAAACTGACTGTCATGATGAGGTGAGAGACCGGTCGCTGTTCGAGAGGTTTTTTCGAGTCCCTAAAGACTTATGCCGCTTCGAGCGAGGAGCCGGATTTGTCCGGCCAAGGCGTGGATAGAGCCCCGAACTCGGTCTTCCGAACTAGGGGCTTCACCGAAATTTAAAATTATAAAGTTCTATGGCTAATTGAGAGTGTTCAAGCATTATAGTCCGATTGCCTGGTTCGTTGTGCTGAGCGCCTCCCTTGAAGGACCCAACTATGGGAAAAAGAGCGCTCATGTTTATCCCGAACACCCCAGCACTAGTGGCATGGGGGCAGAAGCCGACGACTGGCCATCTCTCAATTTTTTGATAAACGGCCGCACAGAAAATAATATTTTAAATTCAACAAGCATTGCTTAAGCGCCTATGAACAAGTTTTCAACGCACAGGATAAAAATGAGCGAGTTTATTCAAAAATTACATCCTTGGTACATTCATCCGCCACAAGGCGGGCACCCGTAAGAACATCCTTGTAATAGTTCTCGGGCTTGCGATGCTCCTTTCCCGGCGGCGGCCCGTCCTTCACAAGCTTCTCACCGTCCAGCTTACCCCAGTGCACCTTTGCACGGGCAAGGGCCCGACGGGCACCTTCGATGCAAACGGAGCGCTTGATGACCTCGAGCCTTGGACAGGCCTCCACCAGCCGCCGCACCAGCCCGAAGTAGCTCCCAGGCAGGGCCTCTCCGGGCCACAGCCGAACTATGAAGCCCTTCATGGCCTGTTCGGCCGCCTTGTGGAGCTCGACCAGCTGTTTCAGCTGGTCGCTCAAGGGCACAGGGTGTCCGGCCTCAGCATACTGAGACCAGAACACCTTCTCCGTTGAGCTGCCCTCTTCAGCTCGGTAGAATGCGGCGGCGGCGGATACGCTGCGGGGAAGATCTGTGAATGCCCCTGGAGAACTTCGGATTCGGGTAAGTAACAAGTAGTTTACTTTTATATTTCTGCTTTGCATAAAGAATGCCTTACCCGCTGCTATCTTCTTAATCTCCTCCAACTCTTGGAGGGCCTTTTGGGCTTCGGCCATGGCATACCTGGCAATCTCAAGGGCCGCCGCGAGCTTGGACGCTTGGGTCTTTGACTCAAGCTCCAAACTCTCATGTTTTTTCATGAGAGCCTGAAGCTCTAGCTGCACCTCGCCGACCTGAGCCCCAAGTTTCTCTCGCTCGGTGTGCTCCGCGGCCGTTTTCTTTTCGGCCTCGGACAGCGCCTGCTTGAGGGTCGCCACCTCAGTCGTGGCCCCTATAATAAGCAGTGCAATCCTGTTATTTTTTTTGCAATCACGCCTCTCTATAGGCACTTTTTCTGTAAGGTATTTCCTACCTTCTTTTTCCTCGAGCTGCCGCTTGACAAGGCCGAGCTCTTGCTCGGTCCGCTTGAGGTCCTGTTTCAGGACACCCACCTCCGCAGTCAGTGCGGCGGTGGATAGCAGTGAAGCCTGCACACGCATATTGACTCTTTATTGTTAGACTCCTGCGAAATTTACTAGATCCTCTATTCAGCTTTTCTTTCCGAACGCCAAACAGAGCATCAGGGGCTACTGTCTATGCGGTTATATTTTTACATATTTTTACTTACCACGAAGCCTGTTAGGAGGCTAGCGCAAGCTTCACTCAGTCTGCTCTTGGCGGACTGAACCTTCTGGATCACCATACTCATAATAGTACGGTGCTCCTCGTCGATGGAGGCGCCGTCAAGCACCTCGAGCAGATTGTCCAGCACGTCCGGTTGGACGGAGGCCGCCGGCTCAGAAGGCTTGCTCCTCTTGGAAGGAGTTCGCCTACCGCGGCCCGGAACTATTGAAGATTCCGGCGCGGTGTCCGGCACAAAGCCGGACTTGGAGCCCTGGGGGGTCTTGTCCCCTTTACTCCTGGAGTCCGGGAGGTCACCTTGCGGCTCCTCCAGGACCACCTCCTCCTGCCCCGGAGCTCGTTGCGACGCCACTTCGGCGTCATCCGCAGTACGGGGGGAGACAGCGCGCGGAACTGAGTTCACGTCCGATGAATCCAGGGAGCCGCTCGACGACTCGTTGAGTTTGGCCCGGGGCGGGCTGCATGATTATATTCGACATTAGGGAAAGTTGTGCAACAAAAGGAATATCATGAGTTACTCTGGTATCCGAACACTTACGATTTCGCCGGACGCCTGGTCCTGTCTGGCCACTCCTCTTCGTCCTCGTTGGCGTCGGGGGCGTAGTCCGGCGGAGGGGTTTTCCTCTTCTTGGACCCTTCGCCCCCCCTACTGGGGCGGCCTTGTTCTTCTTGCCTCCCCTCGCTGGAGGGGGAGAGGTTTCTTCTTCCTCCTCCTCGTCTCCACGGGAGGGGTGCGTCCCGGACTCGTCGGACGACGAGTCCGACGCCACCATATGCCGGGAACTCTTTCGAGTCCCCGTGGCCTTCTTCTTCTTGGCCTTCTTCTCCGGCACCACATAAGGTGCCGGAACCAGCAGCTTCGCTAGTAGAGCAGGGGCTGGGTCTTCGGGCAAGGGAGCCGGACAGTTAATCGATCCGGAATTCGCCCGCCAAGCCTGTCAAAGGTAAGGGAGCTTAGATCCCGCATAGAGTCAAACTATGAAAAAACTTAACATCCTGTAAAAGGTCAAAATAGCTTACCTCGCCAGCGTGACGCTGCGAGCTGTATCCGCGGTCCTCGGAAGCGGATGTGGGAGCCTCGGCGCCTTTGGTTAGCACCTTCCAGACATCTTCATACGTCGTGTCGAAGAGCCTGTTAAGGGTTTGGTGCTGCGCCGGGTTGAACTCCCACAGATTAAAGCCCCATTGTTGACACGGGAGGATCCGGTGGACGAGCATAACCTGGACTACATTAACGAGCTTGATCAGCTTGTTCACCAGGGACTGGATGCATGTCTGCAGTCCGGTCACCTCTTTTTCGTCGCCCCACGACAGGCCCATCTCTTTCCAAGACATAAGCTGCGTGGGGGGTCCGGATCGGAACTCGGGGGTTGTGATCCATTTCGGATCGCGCGGCTCGGTGATATAAAACCACCATGATTGCCACCCCTTCAGGGTCTCCACGATGGAGCCCTCGAGCCATAGGACGTTGGCCATCTTGCCCGCCATGGCGCCTCTGCATTCCGCCTGGCTGTCGCGCACCACCTTGGGCTTGACGTTGAAGGTCTTGAGCCAGAGGCCGAAATGGGGGCAGATGCGGAGGAAGGCCTCGCACACGACGATAAATGTCGAGATGTTGAGGACGAAGTTCGGGGCCAGATCGTGGAAATCCAGGCCGTAGTAAAACATGAGCCCCCGGACAAATGGGTGCAGTGGAAAACCCAGTCCGCGGAGGAAATGGGGAAGGAATACTACCCTCTCATGGGGCCTTGGGGTGGGGAGAAGCTGCCCCTCCTCGGGAAGCCGGTGCACGATGTCTTTGGACAAGTATCCGGCCTTCCTTAGCTTTTTGACATGGCCCTCCGTGACGGAGGAGACCATCCACTTGCCTCCCGCTCCGGACATTGCTGGAGATGGTTGAGGTGGGAAGTGCGGGCTTGGGCGCTGGAGCTCGAGTGCGCAGGAGATGGATAGGCAAAAGAGGAAGAAGGCGTAGGTAAAAGGGTGGATCCTTATCCCCTTATATGGGTGGATGCGGTCGTGCGTCCCCACCAACCTAGTAAAACTCGCTTGCCTCCCAAGAACCATGATAAATGGCGCGGTTGGGTTACCCATGTCTGTATTGATGAGAATCCCGTAAAGGGGGTACACGATCTCTGCTTTGACAAGACGTGCCAAGGAAACCGCCTCGCAAAACATGCTGAGGTGGAAAAGTAAAAACGATTCGAGTAAAGGACTTGGCCGTAGTGTGATGACGCACTGCGGAATACGTCGGCAGATTTGATTTGTGTCAATATTATTCTCTCTATGGCAATATGTGGAAACTTATTTTGCAGAGCCGGACACTACTCTTGGTGTTTACAATCTTCTATGAAGAACTTGGAGGAGGAACCCGCCTTGCAATGCCGAAGACAATTTGCGCGCCGGACTCGTCGTCATTGAAGCCTGGTTCAGGGGCTACTGAGGGAGTCCTGGATTAGAGGGTGTTCGGGTAGCCGGACTATACCTTCAGCCGGACTCCTGGACTATGAAGATACAAGATTGAAGACTTCGTCCCGTGTCCGGATGGGACTTTCCTTGGCGTGGAAGGCAAGCTTGGCGATGCGGATATTCAAGATCTCCTACCATTGTAACTGACTTTATGTAACCCTAACCCTATCCGGTGTCTATATAAACCGCAGGGTTGTAGTCCGTAGGCAATAAACTCCATACACAACAATCATACCATAGGCTAGCTTCTAGGGTTTAGCCTCCTTGATCTCGTGGTAGATCTACTCTTATACTACCCATATCATCAATATTAATCAAGCAGGAGTAGGGTATTACCTCCATCGAGAGGGCCCGAACCTGGGTAAAAACATCGTGTCCCTTGTCTCCTGTTACCATCCGGCCTTGACGCACAGTTCGGGACCCCCTACCCGAGATCCGCCGGTTTTGACACCGACAGCCGTAGTCTGAGGATTGTCCTCACTGCTACATAGAAGGCTTCTGTCCTTTATGCACCGCTCGGTGTGCCAACCCCTTTGGCGTCGTCCGTGGATGTTGTGAACATTTGGCAGACACGTTCTGATGACTACCTGATAGTTTAGTGCGCCATGCTTTGCGGCTTAGAGTCAGGGCTCCAAAAACGTTTTGAACGCCATGGAACATATGAGATGTTCCAAGAGCTGAGATTGGTATTTCAGGCTCATGCCCGTGTTGAGAGGTTTGAGACCTCCGACAAGATCTTTGCCTACAAGATGGAGGAGAATAGCTCAGCCAGTGAGCATGTGCTCAGAATGTCTGGGTACTTCAATCGCTTGAATCAAGTGGGAGTTAATCTTCCAGATAAGAGAAGTGATTGACGGAGTTCTCTAGTCACTATCACCAAGCTAACTAGAGCTTCGTGATGAACTATAACATGCAAGGGAAGTTGATCCCAGAGCTGTTCGTCGTGCTTAAGGCCGTAAAGGTACAAGTCAAGAAGGAGCATCAAGTGATGATGGTTAACACGACCACTGGTTTCAAAGAAGGGCAAGGGCAAGAAGGGAAACTTTATGAATGGCAAGCCAGTTACCGCTCCAGTGAAGAAACCCAAGAACCCAAACCCGAGACGAAGTGCTTCTATTAGGGGAACGGTCACTAGTAGCGGATCTGCCTCAAATACTTGGTAGATAAGAAGGCTGGCAACTTCAACAAAAGTATATTTGATATATGTGTTATTGATGTGTACCTTACTAGTACTCCTAGTAGCACATGGGTATTAGATATCGGTTCAGTTGCTAAGATTGGTAACTCGAAACAAAAGCTACAGCATAAACGAAGACTAGCTAAGGGCGAGGTGACGATGTATGTTGGAAGTGTTTCCAAGGTTGATGTGATCACCATCGCACGCTCCCTCTACCCTCGGGATTAGTGTTGAACCCAGCTAAATGTTGTTTGCCTTGGTGCTGTGTTGAGCATGAACATGATTAGATCATGTTTATTGCAATATGGTTATTCATTTAAGTCAGAGAATAATGGTTATTCTATTTACATGAATAATACCTTCTATGGTCATGCACCCAATGTGAATGGTTTATTGAATCTCGGTCGTAGTGATACACATGTTCATAACATTGATACCAAAAGATGTAGAGTTAATAATGATAGTACCACTTTCTTGTGGCACTGCCGCTTAGGTCATATTGGTATAAAGCGCATGAAGAACCTCCATGCCGATGGACTTTTGAAGTCACTTGATTTTGAATCACTTGACACATGCGAACCATGCCTCATTGGCAAGATGACTAAAACCCCATTTTCTTTGTAACAATGGAATGGGCAAGTGACTTGTTGGAAATCATACATGCTGATGTGTGCGGTCCGATGAGTGTTGTCACGCGCGGTGGATATCGTTATTTTCTCACCTTCACCGATGAATTGAGTAGACATGGGTATATTTACTTAATGAAGCATAAGTCTAAAACGTTTGAAAAGTTCAAGCAATTTCAAAGTGAAGTTGAGAATCATCATAACAAGAAGATCAAGTTCCTGCGATTTGACCAAGGGGAGAGTATCTGAGTTATGAGTTTGGCAATCACTAAAGACAAGGTGGAATCATTTCACGGTTGACGCCACCTGGAACACCATAGCGTAATGGTGTGTCCGAACGTCGTAATCACACCCTATTGGATATGGTGCGATCTATGATGTCTCTTACCGATCTACCGCTATCATTTTGGGGTTATGCATTAGAGACAATTAAATTCACTTTAAATAGGGCACCATCTAAGTCCGTGGACATGACACCGTATGAACTATGGTTTGGCAAGAAACCTAAGTTGTCATTTCTTAAGGTTTGGGGCTATGATGCTTATGTCGAAAGACTTCAGCCAGAAAAGCTCGAACCCAAAGCAGACAATTGTGTCTTCATAGAATACCCAAAGAAGACGATTGGGTATACTTTCTATCTCATACCTGAGGGCAAAGTGTTTGTCGCTTTGAATAGGTCCTTTCTCGAGAAAAGAGTTTCTTTCGAAAGAATTGAGTGGGAGGAAGATATAACTTGATGAGGTTGTTGAACCTTTACTTCAACCAGAGAGTAGCGCATCATAGAAAGATGTTTCTATGGAACGTACGTCAGTTGAAGAGAAAGCTAATGATGATCACGGAGCTTTAGATTAAGTTACTATCGAACCTCGTAGGTCGACAAGAGTGTACAATTTCTGAGTGGTAACCCTGTCTTAAAGGTGTTGTTGGAAAACGATGAACCTATGAGCTATGGAGAAGCGATGGTGGGCCTGGATTCCAACAAATGGCTAGGAGCCATGAAATCGGA
This sequence comes from Triticum aestivum, assembly GCF_018294505.1. Taxonomy (NCBI): domain Eukaryota; kingdom Viridiplantae; phylum Streptophyta; class Magnoliopsida; order Poales; family Poaceae; genus Triticum; species Triticum aestivum. The sequence continues at coordinate 203,344,725 of NC_057797.1, forward strand.
GATAGGATCGATGTATGAGAACAAAGTATGGACTTTGGTGGACTTGCCCGATGATCGGCAAGCCATTGAGAATAAATGGATCTTTAAGAAGAAGACATACGCTTATGGTAATGTCACCATTTATGAAGCTCGACTTGTCTCAAATAAGTTTCTGACAAGTTCAAGGAGTTGATTGTGATGAGACTTTCTCAATCATAGTGATGCTAAAGTCTGTTAGAATTATGTTAGCAGTTGCTGCATTTTCATTTACGAAATCTGGCAAATGGATGTCAAAACAAAGTTTCCTTGACGGTTTCCGTGAGGAAAGGTTGTATGTGATACAACCAGAAGGTTTTGTCGATCCTAAGGATGCTAAAAGGTATGCAAACTCCAGAGATCCTTCTATGGACTGGAGCAAGCATCTCGGAGTTGGAACATATGCTTTGATGAGGTGATCAAAGCATTTGGGTTTATACAAAGTTTGTAAGAAACTTGTATTTGCAAGAAAGTGAGTGGGAGCACTACAACATTTTTGATAAGTATATGTGGATGACATATTGTTGATCAGAAATGATGTAGAATTTCTGGAAAGCATAAAGGGTTGTTTGAATGGAGTTTTTCAAAGGAAGACCTGTGTAAAACTGCTTACATGTTGGGTATCAAGATCTATAGACATAGATCAAGACGCCTGATAAGACTTTCACAGAGCACATACCTTGACATGATCTTGAAGGAGTTCAAGATGGATCAGTCAAAGAAGGAGTTCTTACCTGTGTTGTAAGGTGTAAAGTTAAGACTTGAAGCTCGACCACGGCAGAAGAAAGAGAAAGGACGAAAGTCGTCCCCTATGCCTTAGCCATAGGCTATATACGATATGCCATGCTGTGTACCACGATGTGCCTGCCACGTGTCTGGCAAGGGGGTATAAGAGTGATCCAGGAGTGGATCATTGGATAACGGTCAAAATTGTCCTTGGGAATAAGGAAATGTTTCTCGGTTTTGGAGGTGATAAAGAGTTCGACGTAAAGGGTTACGTCGATGCAAGCTTTAACACCTATCTAGTTGACTCTGAGTAGAAAACCGGATACGTATAGTGGAGCAACCATTTGGGATAGCTCCAAGTGGAGCGTGGAAGCAACATCTATGATATAACATAGAGATTTGCGAAGTACATACGGATCTGAATGTTGCAGACCCGTTGACTAAAACCTCTCTCACAAGCAGAACATGATCAAACCCCAGAACTCATTGAGTCTTAATCACATGGTGATGTGAACTAGATTATTGACTCAAGTAAACTCTTTGGGTGTTAGTCACATGGCGATGTGAACTATGGGTGTTCGATTCATCACAATGTAACTAGATTATTGACTCTACTGCAAGTGGGAGACTGTTGGAAATATGCCCTGGAGGCAATAATAAAATGGTTATTATTATTATATTTCCTTGTCCATGATAATTGTCTATTGTTCATGCTACAATTGTATTAACCAGAAACTGTAATACATGTGTGAATACATAGACCACAACATGTCCCTAGTAAGCCTCTAGTTGACTAGCTCGTTGATCAATAGATGGTTATGGTTTCCTGACCATGGACATTGGATGTCGTTGATAACGGGATCACATCATTAGGAGAATGATGTGATGGACAAGACCCAATCCTAAGCATAGCACAAGATCGTGTAGTTTGTTCGCTAGAGCTTTTCTAATGTCAAGTATCATTTCCTTAGACCATGAGATTGTGCAACTCCCGGATGCCGTAGGAATGCTTTGGGTGTATCAAACATCACAACGTAACTGGGTGACTATAAAGGTGCACTACAGGTAGCTCCGAAAGTATCTGTTGAGTTGTCACGAATCGAGACTGGGATTTGTCAATCCGTATGACGGAGAGGTATCTCTGGGCCCACTCGGTAATGCATCATCATAATGAGCTCAGTGTGACTAAGGAGTTAGTCACGGGATCGTGCATTACAGAACAAGTAAAGAGGCTTGCCGGTAACGAGATTGAACAAGGTATAGGGATACCGACGATCGAATCTTAGGCAAGTAACATACCGATAGACAAAGGGAATTGTATATGGGATTGATTGAATCCCCGACATCGTGGTTCATCCGATGAGATCATCGTGGAACATGTGGGAGCCAATATGGGTATCCAGATCCCGCTATTGGTTATTGGCCGTAGAGATGTCTTGGTCATGTCTGCATGGTTCCCGAACCCGTAGGGTCTACACACTTAAGGTTCGGTGAGGCTAGAGTTGTTATGCAAAATTGTATGTGGTTACCGTAGGTAGTTCAGAGTCCCGGATGAGATCCCGGATGTCACGAGGAGTTCCGGAATGGTCCGGAGGTGAAGATCGATATATTGGACGAAGGGTATTGGAGTTTGGAAGTGTTCCTGGGGTACCAGGCTATGGCCGGCATGACCGAAAGGTGTTTCGGGGGCCCCGACAAGTGTTGCAGGGCCTCATGGGCCAAGAGGAGGGGGCAAACCAGCCCATTAAGGGGTTGTGCACCCCCACACCCTTTCCCACGTTGCTTGGGGAGGTGGGGCACCTCCACCTGACTTGGGAGGCAAGCCTCCACCTGGCTTGGCTTGGGGGACAAGTCTCCCTAGGGTTTTCCTAGAGAGATCCAATCTGCGCTGGCTGCTGCCCCCTAGGGGAAACCCTAGGGCACCTCCCCCTCTCCCCTTCCCCCTATATATAGTGAGGTGGTGGGAGGGCAGCCGTGACCCTTTCCCCTGGCGCAACCCTCTCCTCCTCCAACTCCTCCTCCTCCTCCTCCTCCATAGTGCTTGGCGAAGCCCTGCCAAAGAACCACAAGCTCCACCACCACGCCGTCGTGCTGCCGGAGCTTTGATAACCCACAAGTATAGGGGATCGCAACAGTTTTCGAGGGTAGAGTATTCAACCTAAATTTATTGATTCGACACAAGGGGAGCCAAAGAATATTCTCAAGTATTAGCAACTGAGTTGTCAATTCAGCCACACCTGGATAACTTAATATCTGCAGCAAAGTATTTAGTAGCGAAGTAGTATGATAGTAGTGGTAACGGTAGAAAAAGTAACGGTAGCAAAAGTAATATTTTTGGTGTTTTATAGTGATTGTAACAATAGCAACGGGAAAGTAAATAAGCGAAGAACAATATATGAAAAGCTCATAGGCATTGGATCGGTGATGGAGAATTATGCCGGATGTGGTTCATCATGTAACAGTCATAACATAGGGTGACACAGAACTAGCTCCAATTCATCAATGTAATGTAGGCATGTATTCTGAATATAGTCATACGTGCTTATGGAAAAGAACTTGCATGACATCTTTTGTCCTACCCTCCCGTGGCAGCGGGGTCCTAGCGAAAACTAAGGGATATTAAGGCCTCCTTTTAATAGAGTACCGGACCAAAGCATTAACACATAGTGAATACATGAACTCCTCAAACTACGGTCATCACCGGGAGTGGTCCCGATTATTGTCACTTCGGGGTTTCCGGATCATAACACATAGTAGGTGACTATAGACTTGCAGGATAGGATCAAGAACTCACATATATTCATGAAAACATAATAGGTTCAGATCTGAAATCATAGCACTCGGGCCCTAGTGACAAGCATTAAGCATAGCAAAATCATGGCAACATCAATCTCAGAACATAGTGGATACTAGGGATCAAACCCTAACAAAACAAACTCGATTACATGATAGATCTCATCCAACCCATCAACGTCCAGCAAGCCTACGATGGAATTACTCACGCAAGGCGGTGAGCACCATGAAATTGGTGATGGAGGATGGTTGATGATGATGATGATGGCGACGGATTCCCCTCTCCGGAGCCCCGATCGGACTCCAGATCAGCCCTCCCGAGAGAGTTTAGGGCTTGGCGGCGGCTCCGTATCGTAAAACACGATGAATCCTTCTCTCTGATTTTTTTCTCCCACGAATATATGGAGTTGGAGTTGAGGTCGGTGGAGCTCCAGGGGGCCCATGAGGCAGGGGGCGCGCCTAGGGGGGCAGGCGCGGCCCCCACCCTCGTGGAAAGGGTGTGGCCCCTTGGCCTTGATTCTTTCGCTAGTATTTTTTCATATTTCCAAAAATAATCTCCATGAAGTTTCAGGTCATTCGGGGAACTTTTGTTTCTGCACATAAATAACACCATGGCAATTCTGCTAAAAACAGCGTCAGTCCGGGTTAGTTCCATTCAAATCATTCAAGTTAGAGTCCAAAACAAGGGCAAAAGTGTTTGGGAAAGTAGATACGACGGAGACGTATCAACTCCCCCAAGCTTAAACCTTTGCTTGTCCTCAAGCAATTCAGTTGATAAACTAAAAGTGATAAAGAAAAACTTTTACAAACTCTGTTTGCTCTTGTCGTTGTAAATATGTAAAGCCAGCATTCAAGTTTTCAGCAAAGATTATGACTAACCATATTCACAATAACACTTAGGTCTCATGTTTACTCATATCAATGGCATAATCAACTAGCGAGCAATAATAATAAATCTCGGATGACAACACTTTCTCAAAACAATCATGATATGATATAACAAGATGGTATCTCGCTAGCCCTTTCTGAGACCGCAAAACATAAATGCGGAGCACCTTTAAACATTAAGGACTGACTAAACATTGTAATTCATGTTAAAAGAGATCCAGTCATAGTCATACCTAATATAAATTAATAGTAATGGATGCAAATGACAAGGATGCTCTCCAGTTGGTGCTTTTTAATAAGAGGGTGATGACTCAACATAAAAGTAAATAGATAGACCCTTCGCAGAGGGAAGCGGGGATTTGCGGAGGTGCCAGAGCTCGATTTTGAAATAGAGATAAATAATATTTTGAGCGGCATACTTTCATTGTCAACATAACAACCAAGAGATGGCGATATCTTCCATGCTACAAACATTATAGGCGGTTCCCAAACAGAATGGTAAATTTTATACTCCCCCTCCACCAACAAGCATCAATCCATGTCTTGCTTGAAACAACGAGTGCCTCCAACTAACAACAGTCCCCGGGGAGTTTTGTTTGCAATTATATTGATTTGATTGGCATAAAGCATGGGACTGGGCATCCCGGTGACCAGCTATTTTCTCGTGAGTGAGGAGCGGAGTCCACTCGTCTTGAGAATAACCCGCCTAACATGGAAGATATGGACAGCCCTAGTTGATACATGAGCTATTCAAGCATACAAAACAGAATTTCATTTGAAGGTTTAGAGTTTGGCACATACAAATTTACTTGGAACGGCAGGTAGATACCGCATATAGGAAGATATGGTGGACTTATATGGTATAACTTTGGGGTTTAAGGGATTGGATGCACAAGAAGTATTCCCGCTTAGTACAAGTGAAAGCTAGAAAAAGACTGCGAAGCGACCAACTAGAGAGCGACAACAGTCATGAGCATGCATTAAAATTAATAAACATTGAGTGCAAGCATGAGTAGGATATAATCCACCATGAACAGAAATATCGTGAAGGCTATGTTGATGTATTTCAACTACATGTGTGAACATGTGCCAAGTCAAGTCACTTAAATCATTCAAAGGAGGATACCACCCCATCATACCACATCACAACCATTTTAATAGCATGTTGGCACGCAAGGTAAACCATTGTAAACTCCTAGCTAATTAAGCATGGGATAAGCAACTATAATCTCTAATTGTCATTGCAAACATGTTTATTCATAATAGGCTGAATCAGGAACGATGAACTAATCATATTTACAAAAACAAGAGAGGTTGAGTTCATACCAGCTTCTCTCATCTCAATCAATTCATCTAATATCATCATTATTGCATTTCACTTGCACAACTAAATGGTGTGAATAAATAATAGTGCACGTGCATTGGACTAAGCTGGAATCTGCAAGCATTCAATAAATAGGAGAATACAAGGCAATATGGGCGCTTGGTTAAATTAACAATAATGCATATAAGAGCCACTTCTACAATTTCATTATGGTCTTCTCCTATCGACCCCCAAAGAAAGAAAAGAAATAAAACTATTTACACGGGAAAGCTCCCAACAAGCAAAAGAAGAATGAGAAATCTTTTTGGGTTTTCTTTTAGTTATTACTACTACAACATCGAAGTAAACTAGCTAAAAGCTACTAATAATGTTTTTTTGTTTTTCTTAAGATTTACCGAACACACAAGAAGAAAGCATAAAAAGAAAAATAAACTAGCATGGATTTTACAGTGAAAAAGTATGAATACCGACAACTAGCATGAGTGTGTGAACATAAATGTAATGTCGGTGGGAAATACGTACTCCCCCAAGCTTAGGCTCTTGGCCTAAGTTGGTCTATTGCCACGGCTGGCCTGGCGGATATCCATAGTTGTAGTTGGGGTCGTACTGAAAAGAAGCCCCGGATTGCCATTGGTTGGCAATCATCTCCAGATCCCACTGGTAATCAGACTGTCGTGGAGGATCAAACTATGGTTTCGGCTCTGGCTCTGTAGCTGATGTAGGGTTCTGGTAGGCGTGGATGGCCGCCAGCGGAATGAGATATTGGCTTGCAGATAAATCAAACAAGGAAGGAGTAGGCAAGGTAATAGTCTCAGGGTGATTTTTATAAAATAACAGTTTGTATTTAAGCGCCCTTTCCCTATTCTTGACAATAAAATCATGCATTACCATACTCTTATAATCTAGAAAAACAGTAGGCAGCAATTTTTCTTCTTTCTCATAGTGCCTAATAGGTATGTTATAGTATGCAGCGAGGCGCGAGGCGAAGATGCCTCCCAAGATAGGGCCCTTAGTACGATTAAGATTTAACCGCTTTGCAACAATAGTGCCCATACTAAATGTGTCATCACGAAACAAGGCATGGCACAAAATAATAATATCAGGGACACTCAGGTTTCCACTGTTTCCGCAACCAATTAAACATCTACTAGCAAATATAGCAAAGTAACGTAGAACAGGAAAATTTATGCTAGTGATTTGTGCATTGGAAACCTTCCTCGTTTCCCCTACAGCAATTGTATCAATAAACCCCTCCACATCATTACTGTGTGGTTCCTCTATGAAACCCGAAAAAGGTATCTTGCAAACCTCACAAAATTCAGAGAGGGGCATCTCCTTATACTCATCATATAAATAAAAATCCACCAAAGGTGGTGACCTCTTAGAGTGGAAATGAAAATTTTGCACAAAGATGTTGGTGAGTAAGAGATACTATTCGCGTCGGTCGCGGAGGAAGTCGGTAAGGCCTCCGCGGTGCGAGGTAGATTATATTTGGGCCTCTCCTCTTCTTCGCTTTGTTTATCCTTCGAGCTTCGGCTCGAAGAGCCCCTCAAAAATCTCTTCATCATTTTCTGAAAATTTCTGAAATTTTTAATAACTTGAAATAATAGTAAACCAAACTCAATAAAATTGATAGCAACTACTCCTACAAGTGCCTAGAGACTATATCATGCATTAGAACTACTTGGGACCATATGAATTTGACATGCAAGCTCAAGAACCTGGTCACCTAAGCAGCAAATTTGCAATGAATAAAGCACTAGAACAAAAACTAATTGGACCATTGGAGGAGTTACATACCAAGGAACAATCCCCCAAAGCAGTTTTGCGAGAGGTGCTTTGAGCAAGGAGATCGAAAATCGTAGCAAAATGAACTAGAACTCGTGCTTGAGCTGGCTGGTGGTTTTTTTTGGGGAGGAAGGAGTGTGTGGATGCAGGAATAAGTGGAGGGGAGCCACCACAGGCCCACGAGGCAGGGGGCGCGCCCTGGACCCTCGTGGCCAGGTGCCAGCTCCCCCTGCTGTGTTCTCAGTGCCAGATATTCTCAAATATTCCAGAAAAATCATATTTCAATTTCGGGGCATTTGGAGAACTTCTATTTTCAGGGTATTTTTATATTGCACGGATAATTCAGAAAACAGACAGAAAATAATATTTTTACTTTATTTCAACTAAATAACAGAAAGTAAAAGAAGGGTACAGAAGGTTGTGCTTTCTAACTTCATCCATGTCATGCTCATCAAAAGGAATCCACTAACAAGGTTGATCAGGTCTTGTTAACAAACTCATTCTGAATAACATGGAACCAGAGAAATTTTGAATAACACTAGGTTACCTCAACGGGGATATGCACATCCCCAATAATAAGAATATCATATCTCTTTTTGACAGTAGGAAGAGGAAATTCAAAGCCTCCAATAATAATTGATGGAATTTTTCCAATAGAGTTTATACTATGAACTTGAGGTTGTTTCCTCCGTATGCTCATTCCCATTAACATGAAAAGTGACATTGCCTTTGTTGCAATCAATAACATCCCCTGCAGTATTCAAAAAGGGTCTTCCAAGAATAATAGACATACTATCGTCCTCGGGAATATCAAGAATAACAAAGTCCGTTAAAATAGTAACATTTGCGACCACAACAAGCACATCCTCACAAATACCAACAGGTATAGTGGTTGATTTATCGGCCATTTGCAAAGATATTTCAGTAGGTGTCAACTTATTCAAATCAAGTCTACGATATAAAGAGAGAGGCATAACACTAACACCGGCTCCAAGATCACATAAAGCGGTTCTAACATAATTTCTTTTAATGGAGCATGGTATAGTTGGTACCCCTGGATCTCCTAACTTCTTAGGTATTCCACCCTTAAAAGTGTAATTAGCAAGCATGGTGGAAATTTCTGCTTCCGGTATCTTTCTTTTATTAGTAACAATTTCTTTCATATACTTAGCACAAGGATTCATTTTGAGCATATCAGTTAATCGCATATGCAAAAAGATAGGTCTAATCATTTCAGCAAAGCGCTCAAAATCCTCATCATCCTTTTTCTTGCATGGTTTAGGAGGAAATGGCATGGGTTTCTGAACCCATGGTTCTCTTTCTTTACCGTGCTTCCTAGCAACAAAGTATCACTTATCATAACGTTGATTCTTTGATTGTGGGTTATCAAGATCAACAACAGGTTCAATTTCTATATCATTATCATTGCTAGGTTGAGCATCAACATGAACATCATTATTAACATTATCACTAGGTTCATGTTCATTACCAGATTGTGTTTCAGCATCAGAAATAGAAATATCATTTGGATTCTCAGGTGTTTCAGCAATAGGTTCACTAGAAGCAGGCAAAGTCCTATCATTTTTCTTTTTCTTCCTCTTAGAAGGACTAGGTGCATCTACATTATTTCTCTGAGAATCTTGCTCAATTCTCTTAGGGTGGCCTTCAGGATACAAAGGTTCTTGAGTCATTTTACCAGTTCTAGTAGCCACTCTAACAGCAAAATCATTATTCTTACTATTTAATTCATTGAGCAAATCATTCTGAGCTTTAAGTACTTGTTCTACTTGAGTGATAACCATAGAAGCATATTTACTAATGAGTTTAAGTTCACATTTAACTCTAGACATATAATCACTCAAGTGTTCAATCATATAAGCATTGCATTTTAATTCTCTACCAAAATAAGCATTGAAGTATTCTTGCTTAACCATGAAGTTATCAAACTGATCTAAGCATTGGCTAGCAATCTTGGTAGGAGGGATTTCAGCTTTATCATATCTATAGAGAGAATTTACCTTTACTACCTGTGTCGGATTATCAAGACCATGCGTTTCTTCCACAGGCGGTAAATTAAGACCATGTATTTCTTCAACAGGAGGTAAATTCTTAACATCTTCAGCTTTTATACCTTTTTCTTTCATAGATTTCTTTGCCTCTTGCATATCTTCGGGACTGAGAAATAGAACACCCCTTTTCTTCGGAGTTGGCTTAGGAGTTGGTTCAGGAAGTGTCCAATTATTTTAATTGGTCAACATATTATTCAATAGAATCTCAGCTTGATCTGGTGTTCTTTCCCTGAAAACACAACTAGCACAACTATCCAGGTGGTCTCTGGAAGCATCGGTTAGTCCATTATAAAAGATATCAAGTATTTCATTTTTTTCTTAAGAGGATGATCAGGCAAAGCATTGAGTAATTGGAGAAGCCTCCCCCAAGCTTGTGGGAGACTCTCTTCTTCAATTTGCACAAAATTATATGTTTCCCTTAAAGCAGCTTGTTTCTTATGAGCGGGGAAATATTTAGCAGAGAAGTAATAAATCATATCCTGGGGACTACGCACACAACCTGGATCAAGAGAATTAAACCATATCTTAGCATCACCCTTTAATGAGAACGGGAATATTTTAAGGATATAATAGTAGCGAGATTTCTCATCATTAGTGAACAGGGTGGCTATATCATTTAATTTAGTAAGATGTGCCACAACAGTTTCAGATTCATAGCCATAGAAAGGATCAGATTCAACCAAAGTAAATATATCAGGATCAACAGAGAATCCATAATCCTTATCAGTAACAAAGATAGGTGAAGTACATAAGCAGGATCATACTTCATTCTAGCATTTAGAGTTTTTTGTTTCGGCTTAGCTAATAATTTCTTAAGATCACTCCTATCATTGCAAGCAAGAAAGTCTCTAGCCGTTTCTTCATCCATAACATAGCCCTCAAGCACAACAGGCAATTAATATTTAGGGGGAGAATCTTCATCATCACTTTCATCAATATTATCAGTTTCAATAATTTCATTTTGTCTAGCCCTAGCAAGTTGTTCATCAAGAAATTCACCAAGTGGCACAGTAGTATCAAGCATAGAAGTAGTTTCATCATAAGTATCATGCATAGTAGAAGTGGCATCATCAATAACATGCGACATATCAGAATTAATAGCAGAAGCAGGTTTAGGTGTCGCAAGCTTACTCAAAACAAAAGGTGAATCAAGTGCAGAGCTAGATGGCAGTTCCTTACCTCCCCTCGTAGTTGAGCAATAAATTTTTGTTTTCGCATCTTTCAAGTTCTTCATAGTGACCAGCAGATATAAATCCCAAGTGACTCAAAGAATAGAGCTGTGCTCCCCAGCAATGGCGCCAGGAAATAGTCTTGATAACCCACAAGTATAGGGGATCGCAACAGTTTTCGAGGGTAGAGTATTCAACCCAAATTTATTGATTCGACACAAGGGGAGCCAAAGAATATTCTCAAGTATTAGCAATTGAGTTTTTAATTCTGCCAGACCTGGATAATTTAATATTTGTAGCAAAGTATTTAGTAGAAAAGTAGTATGATAGTAGTGGTAACGGTAGCAAAAGTAATGGTAGCAAAAGTAATATTTTTGTTGTTTTATAGTGATTGTAACAATAGCAACGGGAAAGTAAATAAGCGAAGAACAATATATGAAAAGCTCGTAGGCATTGGATCGGTGATGGAGAATTATGCCGGATGCGGTTCATCATGTAACAATCATAACATAGGGTGACACAGAACTAGCTCCAATTCATCAATGTAATGTAGGCATGTATTCCGAATATAGTCATACGTGCTTATGGAAAAGAACTTGCATGACATCTTTTGTCCTACCCTCCCGTGGCAGCGGGGTCCTAGCGGAAACTAAGGGATATTAAGGCCTCCTTTTAATAGAATACCGGACCAAAGCATTAACACATAGTGAATACATGAACTCCTCAAACTACGGTCATCACCGGGAGTGGTCCCGATTATTGTCACTTCGGGGTTGCCGGATCATAACACATAGTAGGTGACTATAGACTTGCAGGATAGGATCAAGAACTCACATATATTCATGAAAACATAATAGGTTCAGATCTGAAATCATGGCACTCGGGCCCTAGTGACAAGCATTAAGCATAGCAAAGTCATAGCAACATCAATCTCAGAACATAGTGGATACTAGGGATCAAACCCTAACAAAACTAACTCGATTACATGATAGATCTCATCCAACCCATCACCGTCCAGCAAACCTATGATGGAATTACTCACGCACGGCGGTGAGCATCATAAAATTGGTGATGGAGGATGGTTGATGATGACGATGGTGATGGATTCCCCTCTCCGGAGCCTCGACCGGACTCCAGATCAGCCCTCCAGAGAGAGTTTAGGGATTGGCGATGGCTCCGTATCGTAAAACGCGATGAATCCTTCTCTTTGATTTTATCTCCACGAACACGAATATATGGAGTTGGAGTTGAGGTCGGTGGAGCTCCAGGGGGCCCACAAGGCAGGAGGGCGCGCCCAGGGGGGAGGCGCGCCCCCCACCCTCGTGGAAAGGGTGTGGGCCCCCTGGCCTTGATTCGTTCGTCAGTATTTTTTATAATTTCCAAAAATAATCTCCGTGAAGTTTCAGGTCATTCCAAGAACTTTTGTTTCTGCACATAAATAACATCATGGCAATTCTGCTGCAAACAGCGTCAGTCCGGGTTAGTTCCATTCAAATCATGCAAGTCAGAGTCCAAAACAAGGGCAAAAGTGTTTGGAAAAGTAGATACGATGGAGACGTATCAAGCTTTCCCTCAACTTCTCCTCTCCCCTTGCTGGATCAAGGAGGAGACGTCCCCAGGCTGTACGTGTGTTGAACACGGAGGCGCCGTCCGTTCGGCGCTAGATCAGATCTTCCGCGATTTGAATCGCCGCGAGTACGACTCCATCAACCGCGTTCTTGTAATGCTTCCGCTTAGCGATCTTCAAGGGTATGAAGATGCACTCCCTCTCTCTCCTTGCTAGCATCTCCTAGATTGATCTTGGTGACACATAGGAATTTTTTTGAATTATTGCTACGTTCCCCAACACATGGTATCATCCGCATACTGCAAGTGAGTAACCCCCCCCCCCCCATCCGAGATGAGGTGACTAACTACACCCTTAAGATGGCCGACCAACTTGGCCTTATCTAAGATGCCCGCAAGGGCATCAACTGCAAGGTTGAAAAGCAAGGGGAGATAGGGTCCCCTTGCTTTACCCCTCTGGAAGCCTGGAAAAAAAGGTCCCACTTCGCCATTGATGTTGATTGCCGTGTTCCCAGATCTAACCAGTTGCATGATCCAGGAACACCACCTCTCGTCAAAGCTGCACCGTTCCATCACCAACCTCAAAAAGGACCAATCCAACCGGTCATACGCCTTATGAAAGTCCAATTTTAGGAAGACCCCCTTAAGCCCCTTTGACGCCACCTCATGGACGATCTCGTGAAGGGCGAGGATACCGTCATGGTTCCGCCGGCCCTTTAGGAACGTGGACTGGAGGGGGTGGGCAATCCTTTCCACCATCGGGGATAAGCGAGTTGCGCAAACCTTCGCAAAGATTCGCTCCAACACGTTGATCACTGTGATGGGGCGGAAGTGCCGGATATCCGTCGCCCCAACTACTTTGGGGATCAGGGATATGACACCATAGTTAATCCTAGCCATGTCCAAGGTTCCTATATAGAACTCATGAAACATGGGCATAATAACCGGGCGTAAGATCTCCCAGAATTTCTGGAAAAAGACTACTGGGAGACTATCTGGTCCCGGTGCCGAGCAAGCCTTCATAGAGGCAATCGCTCGACCCACCTCCTTAGGGGAGAATGGGAGATTAAGATCCGCATTCTCCGCATCGGAGACCTGGTCAGCAAGCAGCCAGAAGTCAGCGCAGAGAGAGACGCCTCCGCGTGGCTCAGCTGAGAACAGCTCCTTATAGAAGGAGTAAATATGGGTGTAGATGTCCTCTGGGCTTTCCAGAACAATATCTCTGTCCCAGTGGAAAGGGATGGCACACTTCCGCCTGCGACCATTAGCAATCGCCTGGAAGTAGGCAGTGTCCGCATCCCCCTTAAGGAGCCAGTTCTGGCCCCCTCGATGCTTCCAGAAGAGCTCCTCGCTCTTGTAAATGTCCATGGGCAAGGACTCGAGGGCATATCTGCTAAGCCAGTCATCATGACACAAGTCTTGCCCATCAGCAAGGTCATCCAAAACCTTAATCTGATTCAGCAAGGCCCCTTTACGGGCCCGGAGATCAGCACCAAGGTTCACCCCCAGCCCTTGATGGCCTGACGAGACAGTTTCGCACAATGATGCCAGACATCCACAACACAAAACACACAGGGCGGGGACGCGACCGCCTCTAGCCAGCGGTCGCGAACCATCTCAAAGAAACTCGGTTGCTCCAGCCAAAACGTCTCGAAGCGGAAGCGATGAGTCCTAAGGGGGCCTCATCCCCCGACGAGAACATCAGAGGGGTATGATCGGAGCCAATCCGAGTGACCGCCTTGAGAGAACACAGTGGGAACATGACCTCCCACTGAGCCGACACAAAAACCCGATCCAAGACACTCCGGTTGGGGTCCGCCTGCTTATTCGTCCACGTGAACCTAGCCCCTACGTGGGCTATCTCACGAAGTGCAAGGTCCGCAATGCAGTCTTTAAATAGACGCATGCGGACCCGATCAACATTAGGTGAGCTTTTATCAGAAGCCCACCTAATGAAGTTGAAGTCACCAGCCACCACCACTGGGGTGGTGCACCTCTCCACCTTATTTTTAAGCTCGGCAAGGAAGCCAGCAGAGCGAGCATTATCCGCAGAACCATCGACGAAAATCGCCTCCCAGCTAAAGTGGACTCGTCGGTCATTAACGGACATGCTCAGGAAGAATTCGCCTCGGTCCATATCCTCAACTGAGAAAACATCTTCCCGGACTTCGAGCAAAATGCCGCCAGACTGCCCCGTAGAAGGCAACCACTGCCAAGCAAACTGGTGGCGGGACAGCCCCTGGAGCTCATGCATACTAAAGTCTTGGCGAATCATCTCTTGCAAGCCCACAATATTAATCTCCTCCTGGCGCAAATACTCGATGAGCTGACGCCTCCGGCCAGTGAGGCCGAAGCCCCTGATGTTCCAACATAGGAGCTTCATTTAATAACCTCAGTGGAATTCCTAGGCCCCGCAAGCGGGCCGAACTAGCCTGCCCGTTAATCGTGGGTCGCGGGATGCCTTCACCAGATGGCCACGCCGCCCCCGCGTAGGAGGGAGGCAGCGGAGGACTCCAGTCCAAGGGAAGCGGACCTGGAGGTAGACCCACACACCTCTAATCGGTGTTCAGTGGGGTTGAGACGAGTGGGAGGACGCCCACGCAGCTCCCTCACCAGGGGAGGGACTTCCAAGGGAGTCTCCACCACAGTCTCCAGAGGAGGCACAACACTATCCCTGGTCTCTCTATGACCTAGGTAAGTGTTCGCCGGGGTGCTGGGGTCACCACGCGCAGCACAAGCACGAGCTTCAGCCAACGCCCCATCAAGCCGCTCCTTGGCACAAATGGCAGAGATCTGCTCAAGGATGGGCCCCTTCTCGCCACAGAACACGATGCCACTATCGGAAGCCACCTCTGCCAGATGGGACAATGGAGCGGAGCCAAGCACAGAAAACCGAGAACCAGAACAGGAAGGACCAGAAGGGATGGGGGAAGTACCTGGGGACAAGTCATGGGCAGCCGCCCGCATGGTAGCTGAGGGAGTCCTGGATTAGGGGGTGTCCGGATAGCCGGACTATACCTTCAGCCGGACTCCTGGACTATGAAGATACAAGATTGAAGACTTCGTCCCGTGTCCGAAAGGGACTTTCCTTGGCGTGGAAGGCAAGCTTGGCGATGTGGATATGTAGATCTCCTACCATTGTAACCGACTCTATGTAACCCTAACCCTCTCTGGTGTCTATATAAACCAGAGGGTTTTAGTCCGTAGGACAGAACAACAATCATACCATAGGCTAGCTTCTAGGGTTTAGCCTCCTTGATCTCGTGGTAGATCTACTCTTGTACTACCCATATCATCAATATCAATGAAGAAGGAGTAGGGTTTTACCTCCATCGAGAGGGCCCGAACCTGGGTAAAAACATCGTGTCCCTTGTCTCCTGTTACCATCAGCCTAGACGCACAGTTCGGGACCCCCTACCCGAGATATGCCGGTTTTGACACCGACATTGGTGCTTTCATTGAGAGTTCCTCTGTGTCGTCACTTTTAGGCCCGATGGCTCCTCCGATCATCAATAGCGATGCAGTCCTGGGTGAGACTTTTCTTCCCGAACAGATCTTCGTCTTCGGCGCCTTCGCACTGCGGGCCAATTCGCTTGGCCATCTGGAGCAGATCGAAAGCTACGCCCCTGGCCATCGAGTCAGATTTGGAAGTTTAAACTATACGGCTGACATCCGCGGGGACTTGATCTTTGACGGATTCGAGCCACAACCGAGCGCGTCGCGCTGTCACGATGGGCATGATCTAGCTCTGCCGCCGAACAGTGCCCTGGAGGCCGCACCCGCATCGGCTCCAACCCTTAATTCGGAGCCAACCGTGCCGATCGAGGATGGGTGGTTGGACACCGCCTCAGGGGCTGCAATCTCTACGGCGATCGAGCCGAACACCAGCCCTGTCCTCTTCAAGGCTCATGACTTCAAGGAGCCGGACTCCTCTCCGGACTCCGAGCTCTCCGCGCCCCCGCCGATTGAATCCGAGTGGGCGCCGATCATGGAGTTCACCGCCGCGGACATCTTTCAGCACTCGCCCTTCGGCGATATTCTGAAGTCACTAAAGTCTCTCTCTCTCTATCAGGAGAGCCCTGGCCGGATTACGGTCAGCAAGGTTGGGATACGGACGATGAAGAAATTCAAAGCCCACCCACCACCCACTTTGTAGCCACTGTCGATGATTTAACCGACATGCTCGACTTCGACTCCGAAGACATCGACGGTATGGACGCCGATGCAGGAGACGATCAAGAACCAGCGCCTATAGGGCACTTGAAAGCCACCTCGTCGTATGACATATACATGGTGGACACCCCAAAAGAAGGAGATGGCGATGGAACAACGGGGGATGACCCCTCCAAGAAACAGCCTAAGCGCCGGCGTCAGCAGCGCCGCTCTAAATCCCGCCAAAGCAAAAACGGTGATTCCGGCATGGGAGATAATGACACTCCGGACAGTGCCAAAGAAAACCCCCTCCAGCAAGATTCAGCATAGGAGGATGGAGAAGCCAGCCCTCATGAGAGAGCGGCAGACAGAGAGGTCGAGGACGATAATTATATGCCTCCCTCCGAAGACGAGGCAAGCCTCGACGACGACGAATTCGTCGTGCTGGAGGATCCCGTCGAACAAGAGTGTTTCAAATGCAGGCTTATGGCCACGGCAAGCAGCCTCAAGAAAAAACAGCAACAACTTAGAGTTGATCAAGATTTGCTAGCCAACAGATGGACTGAAGTACTTGCGGCCGAAGAGTATGAACTCGAACGCCCCTCCAAGAGTTACCCAAAGCGCAGGTTGCTACCCCGATTAGAGGAGGAAGCACTTAAACCTACATCACCAGCGCATGATACGGCCGACCGGCCACCTCGTGGCCGCGACAGAGAGGCCTCTCGGCCCTCCACTCAAGCCGCACCCCGGTGCCGCTCAAAACATCCAAGGCACGGGAAAATGCGCCAGACCTGCGAGATATATTGGAGGACAAGGCCAGGCAAACAAGATCGATCTACGGATCGCGCGGGTGCCCCACGGCACGTGACGGTGATCGTCACTCCAGATATAATAAATCCGGCAGGGCCGAACACAATAGACAAAACTCGTTTGAGCTGCATCGTGATATAGCCCAATATAGAGGCGCCGCACACCCACTATGCTTCACAGATGAGGTAATGGATCATCAAATCCCTAAGGGTTTCAAACCCGTGAACATCGAACCATACGATGGCACAACAGATCCTGTGGTATGGATCGAGGACTATCTCCTTCATATCCACATGGCCCGCGGCGATGATCTACACGCCATCAAATACCTCCCACTCAAACTTAAAGGACCAGCTCGGCATTGGCTTAACAGCTTGCCAGCAGAATCAATTGGTTGTTGGGAGGACCTGGAAGCCGCATTCCTCGACAATTTCCAGGGCACTTATGTATGACCACCAGACGCCGATGACCTAAGCCACATAATTCAGCAGCCAGAGGAATCGGCCAGGCAATTCTGGACACGGTTCCTAACAAAGAAAAATCAAATAGTCGACTGTCCGGACGCAGAGTCCCTCGCAGCCTTCAAGCACAATATTCGCGACGAGTGGCTTGCCCGGTACCTTGGACAGGAAAAGCCGAAGTCTATGGCAGCCCTCACGACACTTATGACCCGCTTTTGTGTGGGAGAAGACAGCTGGCTTGCTCGTAGCAACAATATAACCAAGACCCCTGGTAATTCGGATACCAAGGACAGCAGTGGCAGGTCGCGTCGCAACAAGCAAAAGCGCCGCATTAGCAGCGACAATTCTGAGGATACAGCAGTTAATGCCGGATTCAGAGGCTATAAATCCGGTCAGCGGAAAAAGGCATTCAAAAGAAATACTCAGGGCCCGTCCAGTTTGGACCGAATACTCGACCGCTTGTGCCAGATACATGGCACCCCCGAAAAGCCAGCCAATCACACCAATAGGGATTGTTGGGTGTTCAAGCAAGCAGGCAAGTTAAATGCAGAAAATAGAGACAAGGGGCTGCATAGCGATGACGAGGAGGAGCCCCGGCCACCGAACAACAGTGGACAGAAGGGTTTTCCCCCACAAGTGCGGATGGTGAACATGATATACGCAACCCACATCCCCAAGAGGGGGAGGAAGCGTGCGTTAAGGGACGTATACACGATGGAGCCAGTCGCCCCAAAGTTCAACCCATGATCCTCCTGCCCGATCACTTTTGATCGAAGGGACCACCCCACTAGCATCCGTCATGGCGGATTCGCCACATTGGTTCTAGACCCAATTATTGATGGATTTCATCTCACTAGAGTTCTTATGGACGGCGGCAGCAGCCTGAACCTGCTTTACCAGGATACAGTGCGGAAAATGGGCATAGATCCCTCGAGGATTAAGCCCACCAAAATGACCTTTAAAGGCGTCATACCAGGTGTGGAGGCCAACTGTACAGGCTCAGTTACACTTGAAGTGATCTTCGGATCTCCGGATAACTTCCGAAGTGAGGAGTTAATCTTCGACATAGTCCTGTTCCGCAGTGGCTATCACGCACTGCTCGGGCGAACCGCATTTGCCAAGTTCAATGCGGTGCCGCACTATGCATACCTCAAGCTCAAGATGCCAGGCCCTCGCGGAGTCATTACGGTCAATGGAAACACCGAACGCTCTCTCTGAACGGAGGTGCATACGGCGGCTCTCGCAGTAGAAGTACAAAGCAGCCTCTCAAGGCAATTTTCCAGCCCGGCTACTAAACGCCTGGACAACTTCAAGCGTGCCCGGAGTAACCTACAACAAGACCGTCTGGCACGTTCCGAGCAAGCGTAGCAATGCGGCCCCAACCCCAGCCCTCCCGAAAATGAGAAACCAGTGTTGCGCGTACATAACTACGCTCTGGAAATACCATGGGGACAGGGGGAGGGGAACCATCACGGCACGCCCGACACACGTCTTAAACCGCACTAGGGGCTGCCGATTTCTTAATTTTCTTTTACTTTCAGGACTCCATTCTTCGGAAGGCCTAACCGGCAGCACAATTGCCGCACAAACGATGCAAGAACCAAGGAAGCAGAAGAAAACTACGCCGCATTATGGAACTCCCAGGTGGTCTCTATCACGAGCAGTATACCTGTTTCGCATACCATTCCGCAGCCTGCCCCTGGAAAGGACATGTTAAATAGTCCAACCTTTTGCTTATCGCGTTATTTGTATCGTTCTGCCTTGATTGCAGCCTTTTTAATAAACAATGCATAGCTTTTGCCTATTATTGCATTAATCTCTTTTATATATGTTCATTAATGACATTTCGCACCCGTACACTTTGGTACGGCCAATACGCCAGGGGCTTAAGTACCCCATAGTATGGTGTTAGATGTCCGAACACTTCCTCAAGTGCGGCACCACGAACTTATAGCATTATATGCATCGGCTCCGAATCATGTCTTGGGTCAATAGTTGGGTTTGCCCGGCTCCTATGTTTTGGTGCCTTACGTTCCATTATATCGGCTAAGGTAGCACTAGGAGAACTACTGCGATTGTGCCCCAGGTGAGCTGGGCTAAGCACCTCAGTAGAGAAAGCTAAAACTGACTGTCATGATGAAGCGAGAGTTGGTCGCTGTTCGAGAGGTTGTTCGAGTCCCTAAAGACTTATGCCGCTTAGAGCGAGGAGTCGGCTTTGTCCGGCCAAGGCGTGGATAGCGCCCCGAACTCGGTCTTCTGAATACTAGGGGCTTCGCCGAAATTTAAAATTATAGAATTCTATGGCTAAGTGAGAGTGTTCAAGCATTATAGTCTGATTGCCTTGTTCGTTGTGCTGAGCGCCTCCCTTGAAGGACCCAAAAATGGGAAAAAGAGCGCTCAGGTTTATCCCAAACACCCCAGCACTAGTGGCATGGGGGCAGAAGCCGACGACTCGCCATCTCTCAAATTTGATAAACGGCCGCACAGAAGGTAATATTTTAAATTCAAAAAGCATTGCTTAGCGCATATGAACAAGTTTTCAGCGCACTGGACAAAACGAGCGAGTTTACTCAAAAATTACATCCCTGGAACATTCATCCGCCATAAGGCGGGCACCCTTCAGAATGCCCTCATAATACATCTCGGGCTTGCGATGCTCTTTCCCCGGCGGTGGCCCGTCCTTCACAAGCTTCTCAGCATCCAACTTGCCCCAGTGCACCTTAGCACGGGCAAGGGCCCTACGGGCACCTTCGATGCAGACGGAGCGCTTGATGACTTCGAGCCTTGGACAGGCCTCCACCAGCCGCCGCACCAGCCCGAAGTAGCTCCTAGGCAGAGCCTCTCCAGGCCACAGCCGAACTATGAGGCCCTTCATGGCCTGTTCGGCCACCTTGTGGAGCTCGACCAGTTGCTTCAGCTGGTCGCTCAGGGGCACAGGGTGTCCGGCCTCAGCATACTGAGACTAGAACACCTTCTCCATCGAGCTGCCCTCCTCGGCTTGGTAGAATGCGGCGGCATCGAACACGCTACGGGGCAAATCTGTGAATGCTCCTGGAGAGCTCCGGATTCGGGTAAGTAACAAGCAACTCACTTTTACATGTTTGCTTTGCATAAAGAATGCCTTACTCGCCGCTATCTTTTTCATCGCATCCACCTCCTGGAGGGCCTTCTGGGATTCGGCCTTGGCAGACTTGGCATTTTCAATGGCCGCCGCGAGCTCGGACGCTCGCGTCTTTGAGTCAAGCTCCAAACTCTCATGTTTTTTCATGAGAGCCTGGAGCTCTTGCCGTACCTCGCCAACCTGGGCCTCATACTTCTCACACTCGGTGCGCTCCGTGGCCGCCCTCTTCTCGGCCTTAGATAGCGCTTGCTTAAGGGTCGCTACCTCAGACATGGCCCCTATAATAGCCACATTAGTCCTGTCATTTTTTGCAATTTCACCTTTTATATATTTCAATAAGGTATCTCTTACCTTCCTTCTCCTTGAGCTGCCGCTTGGCAAGGTCGAGCTCTTGCTCGGACCGCTCGAGGTCCTGCTTCAGCGTACCCACCTCCGCAGTCAGTGCGGCGGATGTTAGCAGCGAAGCCTGCATATGCATATTGACTCGTTTTTTGTTAGACTCCTGCGAATTTCATTAGATCCTCTATTCGGCTTTTCTTTCTGAACACCAAACAGAGCATCAGGGGCTACTGTCTATGCGGTAATATTTTTACATATTCTTTACTTACCTCAAAGCTTGTTAAAAGGCTGGCGCAGGCTTCAGTCAGTCCGCTCTTGGCGGACTGAACCTTCTGGATCACCGCACTCATAACAGTGCGGTGCTCCTCGTTGATGGAGGCGCCGTTAAGCACCTCCAGCAAATTGTTCGGTACCTCCGGTTGGACAGAGGCCACCATCTCGGTAGGCTTGCTCCTCTTGGAAGGAGGCTGCCTACCGGAGTCCGGCTCGAAGCCAGACTCGGAGCCCTTGGGGGATCTATCCCCTTTACTCCTGGAGTCCGGGAGGTCGCCTTGCGGCGCCTCCGGGACCACCTCCTCCTGACTTGGAACCTGTTGGGACAATGCTTCGGTGTCGTCCGTAGGGCGGGGGGAGGTAGCCGTCGGAAGTGAATTCACATCCGACGAATCCAGGGAGCCGCTCGACGACTCGTCGAGCCCGGCCTTGGGTGGACTGCATAATCGTATTCGACATAAGGAAAGGTTGCGCCATAAAGGAATACTATGAATTACTCTGGTATCCGGATACTTATGATTTCGCCGGGCGCTTGGCCCTGTGCGGCCACTCCTCTTCGCCATCGTCAGCGTCGGTGGAGTAGTCCGAAGGAAGGGTCTTCCCCTTCTTGGACCCTTCGACCTCCCCGGTCGGGGCGGCCTTCCTTTTCTTCCCCCCCCCCTGAGGGGGAGAGGTTTCTTCTTCCTCCTCCTCCTCTTCACGGGAGGAGCGCGTCTCGGATTCGTCGGATGATGAATCCGACACCTCGAGGCGCTGGGCACTCTTTCGAGTCCCTGTGGCCTTCTTCTTGGCCTTCTTCTCCGGCACCACATAGGGTGCCGGAACCAGCAGCTTCACCAAGCGAGCATTGGCTGGGTCTTCGGGCAAAGGAGCCGGACAGTTGATCTGTCCGGACTTCACCTGCCAGTCCTGTCAAAGGTAAGGGAGCTTAGATCCCGCATAGAGTCAAACTATGAAAGACTAATACCCTGTAAAAGGTGAAAATAGCTTATTGCACCAGCTTGACGCTGCGTGTTGAATCCGCGATCCTCGGAAGCGGATGCGGGAGCCTTGGCGCCCTTGAATAGCGCCTTCCAGGCATCTTAGTACGTCATGTCGAAGAGCCTGCTCAGAGTTCGGTGTTGCGCCGGGTCGAACTCCCACAGGTTGAAGGCCCGTTGTTGACACGGGAGGATCTGGCGGACGAGCATAACCTGGACTACATTGACAAGCTTGAGCTGCTTGTTCACCAGGGTTTGGATGCATATTTGCAGTCCAGTCACCTGTCCTTTGTTGCCCCATGACAGGCCCGTCTCTTTCCAGGACGTGAGCCGCGTAGGGGGTCCGGACTGGAACTCGGGGGCTGCGATCCATTTAGGGTCGCGCGGCTCGGTGATGTAAAACCACCCCGATTTCCACCCCTTCAGGGTTTCCACAAAGGAGCCCTCGAGCCATAGGACGTTGGGCATCTTGCCCGCCATGGCACCTCTGCACTCCGCCTGGTTGCCGCACACCACCTTTGGCTTGACATTGAAAGTCTTGAGCCATAGGCCAAAATGGGGGCAGATGCAGAGGAAAGCCTTGCACATGATGATAAATGCCGAGATGTTGAGGATGAAGTTCGGGGCCAGATCGTGGAAATCCAGGCCATAGTAGAACAAGAGCCCCCGGACGAATGGGTGGAGAGGAAAGCCCAGTCCGCGGAGGAAGTGGGGAAGGAACACTACCCTCTCATGGGGCCTTGGGGAGGGGAGGAGCTGCCCCTCTTCGGGAAGCCGGTGCGCGATGTCGTTAGACAAGTATCCGGCCTTCCTCAGTTTTTTGATGTGTCCCTCCATGACGGAGGATACCATCCACTTGCCTCCCGCTCCGGACATGGCTGGAGAAGGTCGAGGTGGGAAGTACGGACTTGGGCGCTAGAGCTCAAGTGTGCGGAAGATGGATAGGCAAAGGAGGAAGAAGGCGTAGGTGAAAAGGTGGATCCTTATCCCCTTATATGGGCGGATGCGGCTATGTGTCCCCACCAGCCTAATAAAACTCGATTATCTCCCAAGCGCCGTAATCAATGGCGCGGTTGGGTTACCCACATCCATATTGATGAGAATCCCATAAATAAAGGGGGCACGATCTCTGCTTCGACTGGACGTGCCAAGGAAACCGCCTCGCTAAACGCGCTAAGGTGGGACAGTAAAAACAATTCGAATAAAGGCTTGGCCGTAGCGCGATGTCACGCTACGGAATGCGTCAGTAGATTAGATTTGTGTAAACATTATTCTCTCTATGGCAATATGTGGAAACTTATTTTGCAGAGCTGGACACTATCCTTTCTGTTCAAAATCTTTTATGAAGTACTAGGAGGAGGAACCCGCCTTGCAATGCCGAAGACAATCTACACGCCGGACTCGTCGTCATTGAAGCCTGGTTCAGGGGCTACTGAGGGAGTCCTGGATTAGGGGGTGTCCGGATAGCCGGAGTATACCTTCAGCCGGACTCCTGGACTATGAAGATACAAGATTGAAGACTTCGTCCCGTGTCCGGAAGGGACATTCCTTGGCGTGGAAGGCAAGCTTGGTGATGCGGATATGTAGATCTCCTACCATTGTAACCGACTCTATGTAACCCTAACCCTCTCTGGTGTCTATATAAACCGGAGGGTTTTAGTCCGTAGGACAGAACAACAATCATACCATAGGCTAGCTTCTAGGGTTTAGCCTCCTTGATCTTGTGGTAGATCTACTCTTGTACTACCCATATCATCAATATCAATCAAGCAGGAGTAGGGTTTTACCTCCATCGAGAGGGCCCGAACCTGGGTAAAAACATCGTGTCCCTTGTCTCATGTTACCATCCGCCTAGACGCATAGTTCGGGACCCCCTACCCGAGATCCGCCAGTTTTGACACCGACAGCAGCCTTCTCCTAGATCGACAGAACACGGCCATCCAGAAGGACCCAGGACTGGCTCAGCCACGCACTCTGACGTGCTGCCACCAGTGGAGAGGCCCCGCCCCGAAGCTTGGAGCCCTCCGCGATAAGGGTCACCACGGCCAGGTCCAAGGGCGGAAGCGGCTCCAGGTCCGGGGACCCCAAGGCTGGAGAAGGGGGGGACCCCGACGACCGCGAGTAGCAGACCACCCCAGGAGAGCGCAACGATGATGAGAGGCGCACCTCCATCCCCACACTCACCACGTCCTCCTCCACAAACTCCGGGTCAGCCATCGGGGTTGCGATAGGGGGAGGGACTGCCATGACCACAGACCCACCCCCGACACCACCTGAGAGGCCATCCAGGCAGGGAAGGAAGACCCACCACCTGTAGAAACCGGGCTACATCGTCCATCAGACGTAGCAGGCAGAACCTCATCATCATCATCATCATCATCATCATCATCCGCACCAGAGGAGCTCTCCCTAGATGAAGCCCCATCGCCACCATGCCCCTCACCCTTGAAAGATCGTGGATGTCGCCTAGAGGGGGGGTGAATAGGCGCTTTAAAATAATTACGGTTTAGGCTTGAACAAATGCGGAATAAACCTAGCGGTTAATTTGTCAAACACAAAACCTACAACAACTAGGCTCACCTATGTGCACCAACAACTTATACTAAGCAAGATAAACAACTATGTGATAGCAAGATATATGACAAGAAACAATATGGCTATCACAAAGTAAAGTGCATAAGTAAAGGGCTCGGGAAAGAGATAACCAAGGCACGCGGAGACGACGATGTATCCCGAAGTTCACACCCTTGCGGATGCTAATCTCTGTTTTGAGCGGTGTGGAGGCACAATGCTCCCCAAGAAGCCACTAGGGCCACCGTAATCTCCTCACGCCCTCGCACAATGCAAGATGCCGTGATTCCACTAAGGGACCCTTGAGGGCGGTCACCGAACCCATACAAATGGCAACCCTTGGGGGCGGTCACCGAACCTGTACACTTTGGCAACCCTTGGGGCGGTCACCGGTACCCGTCAAATTGCTCGGGGCGATCTCCACAACCTAATTGGAGACCCCGACGCTTGCCCGGAGCTTTACACCACAATGGTTGAGCTCCGAACACCACCAACCGTTTAGGACGCCAAGGCACCCAAGAGGAACAAGCTCTAGGGTGCCCAAACACCCAAGAGTAATAAGCTTCTCAAACTTCACTTCCACGTATCACCGTGGACAACTCAAACCGATGCACCAAATGCAATGGCAAGGGCACACGGAGTGCCCAAGTCCTTCTCTCCCAATCCCACCAAAGCAACTAATGCAAGGGAAGAAAATGAGATGAAGAACGAAAGAAGAACACAAAGAACTCCAAGATCTAGATCCAAGGGGTTCCCCTCACTTAGAGGAGAAAGTGATTGGTGGAAACGTGGATCTAGATCTCCTCTCTCTTTTCCCTCAAGAACTAGCAAGAATCATTGGAGGGATTGAGAGTTAGCAAGCTCGAAGAAGGTCAACAATGGGGGAAGAACACGAGCTAAAAGGATAAGGTTCATTGGGGAAGAAGACCCCCTTTTATAGGTGGGGAAAAATCCAACCGTTATGCTCATAGCCTGCACCGAGCGGTACTACCGCTCCAAGGAGCGGTACTACCGTTAGCGCGGTAGTAGCCCTTTGAAACACAACAGCGACGAGGCAAAAAGGCCAGAAGAACCGTCGGAGCGGTAGTACCGCTTGACCGCACAGTACTACCTCTAGGGGTAGCTGTACTACTGCTAAGGGTAGCGGTACTACTGCTTGCGAGCGGTACTAAAAATTACATATGTGCCTACCACCGCTGGACTTGTGACGAGTTTTTGGTCCCGAGCGGAAGTAGCCACGGAAGTAGCCGTGGTAGTACTGCTCCAAGCGGTAGTACCGCTCCCAAGAGCGGTAGAAAAGGCCCAAAAGAAAATGGTGAGAACCCTTCCTCGGATAAGACCGGTAAAACCTCCAACACCGAAAACATCATAGAAGACGCATGCAAACTCCATTTTCAATGAACTCAAGCTTGTCATCAAGATGACCATAAGCTCTAAGACTCACAAATAGAACCAAACAACAACCAAGAAACATGATGCAAGGATGCAATGGTTTGAGCTCTCGACGAACGATACGATCAAGCTACTCACTTGAGAGCCCCCCTTGATAGTACGGCTATCGATGCTATAACCCGGTCTCCCAACTACCACCATGAGACCGGTAAAATAGAAAACCTATCAAGGGCAAACCTTTGCCTTGCACATGATCCACTTGAGCTAGATGATGATGATCTTGTCCTCCTCAAGATGGACCACCTTTCTTGATTGCGTTGGTTCGATGGAGACTAGATGATTGCTCCCCCATACTCCACTATCGGTGAGCCACTCTTCGGCACATCTTCACAAGTCCATGACACCACAATGGATGGCAAGATTCAAGCACTTGATCTCTTCGTGATGCTCCACTTTAACTTGCACACAGCAATCTTGATGACGATCACCACTTGATGTCATCCTCTCCATGGGTTGAGTGATATCTTCCTCTTGACGCAAGCCCATGAACACATACCTAACCCCACATAGAACTCTCACATAGACCATCGGTTAGTACACAAAGCACAATGGACAATGCTTACCATGTCATGGGATCACTTGATCCCTCTCGGTACATCTTCTATGCTTTGTGAGTTGATCAACTTGATTCACTCTTGACTTAGTCTTGATCAACCTTGAATCTTTCCAACTCTCTTCATTTGGATGATGTCTTGAAGGTAAACATGAATGATCACACAATCTTCTTCTTCAAGACATGCTTGCAATAAGCTCAACTCTCACATGACCAATCTTTGGATAATTCCTTAATAGCACCTTGCTCAACACAAACTCTCCTTGAAACCAACACATGTACTCCAAGAAAAGCCTATGGACAAAACCTTCAAATATAACTCAGGGCAACCATTAGTCCATAGAGATTGTCATCAATTACCAAAACCAAACATGGGGGAACCGCATGTTCTTTCAATCTCCCCCATTTTGGTAATTGATGACAATCACTTTCAAGAGAGTTAATATAAGGAATTATGCATCACCATGCAATGCAACAACCAATGATGCATGAGTAAGAGATGCAAATGCTTAGGAACAAAACCAAAGCAAGAGGAGAGAATTCTCTAAAATTTTCCACAAAACTCTCTGAAACTTCTCCCCCATTGGCATCGATTGCCAAAATGGGAGAAACGCTTAGAAGGCCAATATAAATTGTGTTCCTCCATAATTTGTGTATTTCTCAACAAGAGAGTGGAATGCAATACATAAGTTTGACGGTAAATACTAGGAGGAAAAAAACTATATTTAGGCCCAAAGTTTGCAAAAGAAAGATATGCCACAAAGACATAAGAAAGAGAGAAACAAGCAATCAAGCAATCAAAAGATACCAATTGAAGCAAGCAATCAACGGATATCAATTGAGCCAACTAGACCAATGATCCTACGTGCCACATGAATGAAATAAATTATGATATGAGAAAAGGAGTGTTCTAGAGAAACTAGAGAAGGCCCCCATGATTTGTGCACAATTTAGTTTAGTAATTGAATACAACGAGCACAAAATAGGATCGTCACTCCCCCAAGATCAATAGAACCTCACGACAAGTGCAAGAGAGTAACAGAGTGTTCTAAAGACACTAGTGAAGCTCTCCATGATTTGTTCACTCCTTACAACATTTGCATTAGGATACCAAGTGCACAAAATAGGATCATCACTCCCCAAAAATCAATAGAAACTCACAACAAGTGCAAGCGAGCATGTAGGAAACAAAGCCTAGTACTTGGAACAAACACATGGTTGAGAAAACAAGTAAAAGAGGCAGCTTAAGAAAGTGCTCAACCAAAATGATGTGTGTGAGTCAAGGCAATGCACTTGAGAAGACTAATGTAAGGATGAGCATAAGCATCAACATAGTCTTGGATAAATGAGATACATGGTGCATGACATGTCCTCCCCACACACACCCAACTAGCAAATGGGTTCACAAGCTCACTAAAAAGAGAATTAGCAACAAAGCTTGCAACCACCCATGGTGAAGAAAGAAGATGAAGGCCTCATCAAGACGAGGGATACCAATTAAGATGGCAAAAGCCTCGTAGAGATAAGCATGAGGAAAATAATCTTCACCACACAAGAGTGCATCAAGATGGAACGAGATACGACACGCACTCAAGGCAAAAGCTTTCACGGAGCCACCAAAGAAATAACAAAAGAGAGACAAGGTGGACGCAAAAGAAATGATATCATCTAGAGATGTAATTTCTCTCAAGTGTATAAGGTTCTAGGTAGACGAAATCATGATGATATATATCTACAAAGAAGGATGTACACCCGAAATAGTTAAAACATGAAGGAACAAGATATCCAAAAGGAAGTCATACATATACCAATAAGATATTTGCTTGAGAGCATAGCACATGGCTAGATATGGTCTTATTGTATATAAATAAATTCCAACCACACAAACATCAAAGACATCACAACTAGAAACAAGACATCATTGTTGGGATGCTTTGAGAAAGGAAACAAGTATCACAAGAAAGAATGGATAACATGCCATGATACAACCTACACAAGGTTGATGCAAGAAATGTGTGCATGAAGTATATGAAGATACTTCTTACTGAGATAACATTGGAAGGATGTGGTATATACCAATTGAAGGTACAAGATAGTAGTTCATTGAGCATCCTAGCTTGACTCCAATAAGCACATGGTGACACCACCTTCCTTGTGAGTGAGCCGAGCATCCAATGCATCTCCAATTGTTCCTGGAACAACAACACAAACAAAATGGTACCCAAACTCATTTGGACCAAAGAGTTAGAAACACCAACAATACATAGGACAAAATCCACATAAATATGTGCATATAGATTTGAACATAGATATCATGCACATCTCATCCAATTTGAGAATGGTGGAGTTTCCCCTATATATTGGGTCAAAGAAAGAAAGCATGCCAAAGAAACTACAAGAAGTAAATATGCATGCTCAAGACTTTCAAGAACCGAGACCAAAAGACAAAGAAATACCAAACGAAGAAAAGATACCAAATGAATAAATCATCACTTGGAGGATATCCATAAAAGATACATCAAGGAATGAGATATCCATTGATACACTCAAAAATAAAGATGTCAAACTCCCAAAAGAGAGAATGGTTCCAAACAGACCAAGCCCTCTACAAAGTTTCATGATGGCACAAAGTACCAAAAAGAAACGGCTTGCCTTCCACAAACACACACTTGATAAGGATCACAAGATGAGTGTTTTATAGAGAATAGGACAGCTCCCCCAAGACTAGTGCATTAAAGAGAAATTGCATTTGAATACAAAATGCATGAGGTGGGATCACCACTTTCACTATATCTAGAAAACACTAGACAAGATCAAGAAATAAACAAGATCCACAAGTGGTATGGAAGACAAAGGGAGTTGATACAATCCTAGGCAAGAGATAAGGCAAATAAAAGCAAAGGCCAATGTAGAGATGATCAATAATTTCTACCACACATAAGTGAGTACCAATTGTCAAAAAACAAGAAGTATTTGGAAATGATTCCCGTTGGTAGATAGCAAGGATATCCAACATCATCTTCATACTAAAACACAAGCAAAGTGCAACTTGTAGAGCTAACATGCCACCTAAGAACAAGATAATTTACAATATCAATTCTAGGTGACAATATCTCAAATGTACACATTTTCTAGGCTTGTAATATGCACATAGCATATTACTCCCCCATAATGTGATACCAATAAAAACTTAACAAGAGGCAAAATAACGATCCAACAAGAGATAATTAATGGGCAATTTAGAATTTGAATTTCTCATGAGAAGACATACCACATAGCGACTAGATAATCTTGAAATATCAATACTAGATGATATTACTCATGTACACACATATATAGGATTGTGAGGTGCACAAAGCACATCACTCCCCCATAATGGGATATTCCATTAATCTCTCACAAGATCCAACTAAGAAATGAACAAGATGCAAAAGGCTCAACGCATGACACACACGTACATGATGTGCAAACCAACACACACATACTTTATTTCTCAAGATAAGCAAATTGGAAGCATGACATATACAAGCACATGCAAGGTACAAAACCACAACATGCTAAGGGGCAAGTAACTTTCAATGTAAGCAATTTAAGCATGAGTTACCGCAAGGAGGAACATTGGATATACGATAGAAAGATGATCCGAATGACTTGGCTTGAGACAATATGAATGATGAGGACCCCTTAAATCTCCATAATGTAGCCAAGTCTCCAATGACCTCCAACAACACCTATTGATCAAGTTTGAGCTATTTGGTCCCCAACCAAGTTGGGTCCTAAGAGGTTAGTCACAATAGGCTTGGCTACCCAAATGGTTCTTTGCTTCAAACCACTTTGAGTATCAACAAACTTGGCAACCACATTGCCAACCTTATCCTTCCCAAGAGAATAGACATCATCAATAATAATTGGGTTGGATAAGTTACCACCTGTGCATGAAGAAGCGAGGAGACCATTCTCACGACATAGGTAGCAACGTCTACTCTTCACTTTCTTCTCACTTGATTTCTCAACTTGAGAAGCATTACCTTGAGTCTTCTTGGGAAGAGGTCTTTCTTCAACTTGAGGTTGAGCATGAGAATGCACTTGTAGCCGCTTACCTTGTTGCTTGTCACTAATGGCCTTCTTCTTCAATGGGCAGGATCTAACATGATGCCCTTCAATTTTGCACTTGAAGCAAATAATCTTGGCCGAACTCTTGACTTGTTTTTGGCCCTTCTTGTTGTTGCTCTTGGACTTCTTCTTCTTATTGAAGTTGAATCCAAGTCCACCTTTGTCATTGGGGGATTTTTGTACACTCAAGATATTGTTGAGTGTGGCATTCCCTTCATGACACTTTTCCAAATCTTTCTTCAAAGAAGTGACTTGGGCCTTGAGCTCTTTGATTTCCTCTACATGGTTAGTCTCAACACAAGCACTAGAGGAAGTATAAGCTTCATCTTTAGAGCAACAAGGCAAGGAAAGCAATTCATCACAAGATGTACCAATGTTATGCATGGATGAATCGCGAGGACTAGCACAAGGCAATATAGCATTTTGACTAAAAGTAGTGCTAGTGTCCACATGAGGCTCACTAGATGTTACCTTAGCAATCATGGCCTCATGAGCTATCTTTAGCACATTATGGGATACTAGAAGATCATCATGAGAGCTTGAGAGCTTTTCATGGCTTTCTTCCAATTTCCCATAATTGCTGGATAGCAACTCAAGTTAAGCCCGTAGCTCAATGTTCTCCTTTAAAATGGATGCTTCACAAGAAATAGAGTTAGTAGCACAAGCATCATCATTAACAACAAGAGGAGAAGGCAACTTGGCAAGCTCTTTTAAATAAGAAGCTTCAAGTTGAGCATGAGACTCGGCGAGTTTGATGATCTCACCCTTGATTACCCTTGAGCCATTTTTTAGGTGCTTGAAATCCTCAAGAAGTCTAGCATGAGCAACTTCAAGCTTAGCATTTTTAGTTTCAAAAACATTAGGCACCTCAAGAGCTCTATCATGAGATTCCTTCACTCTAAATAACTCTAGAGCAAAAGTCTCCTCAAGAGATTCCTTGGTGGTTTGTTCAAGTTCAAGAGATTGAGAGAGGTCCGCAATCTCATAAGCGTAATCACGCTCATGACCTTCCATTTTATCAATGGTGACCTCATGCTCCTCAAGACGAGATTCCAACTCATCAATATATTTCTTGCCCTCAATAGCAATAGACATGATTTCCATGAAGTTGGAACGAGCAATTTTATTCTTAAGAAGAGCTTTAAAAATTATTTCCCCTTTAACTTTTAAGGAGGCAACATCATCATTCTCTTCATCATAATCGACATCATCATCACTCTTGCCATCATCAATATTATCACAAGATATATTGGGATTCAAAGTGGGAGATACCTTTGAAGCCTTGGCCATAAGGCAAAAAGAAATAGATGATGATGTGGGATCCCCTGAAGCACCATTCAAGACCACATCTTTTTCCATGGAGTGTTGGGTTTCCTCTACATTGTTAGCACAACAACTCGAGGAAATACATGCATTTTTATCATGGCAACAAGACATAGCAAGCATATCATCATGAGATTTAGTCAAGCAATTTGTACATGATATGCAAGGACTATCAACACAAGCATGTGAAACATTTGGAGTGCTCGAAGTGCTAGAGTCCAAAGATGAAGCATCACAACAAGATAGTGATGAAGAGTCATCAACGATAAGCACATATCATCATTGCAATGACCAACACTACTCACCATAACATTACCTTGTGGCAATCCACATGTAGGTGAAGTAGAAGAAGTTGAGAAGGCAACACGGCCGGAGGTGGGGGGAGAACAATCAACCCCACAAATCTTGGACACACCATATTTATCTTGAATCTTTGTCCACAACTCATGAGCATCCCGGAACGGCATGAGTTGAAATATAACTACATTGCTCAAAGCATCGAAAAGCACATTAGAAGCTTGAGCATTGAGATAAGAGCTTTTCTCATCCTCTAAAGATAATCTTTGGGGATCCTTTGGAGGAGAAAACCCCATATCTACAATTCACTCTAAATTTGGGTCCATGACCCTAAAGAGATTAAGCATGTGAATTACCCAAACATCAAAATTTGTTCCATCGAAACTAAGAGTGTGAGAGAATCCTAATCCCCTAGTCGACATCTTTACTCTCTAGGCGGTTAAGCCTAACAAAGAGAGACGAGGCTCTGATACCAATTGAAAGATCATGGATGTCGCCTAGAGGGGGGGTGAATAGGCGCTTTAAAATAATTACGGTTTAGGCTTGAACAAATGCGGAATAAACCTAGCGGTTAATTTGTCAAACACAAAACCTACAACAACTAGGCTCACCTATGTGCACCAACAACTTATACTAAGCAAGATAAACAACTATGTGATAGCAAGATATATGACAAGAAACAATATGGCTATCACAAAGTAAAGTGCATAAGTAAAGGGCTCGGGAAAGAGATAACCGAGGCACGCGGAGACGACGATGTATCCCGAAGTTCACACCCTTGCGGATGCTAATCTCTGTTTTGAGCGGTGTGGAGGCACAATGCTCCCCAAGAAGCCACTAGGGCCACCGTAATCTCCTCACGCCCTTGCACAATGCAAGATGCCGTGATTCCACTAAGGGACCCTTGAGGGCGGTCACCGAACCCGTACAAATGGCAACCCTTGGGGGCGGTCACCGAACCCGTACACTTTGGCAACCCTTGGGGGCGGTCACCAAACCCATACACTTTGGCAACCCTTGGGGGCGGTCACCGGTACCCGTCAAATTGCTCGGGGCGATCTCCACAACCTAATTGGAGACCCCGACGCTTGCCCGGAGCTTTACACCACAACGGTTGAGCTCCGAACACCACCAACCATCTAGGACGCCAAGGCACCCAAGAGGAACAAGCTCTAGGGTGCCCAAACACCCAAGAGTAATAAGCTTCTCAAACTTCACTTCCACGTATCACCGTGGACAACTCAAACCGATGCACCAAATGCAATGGCAAGGGCACACGGAGTGCCCAAGTCCTTCTCTCCCAATCCCACCAAAGCAACTAATGCTAGGGAAGAAAATGAGAGGAAGAACGAAAGAAGAACACGAAGAACTCCAAGATCTAGATCCAAGGGGTTCCCCTCACTTAGAGGAGAAAGTGATTGGTGGAAACGTGGATCTAGATCTCCTCTCTCTTTTCCCTCAAGAACTAGCTAGAATCATTGGAGGGATTGAGAGTTAGCAAGCTCGAAGAAGGTCAACAATGGGGGAAGAACACGAGCTAAAAGGATAAGGTTCATTGGGGAAGAAGACCCCCTTTTATAGGTGGGGAAAAATCCAACCGTTATGCTCATAGCCTGCACCAAGCGGTACTACCGCTCCAAGGAGCGGTACTACCGTTAGGGCGGTAGTAGCCCTTTGAAACACAACAGCGACGAGGCAAAAAGGCCAGAAGAACCGTCGGAGCGGTAGTACCGCTTGACCGCACGGTACTACCTCTAGGGGTAGCTGTACTACTGCTAAGGGTAGCGGTACTACTGCTTGCGAGCGGTACTAAAAATTACATCTGTGCCTACCACCGCTGGACTTGTGACGAGTTTTTGGTCCCGAGCGGAAGTAGCCACGGAAGTAGCCGCAGTAGTACTGCTCCAAGCGGTAGTACCGCTCCGAAGAGCGGTAGTAAAAAATTACTTCTGCTCATGTCCGCGGTAGTACCGCTGCAGGCTTTTCAGAACACCAAAACTGACACAACTTCTGCAAACGGACTCCGAATTCGACGAAACCAAGTTTGTTGCAAAGCTAGCGACAAGGGCTAACACAATCTTGATAGAAATATCAATAAGAAGCAAATGAGAAAAGGCCCAAAAGAAAATGGTGAGAACCCTTCCTCGGATAAGACCGGTAAAACCCCAACACCGAAAACATCATAGAAGACGCATGCAAACTCCGTTTTCAATGAACTCAAGCTTGTCATCAAGATGACATAAGCTCTAAGACTCACAAATAGAACCAAACAACAACCAAGAAACATGATGCAAGGATGCAATGGTTTGAGCTTTCGACGAACGATACGATCAAGCTACTCACTTGAGAGCCCCCCTTGATAGTACGGCTATCGATGCTATAACCCGGTCTCCCAACTACCACCATGAGACCGGTAAAATAGAAAACCTATCAAGGGCAAACCTTTGCCTTGCACATGATCCACTTGAGCTAGATGATGATGATCTTGTCCTCCTCAAGATGGACCACCTTTCTTGATTGCGTTGGTTCGATGGAGACTAGATGATTGCTCCCCCATAATCCACTATCGGTGAGCCACTCTTCGGCACATCTTCACAAGTCCATGACACCACAATGGATGGCAAGATTCAAGCACTTGATCTCTTCGTGATGCTCCACTTTAACTTGCACACAGCAATCTTGATGACGATCACCACTTGATGTCATCCTCTCCATGGGTTGAGTGATATCTTCCTCTTGACGCAAGCCCATGAACACATACCTAACCCCACATAGAACTCTCACATAGACCATCGGTTAGTACACAAAGCACAATGGACAATGCTTACCATGCCATGGGATCACTTGATCCCTCTCGGTACATCTTCTATGCTTTGTGAGTTGATCAACTTGATTCACTCTTGACTTAGTATTGATCAACCTTGAATCTTTCCAACTCTCTTCATTTGGATGATGTCTTGAAGGTAAACATGAATGATCACACAATCTTCTTCTTCAAGACATGCTTGCAATAAGCTCAACTCTCACATGACCAATCTTTGGATAATTCCTTAATAGCACCTTGCTCAACACAAACTCTCCTTGAAACCAACACATGTACTCCAAGAAAAGCCTATGGACAAAACCTTCAAATATAACTCAGGGCAACCATTAGTGCATAGAGATTGTCATCAATTACCAAAACCAAACATGGGGGAATTGCATGTTCTTTCAATCTCCACCATTGTGGTAATTGATGACAATCACTTTCAAGAGAGTTAATATAAGGAATTATGCATCACCATGCAATGCAACAACCAATGATGCATGAGTAAGAGATGCAAATGCTTAGGAACAAATCCAAAGCAAGAGGAGAGAATTCTCTAAACTTTTCCACAAAACTCTCTGAAACTGCTCCCCCATTGGCATCGATTGCCAAAATGGGAGAAACGCTTAGAAGGCTAATATAAATTGTGTTCCTCCATAATTTGTGTATTTCTCAACAAGAGAGTGGAATGCAATACACAAGTTTGACGGTAAATACTAGGAGGAAAAAAACTATATTTAGGCCCAAAGTTTACAAAAGAAAGATATGCCACAAAGACATAAGAAAGAGAGAAACAAGCAATCAAGCAATCAAAAGATACCAATTGAAGCAAGCAATCAGCGGATATCAATTGAGCCAACTAGACCAATGATCCTACGTGCCACATGAATGAAATAAATTATGATATGAGAAAAGGAGTGTTCTAGAGAAACTAGAGAAGGTCCCCATGATTTGTGCACAATTTAGTTTAGTAATTGAATACAACAAGCACAAAATAGGATCGTCACTCCCCCAAGATCAATAGAACCTCACGACAAGTGCAAGAGAGTAACAGAGTGTTCTAAAGACACTAGTGAAGCTCTCCATGATTTGTTCACTCCTTACAACATTTGCATTAGGATACCAAGTGCACAAAATAGGATCATCACTCCCCGAAAATCAATAGAAACTCACAACAAGTGCAAGTGAGCTTGTAGGAAACAAAGCCTAGTACTTGGAACAAACACATGGTTGAGAAAACAAGTAAAAGAGGCATCTTAAGAAAGTGCTCAACCAAAATGATGTGTGTGAGTCAAGGCAATGCACTTTAGAAGACTAATGTAAGGATGAGCATAAGCATCAACATAGTCTTGGATAAATGAGATACATGGTGCATGACATGTCCTCCCCACACACACCCAACTAGCAAATGGGTTCACAAGCTCACTAAAAAGAGAATTAGCAACAAAGCTTGCGACCACCCATGGTGAAGAAAGAAGATGAAGGCCTCATCAAGACGAGAGATACCAATTAAGATGGCAAAAGCCTCGTAGAGATAAGCATGAGGAAAATAATCTTCACCACACAAGAGTGCATCAAGATGGAACGAGATACGACACGCACTCAAGGCAAAAGCTTTCACGGAGCCACTAAAGAAATAAAAAAAGAGAGACAAGGTGGACGCGAAAGAAATGATATCATCTAGAGATGTAATTTCTCTCAAGTGTATAAGGTTCTAGGTAGACGAAATCATGATGATATATATCTACAAAGAAGGATGTACACCCGAAATAGTTAAAACATGAATGAACAAGATATCCAAAAGGAAGTCATACATATACCAATAAGATATTTGCTTGAGAGCATAGCACATGGCTAGATATGGTCTTATTGTATATAAATGAATTCCAACCACACGAACATCAAAGACATCACAACTAGCAACAAGACATCATTGTTGGGATGCTTTGAGAAAGGAAACAAGTATCACAAGAAAGAATGGATAACATGCCATGATACAACCTACACAAGGTTGATGCAAGAAATGTGTGCATGAAGTATATGAAGATACTTCTTACTGAGATAACATTGGAAGGATGTGGTATATACCAATTGAAGGTACAAGATAGTAGTTCATTGAGCATCCTAGCTTGACTCCAATAAGCACATGGTGACACCACCTTCCTTGTGAGTGAGCCGAGCATCCAATGCATCTCCAATTGTTCCTAGAACAACAACACAAACAAAATGGTACCCAAACTCATTTGGACCAAAGAGTTAGAAACACCAACAATACATAGGACAAACTCCACATAAATATGTGCATATAGATTTGAACATAGATATCATGCACATCTCATCCAATTTGAGAATGGTGGAGTTTCCCCTATATATTGGGTCAAAGAAAGAAAGCATGCCAAAGAAACTACAAGAAGTAAATATGCATGCTCAAGACTTTCAAGAACCGAGATCAAAAGACAAAGAAATACCAAACGAAGAAAAGATACCAAATGTATAAATCATCACTTGGAGGATATCCATAAAAGATACATCAAGGAATGAGATATCCATTGATACACTCAAAAATAAAGATGTCAAACTCCCAAAAGAGAGAATGGTTCCAAACAAACCAAGCCCTCTACAAAGTTTCATGATGGCACAAAGTACCAAAAAGAAACGGCTTGCCTTCCACAAATACACACTTGATAAGGATCACAAGATGAGTGTTTTATAGAGAATAGGACAGCTCCCCCAAGACTAGTGCATTAAAGAGAAATTGCATTTGAATACAAAATGCATGAGGTGGGATCACCACTTTCACTATATCTAGAAAACACTAGACAAGATCAAGAAATAAACAAGATCCACAAGTGGTATGGAAGACAAAGGGAGTTGATACAATCCTAGGCAAGAGATAAGGCAAATAAAAGCAAAGGCCAATGTAGAGATGATCAATAATTTCTACCAGACATAAGTGAGTAGCAATTGTCAAAAGACAAGAAGTATTTGGAAATGATTCCCGTTGGTAGATAGCAAGGATATCCAACATCATCTTCATACTAAACACAAGCAAAGTGCAACTTGTAGAGCTAACATGCCACCTAAGAATAAGATAATTTACAATATCAATTCTAGGTGACAATATCTCAAATGTACACATTTTCTAGGCTTGTAATATGCACATAGCATATTACTCCCCCATAATGTGATACCAATAAAAACTTAACAAGAGGCAAAATAACGATCCAACAAGAGATAATTAATGGGCAATTTAGAATTTGAATTTCTCATGAGAAGACATACCACATAGCGACTAGATAATCTTGAAATATCAATACTAGATGGTATTACTCATGTACACACATATATAGGATTGTGAGGTGCACAAAGCACATCACTCCCCCATAATGGGATATTCCATTAATCTCTCACAAGATCCAACTAAGAAATGAACAAGATGCAAAAGGCTCAACGCATGACACACACGTACATGATGTGCAAACCAACACACACATACTTTATTTCTCAAGATAAGCAAATTGGAAGCACAACATATACAAGCACATGCAAGGTACAAAACCACAACATTCTAAGGGGCAAGTAACTTTCAATGTAAGCAATTTAAGCATGAGTTACCGCAAGGAGGAACATTGGATATACGATAGAAAGATGATCCGAATGACTTGGCTTGAGACAATATGAATGATGAGGAACCCTTAAATCTCCATAATGTAGCCAAGTCTCCAATGACCTCCAACAACACCTATTGATCAAGTTTGAGCTATTTGGTCCCCAACCAAGTTGGGTCCTAAGAGGTTAGTCACAATAGGCTTGGCTACCCAAATGGTTCTTTGCTTCAAACCACTTTGAGTACCAACAAACTTGGCAACCACATTGCCAACCTTATCCTTCCCAAGAGAATAGACATCATCAATAATAATTGGGTTGGATAAGTTACCACTTGTGCATGAAGAAGCGAGGAGACCATTCTCACGACATAGGTAGCAACGTCTACTCTTCACTTTCTTCTCACTTGATTTATCAACTTGAGAAGCATTAGCTTGAGTCTTCTTGGGAAGAGGCCTTTATTCAACTTGAGGTTGAGCATGAGAATGCACTTGTAGCCGCTTACCTTGTTGCTTGTCACTAATGGCCTTCTTCTTCAATGGGCAGGATCTAACATGATGCCCTTCAATTTTGCACTTGAAGCAAATAATCTTGGCCGAACTCTTGACTTGTTTTTGGCCCTTCTTGTTGTTGCTCTTGGACTTCTTCTTCTTATTGAAGTTGAATCCAAGTCCACCTTTGTCATTGGGGGATTTTTGTACACTCAAGATATTGTTGAGTGTGGCATTCCCTTCATGACACTTTTCCAGATCTTTCTTCAAAGAAGTGACTTGGGCCTTGAGCTCTTTGATTTCCTCTACATGGTTAGTCTCAACACAAGCACTAGAGGAAGTATAAGCTTCATCTTTAGAGCAACAAGGCAAGGAAAGCAATTCATCACAAGATGTACCAATGTTATGCATGGATGAATCGCGAGGACTAGCACAAGGCAATATAGCATTTTGACTAAAAGTAGTGCTAGTGTCCACATGAGGCTCACTAGATGTTACCTTAGCAATAATGGCCTCATGAGCTATCTTTAGCACATTATGGGATACTAGAATATCATCATGAGAGCTTGAGAGCTTTTCATGGCTTTCTTCCAATTTCCCATAATTTCTAGATAGCAACTCAAGTTAAGCCCGTAGCTCAACGTTCTCCTTTAAAATGGATGCTTCACAAGAAATAGAGTTAGTAGCACAAGCATCATCATTAACAACAAGAGGAGAAGGCAACTTGGCAAGCTCTTTTAAATAAGAAGCTTCAAGTTGAGCATGAGACTCGGCGAGTTTGATGATCTCACCCTTGATGACCCTTGAGCCATTTTTTAGGTGCTTGAAATCCTCAAGGAGTCTAGCATGAGCAACTTCAAGCTTAGCATTTTTAGTTTCAAAAACATTGGGCACCTCAAGGGCTCTATCATGAGATTCCTTCACTCTAAATAACTCTAGAGCAAAAGTCTCCTCAAGAGATTCCTTGGTGGTTTGTTCAAGTTCAAGAGATTGAGAGAGGTCCGCAATCTCATTAGCGTAATCACGCTCATGACCTTCCATTTTATCAATGGTGACCTCTTGCTCCTCAAGACGAGATTCCAACTCATCAATATATTTCTTGCCCTCAATAGCAATAGACATGATTTCCATGAAGTTGGAACGAGCAATTTTATTCTTAAGAAGAGCTTTAAAAATTATTTCCCCTTTAACTTTTAAGGAGGCAACATCATCATTCTCTTCATCATAATCGACATCATCATCACTCTTGCCATCATCAATATTATCACAAGATATATTGGGATTCAAAGTGGGAGATACCTTTGAAACCTTGGCCATAAGGCAAAAAGAAATAGATGATGATGTGGGATCCCTTGAAGCACCATTCAAGACCACATCTTTTTCCATGGAGTGTTGGGTTTCCTCTACATTGTTAGCACAACAAATCGAGGAAATACATGCATTTTTATCATGGCAACAAGACATAGCAAGCATATCATCATGAGATTTAGTCAAGCAATTTGTACATGATATGCAAGGACTATCAACACAAGCATGTGAAACATTTGGAGTGCTCGAAGTGCTAGAGTCCAAAGATGAAGCATCGCAACAAGATAGTGATGAAGAGTCATCAACGATAAGCACATATCATCATTGCAATGACCAACACTACTCACCATAACATTACCTTGTGGCAATCCACATGTAGGTGAAGTATAAGAAGTTGAGAAGGCAACACGGCCGGAGGTGGGGGGAGAACAATCAACCCCACAAATCTTGGACACACCATATTTATCTTGAATCTTTGTCCACAACTCATGAGCATCCCGGAACGGCATGAGTTGAAATATAACTACATTGCTCAAAGCATCGAAAAGCACATTAGAAGCTTGAGCATTGAGATAAGAGCTTTTCTCATCCTCTAAAGATAATCTTTGGGGATCCTTTGGAGGAGAAAACCCCATATCTACAATTCACTCTAAATTTGGGTCCATGACCCTAAAGAGATTAAGCATGCGAATTACCCAAACATCAAGATTTGTTCCATCGAAACTAAGAGTGTGAGAGAATCCTAATCCCCTAGTCGACATCTTTACTCTCTAGGCGGTTAAGCCTAACAAAGAGAGACGAGGCTCTGATACCAATTGAAAGATCATGGATGTCGCCTAGAGGGGGGGTGAATAGGCGCTTTGAAATAATTACGGTTTAGGCTTGACCAAATGCGGAATAAACCTAGCGGTTAATTTGTCAAACACAAAACCTACAACAACTAGGCTCACCTATGTGCACCAACAACTTATACTAAGCAAGATAAACAACTATGTGATAGCAAGATATATGACAAGAAACAATATGGCTATCACAAAGTAAAGTGCATAAGTAAAGGGCTCGGGAAAGAGATAACCGAGGCACGCGGAGACGACGATGTATCTTGAAGTTCACACCCTTGCGGATGCTAATCTCTGTTTTGAGCGGTGTGGAGGCACAATGCTCCCCAAGAAGCCACTAGGGCCACCGTAATCTCCTCACGCCCTTGCACAATGCAAGATGTCGTGATTCCACTAAGGGACCCTTGAGGGCGGTCACCGAACCCGTACAAATGGCAACCCTTGGGGGCGGTCACCGAACCCGTACACTTTGGCAACCCTTGGGGGCGGTCACCGGTACCCGTCAAATTGCTCGGGGCGACTCCACAACCTAATTGGAGACCCCGAAGCTTGCCCGGAGCTTTACACCACAACGGTTGAGCTCCGAACACCACCAACCATCTAGGATGCCAAGGCACCCAAGAGGAACAAGCTCTAGGGTGCCCAAACACCCTAGAGTAATAAGCTTCTCAAACTTCACTTCCACGTATCACCGTGGAGAACTCAAACCGATGCACCAAATGCACTACTAGGAAAAGGCATGCTAGTGGCGCACCGAATTTGCCTTCTAATGGCGCACTACCGGTGCACCACTGGCATCACGCCATTAGAATTAAATTCTAATGGTGCACCACCGGTGCGCCATTAGTATCTGGTGTTCTAATGGCGCACCACGTAGTGCGCCATTAGTATAGCCTGAAGTGTGCCATTAGAATGCCTCCCAGGGGGCCATATGTACCCATGTGCTTTGGCATTCTAATGGCGCACCAGCAGTTAATGCGCCATTAGTGTGATGATCACAGTGCGCCGTTAGTGTCTTGTGTGGTGCGCCATTAGTATGAATATTAGGTTTTATTTTTTTTGCTTTTCTGATTTTTTGCACAGGTTACAAAATATATTATTGGACAGAATATGGACAGCAGCACACAGCAACATCAGATTCATCGAATACAATAGAAGATTAGTCTCCGAATACAATTCATCATATTAGTCTCCGAATTCAAAAGACCGAACAAAGATAAAACATTACAAGTCTCGAGACCGCGAGTATCGAGTTTGTCGGAAGTAATACTAATCCTAACAAGTCCTACTAATCATCATCATACAACTTCTACTCGTTATTCAGAACAAGTCATACGATCATCATCTTTATAGTCTTCGGACCAACCCTACTTAATTGTTCTTAGCACATGATCATCAGTATTAGGCAGGACCTAAATACCCTATTTAAGCTAAAATAGCA
This sequence comes from Triticum aestivum, assembly GCF_018294505.1. Taxonomy (NCBI): domain Eukaryota; kingdom Viridiplantae; phylum Streptophyta; class Magnoliopsida; order Poales; family Poaceae; genus Triticum; species Triticum aestivum. The sequence goes on from NC_057797.1 coordinate 203,387,999, forward strand.
TAAAACAATATAGACCCTGACTCTCCATTATGGAGAATGGAGAACATCCCGTCTCCAATTCTTGCGCTTCGCTTCCTTTTGCTTCCAAGAAGCTCCTTATGACTGTCCATACATTTTTTTCCATCCTTTGATTTTCATGTCTCCACTTCTTTTAGAAATCTCGTATGGACAGTTGAGATTCGTAGGACGACCTGGCTGTATGTTCAAAACATTAACACTACCTTTCAGATACATCATATGAGGCACATAATTCTCTGGGATTATCTGTTGAAAAACATAGTGATAACTTCATAGTTAGCAATGATGTACTAGTTTTAGAAGTATGCAAAAGATGCACGGATGTCGTAATAGTAAAAATCTTACCAGGGTATCTCCATGGTAGTTACCGTAGTTGAACACATGCACTAGTGGCACATATTTACCATAATGTTGAGGAGTTTGATTGTAGACATTGTAATTCTCAATGTCAGTACAAAATCTGACCAAATGATTTTTCTCCTTGTAAGTTGTTAATTCGGAGCCATCGGTGTAGTGGGTTTTGTCTACCATCTCCCGCACATTCTTTGAACAATAAAAATAAGTTGTCAATGGAAATAAGCTGTCAACTCTTTTGAAATAAACAATATAAATTAGCTAATAACTATGTTTGAGAAACTCACATAGCGGTAGAACTGGAGGCGTATCAACAAGGACCCAAATGTCCATATTGTCTTGGTTGATGTCAGGATTACCAAGATCCATGGTGATAAGCATACCCTCATCAAAACCATACATCTTGCAAAATGCTTCCCAATTTTTGCAACCAAAATGGGTTACGCTCTCAGAATTATATAGATTTACTTCAAAGTCCACATCGTGATGAGTCCTTAGGTGAATTTTCTTTGTTTTAGAAATTTCATGGTCTTCAAAATCCATCCTCTCCAAGACATAGCGTCTTGCATGGCATGGGATAAGCTATACTCGAATTGTAAAAGATGAAAATTACACGTTGAAATAGTTGAAGTCATGCTTAATTATGAAAATAACACTTGTCGTCGTTGTGTACCGTTTCAACTTCAAAGGTCTCCTCGAGCTTAATGCTGAAGCGCCGATCATCATCCAGGTGAGGCATGTCGCACAGACCTCGATCGTCGTGGCACTAGTCGCACTCCGCCGGGAGACTTTTGTCGTTCGATGATGATGACGACATATCCTACGTTCATAATTCAAAACTACATCATTTAGGGTTTGTCGACACCGAGGCACCCTAAAAGCCTAAGCTTTCATCATTTAGGTTTTGTCGACGCCGAGGCACCCTAAAAGCCTAAGCGTACATCATTTAGGTTCTCATCGACACCGAGGCACCCTAGGTTGGGCCTAATCACTTGGCACTAATCACTTGGCTCTATTGCCACCTATGTTGGGTTTATCATCTAGGGTTTATCGATGCTAAGGAGAATTCTAAGTTGGGCCTAATAACTTGGCTCTATTGCCACCTATGGTTTAATGCAGCAAGAATGGCAGGGCAGTTGATCCTACTTAACTAAGTACTAAGATACCCCTGCCCATGCATTAGTCGCAAGTACCCCATATGTCCTATTTTTAGCAAAGTCATGCTAAAATTCACGGAAAATTTTAGCATGACCTTTGCTGAAAATAGGACATATGGAGTACCCGAATTTGCCGGAACGGAAGTTAATCAACATTCCGGCAAACTCAAGGGCAACTCGGGGTACCTGCAAATTCATCACAACACAATGGTCGGAGACAAACCCATCAAACTAGCAAGATGATCATCATCTTTGCAAGACAGTAGCTCAAGTTTTTGACAGTAGCCTCTGAAGAAAACAGCATTGCAACATTCAAGTTCACATGATAAAAAAATCATCCAAATACAACGAGATCAGCAAAGGACAGTAAGATATATACTGAAATTATCATAACAAAATGCCAGCTACTGCCATGGTCAAAGAATAGATTATGATAGCTGGACACATAAATTATGATAGATTGTGATAGCTTGGGGAATAGATTATGATAGATTGTGATGCATGGACTTGTTCTACTCCAGGTTTTCAATTACAAACACATACAAGCACATGCAGTGCCAGAGATCATATTTGCTAGATATAATTTCGGCAATGAGATTTAAATAGAGCTGTGGTGATGTAACCTAGGTGAATATACACGAAATAAGGTTTACTGGTGCTACCCAATGCTAGTAATCAAGCAGTAACATAAAATGCTAGTAAGTTCACTGGGAGAACTGTGAAAAAAAAGCAGCAGTAGCAGAATATGTTTGGAGTAGCATCAACAGTTTTACAAATCAAATAGGCCACACAAGGGGCTGATCTAGGAACCTTGACAGGGATACCCAGAACAGGAGACTCCGTCATGTGCAGCTTACAGCCTAGTAGCCTACAGGCATGGAATTGCAGAGTACAAGCACTGTTGGAGACCACAAGGTTGGGTATGTTTCCCTGGAGGTGCTCACGCATGGGTCCATCCAATATATGCAATGGCTGTCGGCAGCCTAGTAGTGGAAATTTTTTTGGATTCTGGAGCATTGGCTAGCAAGCTCTAGCCAAAGTGTGTATGCGTTAAGTCTATGAGGTCAGGGGCATTCTTGCGTTATAACTGTGGAAACAGAACCGCGCCAAGGCTGACACATCTCTGCACCATGGAGTGTTCCTTTTTCTTAATTCCCCAAGCAGCCTAGCGCTGCTCCATGACCTGACCTTTTATACTATGATGAACAAAAGCATCTACCTCAGAAATCTCCAGTACATAGACCACGGGTAGAACAAGTCCATGCATCACAAAGTCACACAAATCAGAGTGACAGCACCAACAATTTCGAGCTCCCTGTGGTACAAAGCAGCCCCGGAATTGCTCAGACGGGCAGTCCGACTGGTGACAGGGTCCAAACCGAAAGCTATATGCTACCACAATCTATCATGAACACGGCCCAAACGAAGTCAATTCTACACTACATCTGACGGACTACTCCGTGTTCTCTCAGATTTTCTCCACTCGCCAAGACGGGTTCCCACCCAGCCTAGCCATCCCCGCCTCTCCTCTCTCACGCGCACGCAGCAACCCAGAAAAACACAAGACAAGTAGTAGAATCTCTGCTCTACTGGGAGGCAACGAAGTGGCCAAGGTCACAGGGGGCGATACCTGAGCGGAAGCCCTAGGCTAGCGCGAGGGGGCGGAGCGCTGCTGCTGCTGCTGTTGCTCGGGGACAGCGAGGTCGGAGTGGGCGGCGCGGGAAGGCGGCGGGAGGCGGGGGAGGGGGTTCCGCCGTTCCGGCTGGAGGGGCAAGAGGTGGGAGGAGACGAGGCGGCGGCGCGGTCGGGTGGGTGCGTGGGGCACTCCTCCCTGGTCCGGACTGGCCACGCTGCTCGAGGACGGCGAAGGAGATGAGGGGGGCGGCGAGGGGGACGGCGAACATGGGGGGCAGCGGGTGAGATCGATGAGGCAGGGGAGAGATTAGAGAGATTGGGGATTTAGTGTGGGGTGAAGCTTTCTAATGGCGCACCACCCCCTCGTGCGCCATAAGTACGACTATTCTAATGGCGCACCACCAGTCGGTGCGCCATTAGAATTTAGTGTGGGGGAAGCTTTCTAATGGCGCACCACCCCCTCGTGCGCCATAAGTAGTTTTGCACAAAAAAGAATAATTTTTTTTACAGTAATGGCGCACTGTCTGCTTGGTGCGCCATTACTACTTAGAACTAGTAATGGTGCACTTCGACCTGATGCGCCATTAGTATGTATGGAAAAATGGAAAAAATAATTTAATACTAGTGGCGCACCCTGTTTCTGGTGCGCCATTAGTGTCTTCCACACTAATGGCGCATCACCAACCGGTGTGCCATTAGTATATAGTAGTGGCGCACTGCTTCCATGGTGCGCCATTAGTATCAATCATATCTATAGCCCTTTTCCTAGTAGTGATGCAATGGCAAGGGCACACGGAGTGCCCAAGTCTTTCTCTCCCAATCCCACCAAAGCAACTAATGCTAGGGAAGAAAATGAGAGGAAGAATGAAAGAAGAACATGAAGAACTCCAAGATCTAGATCCAAGGGGTTCCCCTCACTTAGAGGAGAAAGTGATTGGTGGAAACGTGGATCTAGATCTCCTCTCTCTTTTCCCTCAAGAACTAGCAAGAATCATTGGAGGGATTGAGAGTTAGCAAGCTCGAAGAAGGTCAACAATAGGGGAAGAACACAAGCTAAAAGGATAAGGTTCATTGGGGAAGAAGACCCACTTTTATAGATGGGGAAAAATCCAACCGTTATGCTCACAGCCCGCACCGAGCGGTACTACCGCTCCAAGGAGCGGTACTACCGCTAGGGAGGTAGTAGCCCTTTGAAACACAACAGCGACGAGGCAAAAAGGCCAGAAGAACCGTCAGACCGGTAGTACCGCTTGACCGCACGGTACTACCGCTAGGGGTAGCGGTACTACTGCTAAGGGTAGCGGTACTACTGCTTGCGAGCGGTACTAAAAAATTACATATGTGCCTACCACCGTTGGACTTGTGACGAGTTTTTGGTCCCGAGCGGAAGTAGCCACGGAAGTAGCCGTGGTAGTACTGCTCAAAGCGGTAGTACCGCTCCCAAGAGAGGTAGTAAAAATTTACTTCCGCTCCTGTCCGCGGTAGTACCGCTGCAGCCTTTTCAGAACACAAAATCTAACACAACTTCTGCAAACGGACTTGGAATTCGTTGAAACCAAGTTTGTTGGAAAGCTAGCGACAAGGGCTAACACAATCTTGATAGAAATATCAATAAGAAGCAAATAAGAAAAGTCCCAAAAGAAAATGGTGAGAACCCTTCCTCGGATAAGACCGGTAAAACCTCCAACACCGAAAACATTATAGAAGACGCATGCAAACTCTGTTTTCGGTAAACTCAAGCTTGTCATCAAGATGACCATAAGCTCTAAGACTCACAAAGAGAACCAAATAACAACCAAGAAACATGATGCAAGGATGCAATGGTTTGAGCTCTCGACAAACGATACGATCAAGCTACTCACTTGAGAGCCCCCCTTGATAGTACGGCTATCGATCCTATAACCCGGTCTCCCAACTACCACCATGAGACCGGTAAAATAGAAAACCTATCAAGGGCAAACCTTTGCCTTGCACATGATCCACTTGAGCTAGATGATGACGATCTTGTCCTCCTCAAGATGGACCACCTTTCTTGATTGCGTTGGGTCGATGGAGACTAGATGATTGCTCCCCCATACTCCACTATGGGTGAGCCACTCTTCAGCACATCTTCACAAGTCCATTGACACCACAATGGATGGCAAGCTTCAATCACTTGATCTCTTCGTGATGCTCCACTTGAACTTGCACACAGCAATCTTGATGACGATCACCACTTGATGTCATCCTCTCCATGGGTTGAGTGATATCTTCCTCTTGACACAAGCCCATGAACACATACCTAACCCCACATAGAACTCTCACATAGACCATGGGTTAGTACACAAAGGACAATGGACAATGCTTACCATGCCATGGGATCACTTGATCCCTCTTGGTACATCTTCTACGCTTTGTGAGCTGATCAACTTGATTCACTCTTGACTTAGTCTTGATCAACCTTAAATCTTTCCAACTCTCTTCATTTGGATGATGTCTTGAAGGTAAACATGAATGATCACACAATCTTCTTCTTCAAGACATGCTTGCAATAAGCTCAACTCTCACATGACCAATCTTTGGATAATTCCTTGCTCAACACAAACTCTCCTTGAAACCAACACATGTACTCCAAGAAAAGCCTATGGACAAAACCTTCAAATATAACTCAAGGCAACCATTAGTTCATAGAGATTGTCATCAATTACCAAAACCAAACATGGGGGCACCGCATGTTCTTTCAACCCTGATGAGGCACAGTGCCATCGGGTGCCGGCCCAAGCAGATCCTGAGGGGCCGGGGACTCAAGCTCGAAGGTGAGGTGCATTCCTTTCTTGACGAAGTAGAATACCAAGGACAGACCATCAATCTCGGCCGGAGCGGGGCAGAGAATCTCAATGCGGGCGGGGCCATCATCCTCGAAGGAAACCAGATCAACAGTCACCAGCTTGCCCACCGGCTCAGAGATCGCCTTGAGGATATGGGCAAGCTAGCCACCCCGCGGCGCCGCCCGGCTGCCACGAGGCAAGCCGTAGACAAGGACCCACACCTTCTCCAAAGAAGGCACTGGGTCAGGCTCCGCATTAGCAGCACGGACGGAGATCATGAACTTGTGGATGAGGCAGCGGATGAAGTCGTGGGGACACACACGGAGCAGCTCAGCAGACGGGAAGGGGACCAAGAAGGAGAGGGGGGTTGTCTCGGTCATCTCCCAAGTGAATTCGGAGTCGCGGAAGTCGCCAATGTAGGCGGCGAGCTCAGCCTGGATGAGGGCAGCCGAGATCACCACCCCAGACGACAAGTCCTGCCCGGGGGCGAGAGTGACCGTCGCCAGGTGCGGCCGAACTGCCTCCTCCTCAATCTCAGCATCCACATAGTATAAGCCGCCCCCCTCAGTCCCATACTCGAGGTAAGCAAGGGTCGTGGGGCATCGGGGAGGGGCCTCACACTCCAACCGGAAATGTCCCGCGTAGCCACAGTTGATGCACATCATCTCCTCATGGGACCTGGGGCGGCCGACACGAGATGTAGGCTCCGGAGCCACCTACTCAGGAGCCTCGGTCGGGACTGGACAAACGGCCACCCCATGGGACTTCTTCTTTTTATGCTTCCTCTTGTTCTTGTCCTGAGTAGGAGCACCTTGTTGTTCCGAAGACCGGCGCGGGGGAGAAGACCGCACCGGCCGGACCTCGCCCTGCCGCCTATCAGAGGCGGCCCCAGTAGAATCATTAGCAGCACTATATATAGGTCCTAATTCACAAGCCATATGTTTCAAGGCTTTTTTGAGGACTATGGAACAAAAATATGTTCAATTCCGTCGGCCATATCATAGTAACGAAGATGCAAAATACACGAGTGAAATCATACTCTAGGGTATCAAAAAGCATTAGTATCAGATAGAATACATGGAATAGGAAGGGTGTGGGCCGTCGAACTATTGGCGGTTTTATGGGCAGCAAGAACTCAAATGAGCTGCGCCATAGGAGAAATCCTATTTTTCTGTAAGGCCCCTCCCCCGTAACGAGGACATCCCTACCAATGTTACAATCATAGCCCTGCTGCTACATAAGTTGGGCCAATTACTATAGATCACGCACGTCAATTAAAATATCCGATACTTTCGTTTCTTGGAACTACTTCTAATGCTCACAAGAATATGATGCTACCAAAACTAGATAGTTGTGTATTGCTTAAGAATGAAGGGTCAACATGCATAGATAGAAGGAATGAGCACTGGGGCATAATCAAGCATGGAGATGAGCCAAGCGCGAGAAGAAAAAGATGAATGCCATTGATCAGAATTCGAGTTGTGGCTGACAAGAGAATCGATGCAATGAAGTATTCATCTTGCGTCAACATTGGGATTGGATAGACATTGTCACTTCTAGTTTGATGCACCCTCTTAAACACATCGACGGCTGAAATTACTGCATACCCCTTTATAATAAAGGGCGGGTTGGTCTTTTTTAAAAGTATGCGCCCGCGTCGATACACTGGATATGGGCCTTGTATACGAATCGCACAGGTGCAAGCGCCTGGGCCGGCCCATTAAGGCATGCCCCTCCTACCACGTCCACGTAAGCCACATAAAAATAGAGAAAAAGTAGACCTCATCAGGAGTCAAACACGAGACTTCCCACTTAAGCTGCGCGCTGCTAGCCACTTCACCTCAATGCTGCTTGTAGTTTTCTACACCGCGCAATACGTAAGAATACACAACAACGTTCATATATATAAAAACATGACTGGAAAACTATAACCTTTATTGAAAAAAGCGAACAATTTTCAAATGCCAAATAACATTGGAAATTATGATTTTTTTTAAACACAAACATTTTCTGAAATTTGAACAAAATTTAAAACACGTACATTTTTAAAAGTTTCCGAACATCTTTCCAAACATGAAAATTTTCTGAACATCTTCTGAAACATGAATTGTTTTTAAAATTTGTGGTTTCCTTTTTTCGGTTTTTGGTGTCCCGTATTCCTTTTGTTTTTTTATTTTCTCTTTCTCTTTATTTTTATTTTATTTTCATTTTTTAAATTTGCGAATTATTTTTAAGTCATGAACCTTTTCTTAAATGCGTGAAATTTTCAAATTTATGAACATTTTCTTAACTTCGCACATTTTTTTTCAAATCTGTAAACTTTTTTCCAAATCCATGAACTTTTTACTAAGCCCACAACTTTTTTTTCAAATTGTGAACATCTTTTTCGAAATTGATGAACTTTTTCAAATTCGCAACCACTTGGGCCGGCTCAACATGCATCCATGTCTGGTTTGAATGATTTCCAACAACAAGTTGGGACATGTCCGGTCATTTATCAGACTCTTTTTAATCGATAAAACTTCAAAAAAAATGCATAATTTGTTGAAAACCAAAACAACTTGGCAAGGTGCCTTGAATTGGTCATACAAGGCCATGAAAAAAATTAGGGTTATTTCAAGGATGTCAAAAAATAACGTGCTCTAAGATGGAGCGTCTACCTGGACACCCTCAGTTGAATATGGTCTAGTTTTGAACATTCTTTAACTGAACCCAACTTTTGCAGGAAGGTGGTCATGCCTGTGGTAGGTATAACTGGTCTAGTTTTGAACATTCTTTAACTGAACCCAATTTTTGCAGGAAGGTGGTCATGCCCATGGTAGGTATCCATGTCAGGTTTGAACGATTTCCGACACCGTATGAAAGTTGCGACACATCGAGCCATTTATCGGCCTCTTTTTTATCCAGAAAATACAGAATTTATCGAAAACAAAAACAACTTGGCATGATGCCCTGAATTGGTCATATAAAGCCATGAAAAAAATTAGGGCCATGTCAAGGATGTCGAGAAACTACGGGCTCTCAGATGAAGCCTTTTGGCCTACGAGACACCCTTCATTGAACATGGTATTGTTTTGGACATCCTTCGAAATGACCCTAACTTTTGCAAGAAGGTGGCATGCCAATGGTAGGCATCCATGTAAGGTTTAATTTCTGATACAGTATGCAAGTTGCAACATGTCTGGACATTTATCAGCCTTTTTTAGACCGAGAAAACTCCAGAATATGCAGAATTTGTCGAAAACCATAACCATTGACATGGTACCTTGAATTGGTCATACAAAACCATGAAAAAAATATGGCCATTTCAAGGATATCGAGAAACAACAAGCTCTCGGACGCAGCCTTCTGGCCTACCGAACACCCTCTATTGAACATGGTCTAGTTTTGGACATCTTTAAAATGACCCCAACTTTTTTATGAAGCTAGGCATGCCCATGGTATGAATCAATGCCAGGTTTGAACGATATCTGACATCGTATGCAAAATGCGACACGCCCGACCATTTATCGGTCTTTTTTCACCGAAAAAACTCCAGAAAATGCAAAACTTGTCAAAAGTGCAAACAAATTGGCATGGTGACTTTACTTGGTCATACAAGGCCATGAAAAATATTGGTGCCACTTCAAGGATGTCAAGAAACAACATGCTCTCAGACGGAGCCTTCTGGCGAACCTGAACACCCTTCATTGAACAAAGCCTAGTTTTGGACGTTCTTGAAATGACCTCAACCTTTTCAAGCAGGTGGGCATGCCCGTGGTATTCATCCATGCCAGTTTTGAACAATTTTTGACACCGTATGAAAGTTGTGACATCCGACCATTTATCGGCCTTTTTTGACCAAGAAAACTCTAGAAAATGCAAAAAAAAAATTCAAAAACCAGAATAACTTGGCATGACACCTTCAATAGGTCATACAAAAGCCATGGAAAAAACGGGGACATTCCAAGGATGTCAAAAAACAACGTGCTCTCGACGTTGCCATCTAGCCTACCCAGAGACTCTCCGTTGAACATGGTCTAGTTTTGGACATTCTTGAAATGACCCCAAATTTTGCAAGAAGGGGGGCATGCCCATGGTAGGCATTCATGCCAGCTGTAAATGATTTCCGACACCATATGAAAGTTGGGGCACGTCCAGCCATTTACCGGCCTTTTTTGATCGAGAGAATTTCAGAAAATGCAAAGTTTGTCCAAACCTAAATATCATTTAAAATGTAAACAAAAAATGTAGATTTGGTTTTTACACTTGATTAACTGAAAATTTCTAAAAAGTTTAAAATAAATATTATTTTAAAAAATACCAGCGGCATTGTATTGCCTATCCGAGGGGGGGGGGGCATTTAACAAAAATCGTAGCAGCCCCAGACCAGCTTGCCCAGCTGCCCGACACACCTGTCTAAGCCTTTGTGTCCTTTTCTTATCTTTGTTTTTCTTCATCGACACGTTTTTGTTTAGTACCACTGTGGATTGCTCTTGAGGAAAGAAGCATGTCAAAGACTATAAAAGCAGCTGCTATCCATCAAATTTGTTTGAACGTGCCCATACAAAAACATGTGGCATAAGCAAGTTTGCCTAAACTTTGGTTTTGTTCGGTTAGAACCTGCCCGTACCAAATCGGTTTTCTAATTGTATAGAAACCGATTGGTTTGTATTTTTATAAAACCAAAATTCGTTGTGACCTGAAAAACTAAACCGATCACACGAATGGGGTAAAAATATCATGAATTTGATAAGAATTTACAAAATTAAAAAAATCATTCATTTGAAAAAAGTTTACGGATTCAAAAATAAGTTTCATGGAGTTAAGGAAAGTTCATGAATTTAAGAAAATGAAAAAAGAGAGAATAAGAAGAAATAAAGCGAAATAAAAAAGATTAAAATCAAAGAACAAAAGGACAAACAAAACCAAAAAAGAAAACGAGACTAAAAAATGCACAACAAGAACAATAAAAGAAGTAACTAGGCACAACAAGTGAGTAGTCCCAGTTGGTTATAGCGGGTGGAAGTAAAACCAAGAGGTTGAGAGTTTGAATCCTACCTCACGCACCTAGTTTGTGATGGTTAAAGAACGAAAAGATAAATAAATGGGCTAGGCCTAGGATGGAAGTAAAAAAAGAAAAAAAGTAAGAAGAAAAGAAAAACCGGAGTGAAAACCGATGAAAAACCCGGCCAAACAGAAAAAAGAACAGAGTTTGGAAGGCATAGAAAATAAGAAGAAAAAGAAGTATTACTAAACATATCAGGTGAGCTGGCTGAGTTGGTTGCTTTGTTTCAATTGAAGAGATGTTCTGAGTTCAAATCTCACCACTAGCGGCATTTTGAAAATGGGCCGAGCCCATGGTGCAAGGGGTGTGTGCGCCGGTTTGTGTACGTCTACATAGTACATACAGCTCGTACGTGCCACACACGAAGGTGGGTATACCTTATGGTACAATGACCATACTGCTCTTATACAATTTGCGTGGGGGGTGTACCGAAGCAAGGCTCAGACATCGTTTCTTTTTTTTGTTTTATTTTGCCCCTGTTAGTACATATTTACTTTCACTTATATAAGAAAGTGCCGTAGAACTATTCTTCTACTAATTGCGGTTCCAAAAGAAAGAAAAAACTCCCATCTTCACCCGTTAATCTAGCAATTCTCTCACGAGCCAGTGAAGCCAATCACAGGAACATGGTGCTCGAGCTGTCGAGCAAATCGTGGAGATGTTGCAACGTGCAGGCTGCAGTTGCATTGCAATATCTTTAGTGTGTGCGTGCTTTATACGAGTGATAGATAGTGCAGCCATTTTCTGAGCTTGGGTTTCACGTGATGTCGTCAAGGGGAAGTCACCCTCTGGCCACACGCAGTCCACAGTTCACACTTCACAGCTACCGCCGCTTTTACATTTTCCCCAAAACAGGTGCCTGCTCGGGGCCGTCCTACGGGAGCCTTTGCTACGCCCTAAACGAGAAACGAATTATTCTGCTCGGTTGGCTGGCCAAAGCGCTCGTCTCTCACCGCCTACTGGCTATACCAGTACTTGGCTCATCCATCGCTGGCCAAAGCGTTCGTCTCTCACCGGCACACACACGCTTCTCCGTCTCCAAAAACCCTCTCTGCACGGGCACGCCATGGACAATCCTCCGGCCGGCGACGTGGTCAATCCTCCGGCAGCGGCGGCGGCGGGCAACAACGTGGCCGATCCTCCTCCTCCTCCTCCGGCGGCGGCAGCAGCAGCAGACATCGTAGCCGATCCTCCTCTGGCGGCGGCGGCGGCAGCAGCAGCAGCAAACAACGTGGCCAATCCTCCAGCGGCGGCGGTAATATGACTCACAATATCATTTCCGTCGACATAGATCGATGCTGCTTCTTTCCTTATTTAACTGTGCTTTGTTTTCTCGACCCTACCGGTAGTAAATCAGTCAAGTTAGCCGTTCGTGACGATTGCTTCTATGGATTTACGGCGTTTTGGCATTTGGCTCAAGCCGCCAAAGCCTACAGGGCCAGTTCTAGTTCCTTACGTACGTACGCGTTCTTGGTGTACATCGCCGGCATTTTTCTGCTGTGATGATTCTGCTGATGCAGAAACCATGGAATCGGTAGTAGATACATGAACGTACCTGACTGACGGGCTCTGCAGACATGCATCTTTCACTAGCAGCAGCTTCCTTGGAACTAGTGACCTACCTAGCTAGGTGGTTTTCTCCAGTAGTAGTACTATTGTGTCCGAGATCGGGCGATCTGTTCGTGTGCTCAGTCCAGCAGAAAATGCTGGGGAAGAACAGTGTTTGTACCGTCTAGCCGTCTAGGGTATGTGTAGATTGATCGTTGAAATTTTATTTGATTTTGTTTGGCCGGGGAGATTGATCCTTGTAATAAACCGAGTAGGATTTCAGTCTAGTGTCATCTACTAGTATTGCGTCTTAGAGGGAGTGCAAAACTTGAGTGAAATATCCGCGCAACTTCACTGAGGCTTGCAGAATTTTAGGTCACAGGAGCGCAACTTTATTGAGAGACTGTGCAGCCAACGTGCATTGCATAATGGCGTTGCCATTTCGGGGTCTGCCGCCTTTTCTTATAAGAGAGCTAGAGTGGTGCCATTTCCGTGTGCTTTTTAGACTTACACAGAACAGGGTCCTGATCCACCACAGCCGGTGACCCCACTACTTAATCCCTCCAGTCACAAAGATAAGATGTCTTGAATATTTCTATGACTTGAAATGAGTGAACAAACACGCTAAAATGTTACGATATCTTATATTTGTGAACGAATGGAGTATCATTTTTTGAATTTTTTATTTATAGCTTACCAAGCTGACCGCTCAGATGAATAGAGTATTGTTTTAGGAGTGTGGTTTTTGTACACCGAGGCAGGATTACTCAAAGACCATGCTTGATGACCGCACCGTCTAAGGGAAAATTGTTTGAGATGTTTCTGCTTACTTCTATCATGTTTGTATATCTTGAACCTAGCGAATTATTAAGTGATGGTTGACCGGACCCCTCAAGATTTCTTTAGGCCAGTGAATAGAACTCTGACTGAATTCCTGACCGACGAGCCAAGTGCCAAGCTTATAATTCTATCAAGGCATCGCGACAATGCCTGGTAATTAGACGTAGTGAGGCATTTTGAGCTGCTGCTTATACTTTAAGCTGCTGAACTGCAGGGTCCTGCTGCAGTGGATGCCCGGTGGAAGAAGGAGGACAAGACGCATGCCATCATAATTCTGGTCGCTGCGGCGATCGCTCTGCTTCTTGTGGTGCTGTTGATTATCCATCCGTGGAAGAAGTAGAGAAGACTAGTCATTTGCCGGGTCAGGTTCCCGATGGTAAGATGGGAGCACTAGAATGAATAAATAGATCATCCAAATGAACCTGGTAATATTGTGACGCGTCTTGGCCAACTGCGTGCATTTAGCTCAAGTCCAGTGTTTGAAGTTTGAACAAAGCTTGTAAATTCCAGCAGTCAGAGTGTCCTTCCTCCAAGCTTGGGTACATCATATTGTCCACATCAAGCAGACCATGGTATCAATATGGCTCAGGCACAGGCCACCTGTATTCACGAATTTTACTGCTGTCTTGCGTTCAAAAAGCCAAATCATTTAGCTCTGCATGCATCATTATGATAAAGAGGCCGGGGGTACGCCTCCATTTTCAAAAAAAGCGTGTAAGCTACAAATATATAAGCTGCCATCGTGCAGTGAGAAGGCATCGAAGAGATGAAGGTGAAACACTAGTTTCCCTTTTGTTTTAGCTTCATCGTGTATCATAGAAATTCCTTATTAATCGTGGGTGTCAATGCATGGAATTCTGGATAACGTAGATACAACGCAGTACAAAGATCTCGCCAACAGATCTCGAAGTAACGAAATAGATAGGGATACCAGATTTACCAAGGTCCAGGACCACGAGTGGGTAACATCCCTACTTCCTACCTTTGTTGATCTTCATATTAACTTCAAGAGAGAATACAAAACATATGGTCACCAACAAGAGCTAAACCCTAGCGGCCCGAGCTCCCAAAATTGATCTAAGACTCTCAGCGTGACTGTCAATGTAGAGCAAGCTCCAGAAATCAATATAAGGCTCTTGACGCGATTGTCAATGTAGAGTGTGTCAAACCCTCAAGTCGATCTTGAAGCGTGTATAACTTCAACAAATTATGTGTAAGTTGTGATTTTGCCTTGGACTCCAGGATTATCTTACACATTGGAATGGCTTGGCCTCCAAGTTGGATCAAACCAAACATGACTCCATGTTTGTCACGACTAGAAAAAGAGACATCCTAGTCCATATGACTGTAGCCTCCTTCGCATTGTGTTCCAAATTTGTTGCTCCTTCTCTATCTTCTGGCCATGAATACGGATACATATTTTGTATGTATTTACATATATGCAGGCATATTTGTTGAGATGAAAGATATAAGAATAGAACAATTGACTT